>NC_080694.1:21893543-22206219 GCF_030445035.2 Dasypus novemcinctus
CAGCAATGAAAAATATCCTTGTTATAGTTCAAGTCTAATAGCTCAAAATATCTTTATAATGTGTTTTAAAAGTAGTCACTGGAAAAAGAACAATAAACATAATGACAATGCTGTCAAGTTCAAGAAACATCTCTGAAAATCTCAGAATTGCTTTAAGGACCTGAAGGACACTCAGTTAAATTTTTTAATTCAAGAAGAAATGATAAAACTGACATCTCAACTCAATAAATAAAGGATTGCAATGGAACAAATAGTGATGGAAAATTGGTTATCTGTCTAGAAAAGAACAGTTAAACTCCTACCAAACATCAGACTATGGGCATATCTCCTTTTACTGACTTTTGCTTTATTGCACTTTGCAGATATTGTGTTTGTTTGTTTTTTTTAAATAGACTGAGGGTTTGTGGCAATCCTGTGTCAAGCAAGTCTATCAGTGCCAGTTTTCCAACAACGTGTGCTTGCTTCATCAGTGTCACATTTTATTTTGCCCATTTTCCAACAACATGTGCTCGCTTCATCTGTGTCACATTTTAATTGAAGTATATGTATTTAAAAATAAAAAATAATGTTATAGCATACTTAAAAGACTATAGTATATGTGCACTGGGAAACCAAAACATGCATGTAACTCACTTTATTATGGTGGTCTGGAACTGAACCTGCCAAATCTCTGAGGTATACCTATATAATAAATCCCAGGTGGATTAAAGATCCAATGGGGAAAAATTAGTAAAATATTTGCACTAACACATATTTAGTGAAATAATCTTATGCATAATGGGAAAGTCAGGAACCATTAAATGACATGTAGATTTGGTCACACAAATCTTAAAAACACAATGCAAAAGAAAGATGAGTTAGGGAGCAGGAAGACAATTCCTAGAAAATAGAAATGGCCAATAAACATTTGACAAAATGCTCAACTTCATTATTGCTCACTCAAATGCATTTTAAATACATGACAAGACACCCCTTTCCACTGAATTGAGTGGCAAAAGCTAACAGGACAAAAAAACTGTACAGTGGAGGTTGGGGTGACACAGCCACCTTCACTCTCTGCTGGGGAGGTGTGACATCTACCATTCAGAATCACTATCTACTGACATTACACTAGTAGTCCCACTCTTAACATTCTAGTCTGCTGCTTGAAGGAACATGGGCCCCAGTAAGATGACATGCAAGGATGTTTACTACAGCATTGTGGATAGAGACCAAAGATGGAAAGAACCTGAAAGATTATAAGCTGGGGAACTGGTGAGTAAGTCCCATAAAATACACCCCTTCGAAAAAGAACATATTTGATCCACACACATTGGTCTTGAGGAAGGTCTACGTATACTGGACATAACGGTAAATTGTATGATACACTGGACATAACAAAGAGAAAAGAAAATTGGTTTCCATATTTGTGTACGTTTGGCATAGAAAGCACAGTTACAAATTTGTTATTTCAGGGAATTGAGGTGGTTGGGGTTAACGAATTTTAGTGTTTATCTTTATAGGCCTTGGCATTGTTAAAAATTTTTTAAAAGAAAAGAGTAATGACTTTTCATGTATTTAGCTTTTACCAGAATATGATCCTGAGTCAAGTTTGAAGGACAAAGCAAAAGGTGTTGAAGTCTGTTGAGACTATTTCCAATCACACAAAAAAGGTGTGCCGTGAAATTTATAAGAGTGAATCTTTATAGCTCAGATACCACCTAAACTAAAGTCTCCCAGAGAAGAGTGAAATATCTGACTTGGTTTAAAAATGCACTCAGAAATAATTAGGATTTGTAGAGTTCAGAGATTCAGACTTTTTAATCAAATGGCTATTGTGTGTGCTAAACCCTTTAAAACCCTTGAAGTGAATCAAGGAATACTAAGACTCATACACCTTCAACACTTGAAACCATCTAGAAATCTCATACAGCAGGAACTGGTCTTATAGGACAAGACAGAAATGGGGTCAATTTACCAAAGAAAAGGCCAGCTATTACACATAGCTCCAAGTAAATGAAAGTTTTCCCTTTTAATAAAGTTATGGAGAAAGGTCAAAAGAGAAGCGACTTAGTTTTCAGAAGGGGCACAAGAAAACTGTTCGCCCTCAGTGAAGTAATGCCATACACTTTTTGTTTTTACCTTATAGAAGGGATATTCTAGGACTGAGGATAAGTACAGTTGTGTCAGTTGTGCTAGACTCAGTCTGTCCAGACATGATTCTTCACCTGAAATGAAAAGCATCCCAATCAGTTACGTTTCAATTTTCCTACATGTAATGAAAAAAATCATGAACATCCAGCACTAATTCATTCATTCCAGAATTGTGATGGATTTTTAAGTGACACTAGAAAATGAACTTGTTAGAATTATGCCCTCATGCTTGCTTAACTAGTGACATCCCATTTTGACTTCTACAAACCCAAGCTCCTAACTTCTGCCCCTTGTTGGGATTCAGGCAGTTACAGCAGCAGACCCCTGCTAATGGGAGCATCTTGATGATCCCCCACAGGAGCATGAATGGCCCATTGAAGTGCTGATGGCTTCCACCTATAGGAAGCATATCCACCAGCCCATCAAGCCACTGAACCACCACCATGGCAGCGCCAACCACGTGAGGGCTGACTTCTAAGGAAGAACGACATCCCCAGCATCAAGGCTCCCAGCTTTAGGTACTTTTCTCCAGCCTGAGGGTCACCTCAGGCCCCAAAGGCCCAGGATCTCCTTTCACGGGGGAGGAGGGACACCTGGGGCCTTAAATCCTCATTGTGCTGACATCTCAAAATTGCAGAGATTCCCCCATTTGGCCTTAGGTTGGGGACAATGAACGACAAGCAGCTTCCCTAAGGGGCCCTGGTCAAGAACCTGGCAGACACCTTTAGAATGTAGGCACATCCAGCAGTGGATTTTTACATGAGGCTATTTCAGATTAAGTGATGCTGGTGGTTCATTCACTGCGGGCACCTTCACAACATTAAAAATATCCCCCCCCACCTTAAGTGACTGGGATTTGTGTTCATGGGCTTTCTGCATTTGTATTCTGAGAGGGGTGTGCAGATATTTTCCTAATAGCCACAGAAGCCACTACTGCCTGATATTATCTCTAGTGTACCTAAAACAATGCTTGCAATTTACTTTCTTCAAGAGGAAATATCAGGAAAGTTACATTTTAGCACAACTGAACTCTAGATATACTGCAGTGCAATTTCTCCCCAGTGGTCTGAACTGCAAATAATGGAATTTTGTTCACTCGAGGACAAAAATACCTAGGAAGGATGGATGGCCCTGGTGGCCAGCATTTTCTGTTGTCACTCTGTAAGTGAGAAGCAGCTGATGTCATGAGGAAAGCATGGGGCTTGGCATTCACCAGCGTTGGGTAGAATTCTGGCTCCTCCATTTTCTAGCTCTGAGGTCTAGTGTAAGTCATGTCATCTCTCTGAGCCTACATTCCCCCATCTTTACAGTGGGAAATGCTAACCTCGTCTGTGTCTGAGTCTGACTGGTAAACTTTGACACATACCACGGGCATCAGGAATTCAGTGTCTCAGGGTTTGGAGGCTAGACATCAGATCAAGGGATTAGCAACCACACAGTCCTGCAGGGGGGCATCCTGATGTTGGCTCAGCCTCTGCTCATCACATGGCCATCTGAATCCTGTGGTCTCCACTTCTGCAGAGGGGTACATCTGTCTAGATCCCCTCCTTGTGAGGTCTCCAGTCCTGTAGGATGAAGGCCCTCCTGGCTCAATTTGGTTTCACCTTAAAAGGATCTTTGAGATTCTTCCAAATAGCTCCCACCCACAGCACTAGGGACCAGGATTTGAATGTGTCTTGGGGGATATGAGTCAGCCCCCATCACTAAGTCTGTGAGGGGCTTGGTGAACTCCCAGAGTTGGTCATAAAACAGGTGGTCCTCTGGTACACCACCCTGCTCATCAATCGTACTGAAGATCATCAACTTTTGATGATTTTAAAGCAGTTGCTTTTTTTTTTCAAATTCTACTCAATTTATTCATTTTTTTAAAAGATATTACATTAAAAAAATATGAGGTTCCCATTCACCCCCACCAGCCCCACCCCACCACTCCCCCCACAGTAACACTCTCCCCCATCATCATGTCACATCCATTGCATCTGGCGAGTACATCTCCAGGCATCGCTGTACCCCATGTCCCGTATTCCACACCATAGCCCACACTTTCCCACCTTCCATCGGGTGGGCCATGGGAGGACAAACAACATCCTGCAATTATACCTGGGGCACCACCCAGGACAACTCCAAGTCCTGAGAATGCCTCCACATCTCTTCTCTTCCTCCCCTTCCCTGCACCTAGCAGCCACCATGGCCACTTTTTCCTCATCAATGCCACATTTTCTTGATTATTAACCACAATAGCTCATGAATAGAATATCATTAAGTCCACTCTGATCCTTACTGTATTCCTCCTTCCTGTGGACCTTGGCTTGGTTGTGTCCATTCCACATCTATGTCAAGAGGGGTTTTAGATTCCACATGGATATTGGATGCAATCCTCCTGCTTTCAGTTGTAGGCACTCTAGGTTCCATGTTGTGGTGGTTGACATTCTTCAACTCCATGTTAGCTGAGTGGAGTAAGTCCAATAAATCAGAGTGTAGGAGCTGTAGTCTGTTGAGGGCAGGGCCTGCCTATCATATTGTCAGTCCAGAAATTCAAACCCCCAAGATATATCTTAAGCCCCAGCACCAACTACAATTCCAGTAAAGTAGCATGAAAGGCTTGTGAAAAGAGATCCCATCTGAGTCCAGCTTCATCATGCAGAAGCACCAGTTCCAAAGAAGGGCCATCTGACATGGAAGTGAACCCCATCTGCCATGACCATAGAAACTGTGGGTCTCTTTAGCCCTCAAAAGGACCAATACCTGGGGGTGTATTTACTTTATCTGTCTCTAAGACTCTGCTCAGGTGTGCATATGGGCAATCCTTCTGAAAACCTCCAGACTCTTTTTTAGAGACTCATAGCCATATAAACTCATTTGTCCTTTCCATTTCTGCCTTAATTTAGGTCAAACAGCATTTTTAACTCCTGTTATTATATGTAGATAGGGATATTCTGCTGGTCCGCAATGAACCTTTAATTCAAGGTCATTTTCTAGTTACATCATCAGCTGGTACTTGGAAGTGACCCCTCGGTGCCAGGAAGGCTCATCCCCGGATTTCATGTCCCACCCTGGTGGGAAAGCATTGCATTTACATGCTGAGTTTGGCTTCGAGACTGGCCACATTTGAGTAACACTGAGGCTGTCAGGAGGGAACTCCTAGGCACAGTGCTGCTCTAGGCCTTGTTCTTATTTCAGGTGTATAGGCTCACAAGCATAGTCATTAGTATCAGGGGCACACTGTTGGACCCTCATTCCTTCCTGATCCTTACCATTGCACCTGGGGGACTACCGCTGCTCCCCTCCAGACAATGGCAGAGCCCCACTGGCCAGTAACTCAGTACCCCCCCAGCGGTTGTATTTAATTTTTTCCACTATGAGTATATCCAAACATTTCCATACCTTCTGGACGTATGCCTTGTATAACTCCCTGTCAATCATATATTGCCTGTCAATAACATCCCATACCAGTATTCCTCCACTGCCATTGTTGAACCACTCTGTGATCCAAAACTTCCTGAAGAGTAAAGCCCAATATAATGTCAGGTTCCCTTACTAGTAAAATGGAATATAGCAATGAGTTTAAAGGTTAGATATAGAATGCATATTGATTTGGAAAAATTCTACATCCTATCTTTTTCATTTCTTTTTTCCTAATTATACAGCTTCTCTTCAGAGGAGTCCCAGATCACAGTAATTCATATATACAATGTATAGTACTCCCACACATCCACCATAAAACCTTTTCCCTTCCACAGCGATAATCTTTCAACTTATTCATATCATATTTACTGAAACTGATGTACAGAATCTGAGACAATAGCTTTCAAACAAGGTGACATCTGTGCTTACATTGTGGTCCATACTTTAGGCTATACAGTTTTCTAAATTTTTTAGTTATCCTATGTTTTACATTATGGTTTACATTATTAGTCTGTCGTCCCCTATATGTTTTTGGTGTAATATTACATGTTTTATATTCATCCTTGTGTACTCTCGTGAAACTCCTCTCTTGCCCCCACATTTACATGGTTCCATCCATTCAACATCCATTTTCCCCTCCCCTTGGGGCCCACAGCGACAGCCAATCTCCATTTCCCAAGGAGCCACGCCCAGATATACTTGCAACAGTGTTCAGGGCCTGACTTGCTCAACTGCCCTAATGCCCTGGGAGCCATCCTTTCTCTCGATTGATACAGTTCCCTCTGTTTGGTGGCATTAGTCCTCCCCAGGATGTGGGTCCACCCCCACTCTCACTAGTTGGGTCTCTACCCAATGGTACAACCCACCCTGGCAAAATGAGCATTCAGACATTCCCCAGGAGTCTGTCCCGCATCAGACCGTTCCCTCCGAGAATCCTAAACAGGTAACCATCCTAATTATATTTTGATACGGTTTTCTCTGCATTTTACTCTCAACCAACACCTGACACTCTCATATGTTCATATGTTGCCCCTCCCTCCCCCAATTTTTTTCACAATATTACCCTTCCGCCCATCCCCAGGCCCCCTCAAACCCGCAAAGCCCCGCCCAAAGGCAACCCCTTGCCCCCATTTTATCTCTTCTTTGAGCTCATACTTACCGCCAGATCATCATAGATTTCACCCCTGCAGACGTCAGCTTACATCCTTCCTCTACCCCCCAATTTTCTGTAAGCCTATCTTCCAGTCTTTAGCTCTCTGAGACAGCTTGCTTATTTCATATCATTGAGGTCATGTAGTATTTGTCCTTCAATGCCTGGGTTGCTTCACTCAATATAAGGTTCTCAAGATTCATCCATGTTATCACGTGTGTTTGTAGTGCATTTGTTCTTAAAGCTGAGTGGTATTCCATTGTATATATATATACCACATTTTATTGATCCCCTCATCTGTTAATGGACATTTGGGTTGATTCCAACTTTTGGCAATAGTGAACAATGCTGCTATGAACATTCGTGGGCATATATCGGTTTGTGTCCTTGTTTTCAGTTCTGCTGGGTATATAGCCGCAGTGGTATTACTGGGTCAAATGGCAAATCTATGGTTAATTTTTTGAGAAACCACCAAACTGTCCTCCAGAATGGTCGGATCCTTCTGCTTTCCCACCAGCAGTGGATGAGTGTTCCCATTTCTTCACATCCTCTCCAGCATTTGTACTCATCTGTTATTTTCATAGCTGCCAATCTTAAGGGAGTAAGATGGTACCTCATTGTAGTTTTGACTTGCATTTCCCTGATAGCTAAAGATTTGGAGCATTTTTTCGTGTCCTTTTTAGCCATTTGTGTTTATTCTTTGGAGAAGTGTCTGTTTAAACCTTTCTCCCATATTTTAAATGGGTTGTTTATCTTTTTATTTTCAAGATATAGGAGTTCTTTATATATGCAAGTTATTCATCTCTTATCAGATATATGGTTGCCAAATATTTTCTCCCATTGTGTGGGTTCCCTTTTTACTTCCTTGACAAACTCCTTTGAGGTGTAGAAGGCTTTAATTTTGAGGAAGTCCCATTTAACTATTTGTTGTTTTGCTACTCGTGCTTTTGGTGTGATGTTCATGAACCCATTTCCTATTACAAGTTCTTGTAGATGTTTCCCGACACTGCTTTCCAAGGTCTTTATATTTTTGGCTCTTATATTTAGGTCTTTGATCCATCTTGAGTTGATCTTTGTATAAGGTGTGAGATGGTAATCCTCTTTCATTCTTCTACATATGGATATCCAGTTCTCCAGGCACCATTTGTTGAATAGGCCATTCTCTCCCAGTTGAGAGGGTTTGGTGTCTTTATCGAATATTATATGGCTATATATATGAGGTTCTATATCAGAACTTTCAATTCAATTCCATTGGTCTGTGTGTCTCTCCTTATGCCCATACGATGCTGTTTTCACTTCAGTAGATTTGTAGTATGTTTTGAAGTCAGGTAGTGTGATTACTCCAATTTTGTTTTTCTTTTTCAATATGTCTTTGGCTATTCGGGGCCGCTTTCCTTTCCAAAAAAATTTCATAGTTAGTTTTTCTAGTTCCTTAAAGAAGGCTGTGTTGATTTTCATTGGGATTGCATTGAATGTGTAGATCAGCTTTGGTAGGATAGACATCTTAATAATATTTAGTCTTCCTATCCATGAGCAGGGAATATTCTTCCATTTATTTAGGTCTTCTTTGATTTCCTTGAACAGTCTTCTGTAGTTTTCGGTGTATAAGTTTTTTACCTCTTTAGTTAAATTTATTCCTAAATACTTGATTTTTAAATTTACTATTGTGAATGGTATTTGTTTCTTGATTTCCTCCTGATCTTGCTCATTATTGGTGTACAGAAATGCTACTGATTTTTGCGCATTGGTCTTGTAACCTGTGACTTTACTAAACTCATTTATGAGTTCTAGAAGCTTTGTTGTAGACCTCTCAGGGTTTTCTATGTATAGGATCATGTCATCTGCAAATAATGAAATTTTGACTTCTTCCTTTCTAATTTGAATTCCTTTTATATCTAATTTGAATTCCTTTGAATTCTTGCCTCAGTGCTCGATCAAGTACTTCTAAGACAATGTTTAATAGAAGGGGAGACAGTGGGCATCCTTTTCTTGTTCCTGACTTTAGAGGGAAGGATTTTAGGATTTCTCCATTGTAAACAATGTTGACTGTATGTTTTCATATATACTCTTTATCATGGTCAAAAAATTTCCTTGTATTCCAATCTTTTGGAGTGTTTTTATCAAGAAAGGGTGCTGTATTTTGTCAAACACTTTTTCTGTATCTATAGATATAATCATGTGATTTTTTTCCTTCAGTCTGTTTATATGGTGTATTACATTGATTGATTTTCTTATGTTTAACCATGCTTGCATACCTGGAATGAATCCCACTTGGTCGAGGTGTATAATTCATTTAATGTGTTGTTGAATATGATTAGCAAGTATTTTGTTAAGTATTTTTGCGTCTAAGTTCATTAGAGAAATTGGTCTGTAATTTTCCTTTCTTGTGGTGTCTTTGTTTGGCTTTCGTCCTAGGGTAATGTTGGCTAGAAAGAGGGAGTTAGGTAATGTTCCTTCTGTTTCGATTTTTTTGGAAGAGCTTCACCAGGATTGGTGTTAATTTTTTCCGGAATGTTTTGTAGAATTCACCTGTGAAGCCGTTTGGCCCTGGGCTCTTCTTAGCTGCGAGGTTTTTAATGACTGATTCTATCTCTTTACTTGTGATTGGTTTGTTGAGATCATCAATGTCTTCTTTCATCAATAAAGGCTGCTTATGTGTTTCTAGGAATTTGTCCACTTCCTCTGAATTGTCATTTTTGTTGGAATATAGCTTTTCAAAGTATCCTTTTATGATAGTCTTTATTTCTGTTGGGTCAGTGGTGATATCTCCTTTCTCATTTCTTATTTTGTGTATTTGCATCTTCTCTCTTTTTTCTTTGTTAGTCTTGCTAAAGGTTTGTCAATTTTATTCATGTTCTCAAAAAAACAGCTCTTGGTCTTGTTTATCTTTTCAAGTGCTTTCTTATTTTCTATTTCACTTAGTTCTGCTCTTATCTTTGTTATTTCCTTCCTTCTTCTTCCTGTGGGATTACTTTGTTGTTTGTTTTCTAATTCCTCCAAATATGCAGTTAGTTCTTCAATTTTTGCTCTTTCTTCTTTTTTGATGTATGAATTTATGGCTATAAATTTCACTATCAGTACTGCTTTTGCTGCATCTCATAAATTTTGGTATGTTGTGTTTTCATTATCATTTGTTTCAAGGTAGTCATTGATTTCTTTTGAGATTTCTTCTTTGACCCACTGTTTTTCTAAGAGTGTTCTGTTTAATTTCATTATTTTGGTGTGAAATCTGGGCCTCTGGCGCTTGCAGATTTCCAGCTTCACCCCACTGTGGTCAGAGATATTTTGTATGATTTCGATCTTTCTGAATTCATTAAGCCTTTCTTTGTGGCCTAGCATAGGTCTATCTTGGAGAATGATCCATGTGCACTCAAGAAAAATGTATATCCTGCTGTGTTTGGGTGTAATGATCTGTATATGTCTATTAGACAAGCTCCTCTAATATACTGTTCAAATATTTCATTTCTTTGGTGATTCTCTTTTGAGATGTTCTGTCCAGAGTTGATAGTGGTGTATTAAAATCCCCCACTATAATTGTAGATGTGTCTATTCTTTCACTTAGTTTTTCCAGCATTTGCCTCACGTATTTAGAGGAGCTCTTGTTAGGAGCATAAGTAGTTATGATTGTTCATTCTTCTTGACAGATTGTCCTTTCACTAATATGTAGTATCCTTCTTTGTCTCTCACAATTGTTTTGCATTTAAAGTCTACTTTGTCTGATATTAATATAGCTACTCATGCCTTTTTTTGGTTATTGTTTGCTTGTAAGATTGTTTTCCAACCATTCATTTTCAGCCTCCATGAATCTCTGGCTCTAAGATGTGTCTCTTGTAGATAACATATAGATGGGTCATATTTTCTTATCCAATGTTCCAGTCTGAATCTTCTCATAGGTGATTTTAATCCATTGACATTCAGTGTTATTACTTTCAAGATATTATTTATGTTAGCCATATTTTGATTGGTCTTCTATTTGTCATATTTTGTTTGTTTTTTTCTTTTTTTTTTGTCTTTTTTGTTGCTCTTACACTCTTCTCCAACTCTGCCTGTCCTGTTTTGTCCTTTCTTCCTGCAGAACTCCCTTTAGAATTTCTTGAGGGGGAAGTTTCTTGTTGGCATACTCTTTCAATTTCTGTTTATCTGTGATTATTTTGAACTCTCCATCATTTTTGAATGCTGGTTTATCTGGATAGAGTATTCTTGGTCAGAAAATTTTTTCCTTTAGTACTTTGACTATATCATACCACTGCCTTCTTGCCTCCATGGTTTCAGATGAGAAATCAGCACTTAATTTTATGGAGCTTCTCTTGTATGTGATGGTTTTATTTTCTCTTGCTGCTTTTAGAATTTTCTCTTTGTCTTGATCATTGGATAATTTGACAAGTATGTGTCTTGGGGTGGGCCTGTTGGGGTTTATGATGTTTGGGGTTCACTGTGCTTCTTGGATATGTACATCTGTCTCTTTCAGTAGATTTGGGAAGTTTTCAGGCATTATTTCCTGCAACACTCCTTCTGACTCCTTTCTCTTCTCTTCTCCTTCTGGGATGCCTATAATACGTATGTTTGTGCATTTTGCATTGTCATTCATGTCTCTAAGTCCTAGCTGGATATTTTCTATCTTTTTATCAATCAATTTTTCTATCTCTTTGATTTCCGGTGTACTGTCTTCCACATCACTAATTCTCTGCTCTGCCTCTTCTAATCTGCTGCTATTTGCTGCAGGTGTATTTTTGATTTCTTGAACCGTGGTGTTCATTCCCATCATATCTGTTATCTTTTTGCATATGTCTGCAATTTCCCCTCCAAATGTTGACTTCATATTGTTAACCTCTTCCTTTACTTCATTAAATTTGTGTGTGATATATGTTCTGAGATCTTTAATTACTTGTGCAAAGTTCTGCTCCCCTTCCTGATTTTTAGTTTGTTGATTGGATTCAGCCATGTTTTCCTGATTACTGGTTTGTTTTGTAGTTTTTTGTTGCTGTCTGGTCATCATTTTATCTTGATGGGTTAATCAGTTTCTTAGCTTCTTTATCTAGTCTTGGGGATTAATTAGCTGTTTTTTTTGTGTAAGTGTTATATCTTCTCTTTGTCACTTTGTTCTTCTCATTCTAATTTCTTGTTGCTGGATGAGTTCACTTTGGAGGAAAGTATTAGGGCCAGGGAAAGGCAATTGTGTAAGAAAGGAAAATGCATAAAGTAGTATTGGTAAGAAATGTTAACAGAGCAACAATATGAGTTCTGGGAGAATGGATATTAGGTTCATGTATGTTGTGTGGAGTTATAGCAGTAGGTAGAGTACCTATAATGAGGTAGTTGACTGAATATGGGAGGAATATGGTATGAATTAAAAAGCTAGTGTTTTCGTGAGAGAGGGAAAGAGAAAAGAAAGGCAATAGTTTCAAGAGTGGATAAAAGACAGAAAACAAAACAAAGGTATTAGTAATTGACAGACAATTTGGTGGATCAAAGAAAGGGAGGTGGAATATAGGAGAAACAATAAATGATGGAGGATATCAAGATGTGGGGGAAAGGGGATAGTGTAGGTAGCCAAAATTAATTCACACAGAAATGAGGCAGTGGAGGATGAGGAAACCTAGCAAATGTGAGGTGTTCCCTCCAGCACCTATTGTATAAGTAAGATAAAATAAGAAGAAAATGAGTGACAAGAGAGAAAGAAGAAAAAAAAAAGACCTTGGGGGATACAATGGGAGAAAAGATTAGGAGATAATGCAATGTTAGCAATCACTACAATAAAAAATAAAAAAAAATAAAACAAAACAAAACAAAACAAAAAACAAAAAAGAAAAAACACAAATGTTGAGGGCTAGGACATTCAATGACATCAGATGGACCTCAGGGCATGGTGGATTCAGGGATGGAAAGTCTGTGATATTGCAGACTCAAGAGGTGTGATTCTTGGGGTGTAGGTCACCAGGGTTTAGGGGACACAGACCTGGCAACCTCAAATCTGGTTAACAGGGAGCCTAGGAGTACCGCAGTGCAACACAGCCTTCAGGGATCCCCACAGCTCAGTGCCAGACCTATGGGGGAGATCACATCCACAAACTCTGACCTATGCTTCAGAACCCCACAATTCACCCTCTCACTAATGTCTCCTCTGTGGCTGTATCACTAATTCGACTTCAGGACAGCTCCCGCCCTGCAATCACCCGAAACAGCCACCTCTGGGTCCCTCTACACTGCAGCCAATTTAATGACGCTGCAGATCAACAGCCAGGCCCAGCTGGCGTGGCTCCAGCCGGAAGCGCAGATATCAGTGTCCTAACCCGAAATTCCCATGCCTCGCAAAAGATTCCCCTAATTGGCTTCCAGACATCTCCGACCCTGCAGGCCCCTGAACCAACCTCCTGGTGATGTCTTTTTTTTGTGAGTGATTGGCAGATTCGCAGCCAGCCTTGGGGGTGGGGCTCTAGCCGGAAGCACTATTATTCATGTCAGAAATAAAAAATTTCCCCATCTCACACAAAACTCCCATCTGTCTCCCCAAATCAGTCTGTGAAGGCCTCCTGCAGCTCCACCCACCCCAGCAGGGAACGTCCCACACACAGCCCCCAACACTGTGTAAGAGAAACTCAATTTTATCTTATACATGAATTTTCTCTATTGCCTTCCCACCAAATCAATGTCCAGACACCTCCTGCCCTGCAAAATCCTGAAACTGCCTGGTCCCGAAGAATTTCCAATGCTGCCCAGTTGCTTCTATGCAGGAGAGACACTCAGGTGCACTCACTCAACCACCATCTTGCCCTGTCCCTCTCCCCCTGCCTTTGAATTCAGCCCCCTGCCCTCCAGCAAGTGTGAGGGAGGAACAATTCTTATTCAACAGTGACCCCTAGTGGTGGTAGTTTTGCCTCTGACTTTCCACCACAGAGCCGCTTTCTTTTTCCTATTAGCTTCTTCTGCCTCTTTTCTTCCCATCAGACATACATGAGAGAACTGTCCAGGACACGAGTGCAGAGGTTCTCGTCTCACAAAATGATTTTAAGAGCAAAGATGGGTTCCACATATTAGTAAAAGGGGTAAACTTTCAAGAAGAAACAACGAAAATAAACTTTTATGCACCTAAGCACGAGGCTCAAAATACATGAGGCAAACACTGGGAAAATTAAGTGGAGAAATAGATGCTTATACAAGTATAGTGGGGGGATTTAATACAAAATTATTATGACTAGACAGAACATCTCAACAGAGAATCAATAAAGAAACAAAGACTCTGAATAATACACTAGAGGATCTCGACCTAATTGACATATACAGAACAATACACCCAAATACAGTGGGATATACTTTGTTCTCAAGTGCACATGGACCATTACCCAATATACACCACATACTAAGCCACAGAATAACACTCAAAGAATTAAAAAAGATTGAAATTATACAAAGTAATTTCTCTGATTATAATGGTATGAAGCTTGAAATTAGCAGCGGCCAGAAAACTAGGTCAGACACAAATATATGGAAATTAAACAACACACTCTACAACAAACACTGGGTCAAGGAGGAAATTACAAAAGAAATCAGGAAATACCTTGAAATGAATGAAAAGGACAACAATACATATCAAAACTTATTGGATTCAGCCAAAGCTGTATTGAGAGGGAAATTTATAGACATAAATATATAAATGAAAAAAAAAAAAAAGAAGAGCAAAAATCAAAGACCTAACTACACACCTGTAGGAATTAGATAAAGAAAAACAAACTAACCCCAAATGAAGTAGAAAGAACTAAATAAAGATTAGAGTAGAATTAAATGAAATAGAAAATAAGAAATCACTAGAAAAAAATTAAGAAAACTAAAACCTGGCTCTTTGAGAAGATCATTAAAATTGAAAAACTCTTAGGTATACCAACAAAGAAAAAAGGAGATCAGATGTAAATACACAAAATAATAAATGAAGAAGGGGATTTCACCATTAACCCCATAGAAATAGAGTACCAGAAGAGGATACTTTGAGAAATTATATGCCAAAAAGAAGGATAATTTAAAGGAAATGAAATATTTCTTAGAAACACACAAGCAGCTTACATTGACAAAAGAATTTGATGAACTCAACAGACCAATCACAAGTAAATATTGAATCAGAACCTCCCAAATAAGAAGAGTGCAGGATCAGACAGATTCATAGGTGAATTCTACCAAACATTCCACAGAGAACTAACACCAATCCTGCTTAAACTCTTCCAAAAAAAAACAGAAGTAGAAGGACCGTTTCCTAGCTCATTCTATGATGCCAACATTACCCTAAAAACAAAGCCAAACAAAGACACCACAAGAAAGGAAAAATACAGACTAATTTCTGCAATGTCCTTAGATGCTAAAATCCTCAAAAAAATACTTGCTAATCATATTCAAAAACACATAAAATGAATTATATACCATAACCAAGTGAGTTTCATCCCAGGTATATAAGGATTATCCAACAAAAGAAAATCAATCAATGTAATACACCACATAAACAGATTGAATAAAAAATCACATGATCATATCTACAGATGCAGAAAAGCATTCACCGAAATACATCACCCTTTTCCTGATAAAAATCCTGCAAAAGAGATAGTAATAGGAGGAAAATTTTTGAACAAGAGTATATATGAAAAAGCCACAGCTAACAACATGTACAATGGTGAAATCCTAAAACCTTTCCCACTAAGATCAAGAACAAGACAAGGATCTCCACTGCCACTGCTTCTATTTAACATTGTGTTAGAAGTACTTACTCAAGCACTTAGGCAAGAAAAAGATATAAAATGCATCCAAATTGAAAGGAAGAAGTCAAAATTTCACTATTTGCAGATATCATGATCCAATGTATGAAAGGCCCTGAGAAATCTACACCAAAACTTGTAGAACTTATAAATGATTTCAGTAATGTCACAGGTTAAAATATTAATGCACTAAAGTCAGTAGCATTTCTGTACACTAGTAATGAGTAATCTGTGAAGGAAATCATGACAAAAATCCAATGTACAAGATCAAATAAAAGAATCCAATACCTAGGAATAAACTTATTGAAAATGTAAAGGATTTCTACACAGAAAACTACACAGCCCTGTTAAAGTAAATCAAAGAAGACTTTTTTAAAAATGAAGAATATTCCATTTTCATGGATGGGAAGACCAAACTTCATTAAGATGTCCATCCTACTGAAAATGATCTACACATTTAAAACAATCTCAATAGAAATCAACACATCCTTTTTATTGAATTGGAAAAACTAAATATGAAATTTAAATGCAAGGGCAAGTGTCCCCAAATAGCAAAAGATATATTGAAAAAGAAAAATGATATTGGAGGAATCACACTTTTTGACTTTAAAACATTCTATAAAGCTACCGTGGTCAAAACTTCATGGTATTGACACAAGGATAAACATACCAACAAATTGAGCGAAATTGAGAGTTCTGATATAGAATCAGATATTCAAAAAGGCCACCAAACACATTCAACTGGGAGAGAATGGCATCTGCAACAAATTGTGCTTGGAAAACTGGAATCCATATCCAAAAGAATGTGAGAGAAACACCATCTCACACCATATACAAAAATCAACTCAGGATTGATCAAAGATCTAAATGTAAGAGCAAACAGCATAAAGACCTTGAAAGATAATCTAGTGGAGCATTTACAGGACCTTTTAATAGGGAATATTTTTTCATCTTTTTACTGTTTTTAATGTTACATTAAAAAAATATGAGGCCTCCATATACCCCCCCCCTCACCCCACTCCTCCCACATCAACAACTTCTTTCATCATTGTGGGATATTCATTGCATTTGGTGAATATAATTTGGAACACTGCTTCACCACATGGATAGTGGTTTACATTGTAGTTTACACTCTCCCCCAGTCCACCTAGTGAGCCATGGCAGGACATACATTGCACAGTGTCTTTCCTTGCAGTACCACCGAGGACAACTCCAAGTCCTGAAAATGCCCCCACATCATATCTCTTCTTCCCTCTCCCTAACCTCAGCAGGTACTGTGGCCACTTTCTCCACATTAATGCTACAAATTCTTCCATTACTAATCACAATAGTTCCATAGTTGAATATATCAGTAAGTTTACTCTAATCCATACTCTAATCCTCCAGCCTGTGGACCCTGGGATGTTTATGTCCACTCCACCTCTATATTGCAGGAGCTTAGGTTCCACATGGATGAAGGATGCAATTTTCCTGCTTGCAGGTGTAGGCACTCTTGGCTCTGTGGTGTGGTGGTTGACCTTCTTCACCTCTCTGTTAGGTGGCCAGGGTAAGTCCAATAAACCAGACAGTATAAGTTGCAAGTCTGCTGAGGCTTAGGGCCTGACTATCACATGGACAGTCCAGAGATTCAGGTCTCCTGAATATACACCAACCCCAGCGCTAACCACAGGTCCAGTAAAAGTGACAGAAGAGGCATGTGTAGAAAGGTCATATGTGAATCCAACTCCATCACACTCAGGAACACAAACTCCAGAGTAGGGCCCACTGACATGGCACTGAACTCCAGAGCCATCTGCCATGACCATAGAACCTGTGGGTCTCTATAGCCCTCAGGAGAACCAGTACCTGAGGTTGTATCTACTTTGGCTGTCTCTGGGACCTTGCTGAGGTGTGTGTAAGCACAACCTCTCTGATGACCTCCTGACTCTCTTTTAGAGACTCATAGCCATATAAACTCATTTGTTCTTTTCATTTCCTTTTATTCAAGATCATAAAGCAGTTTTTAATGCCTAATATACCATGTAGGCTGAGGTAGTCTGCTCTTCTGAGTTAACCCTTTTATTCAAAGTCTTTTTCTAGTTACATCACCAGCTGGTGCTTGGTAGTAATTCCTCAGCACCAGGGAGGTTCATCCCTGGGAGTTGTGTCCCATGATGGGGGAAAGGTAATGCATTTACATTCTGAGTTTGGCTTGAACTTCACATCCAAATCCCAAGCAGTGAAAGAAAAAAATAGATAAATGGGAACTCCTCAAAATTAAAACTTTTACACCTCAAAGGTGTGATGGAAGAAAATATTTGGTAATTATATATCTGATAGGAGCCTAACATACAGCATATATAAAGAAAACATATCTAAAAACAAAAGACAAACAACCCTTTTAAAAATGGGGAAAAGAGAAAGACAAAGTAGATACAACTCCAGGTATTGGTGCTCCTGAGAGGTATGGAGACACACAGATTCTACGGTCATGGCAGATGGCTCTGGAGTGGGCCTTACTATGGAAATTGTGCTCCTGAGTGTGATGGAATTGGACTCAGATGTGACCTTTCTACACATGCCTCTTTTGTCACTTTTATTGAACTTGTAGTTTATCACTGGGGTTGGTGTATCCTAAGAAGACTTGAAGCTATGGACTGGCCATGTGGCAGCTGGGCTCTAAGCCTCAGCAGATTTGAACTCCTATTCTCTGGTTTGCGGAACTTGCACAGCTAACAGGAAAGTGAAAATGGTTAACCACCACACCAGGGAACTGAGATTGCCTACAACTTTAAGTAAGAGAATCATATACACCAACCATGTTGGATATAAGTCCCCTCTCAATATAGAGGTGGAATGGGCATCACCAACCCAGGGTCTACAGGATGGAGGAATAAATTATGGAATAGTGTGAGCTTAATGGTATTCAACTGTAGAATCATTTTGAATAGTAAGGGAAGCAGCTGTAGCACTGATCTGGGGAAAGTGGCTATGGTAGTTGCTGAGGGAAGGGAGAAGGAAGAGTTGAGATGTGGGACATTTTTGCTCCTTGGGGTTGTGCTAAATGATATTGCAGGGACAGATGCTGGACATTATATATCCTGCCATAACCCACTGAATGTACTGGGGAGAGTGTAAACTACAATGTACACTATAATCCATGCGGTCTGGCAGCGCTCCAAAATGTAGTCACCAAATGCAAATAATATGCCACAATGATAAACAAGGTTTTTGATGTGGGAGGAGTGGGAGGGTGGTGTGTGGGAAATGGAAGAACCTTTTACTTTTTTTAATACAACTTTATTTTGTGATCTATGTATCTTTAAGAAACATACAATTTAATAAGTAAAAAGAAAGAATACGGAACTAGCTCATGGAATAACATGGATGAACCTTGAGGTCCTTATGTTGAGTGAAGCAAGTCAGACATTGAAGGACAAATATTACATGACTTTTGATATAAATTAAGCAAATCGAGCAGACTCAGAGAGCTATTGTCTGTAAGAGATATTTAGAGGAAATACAAAGGGAGAAGTTTGTGAGCCAATGCCCATATGGACCAAATCTATGATAAGGTGAAAGTGTGTCATTGGGTAGTGAAGGACTATGACAAAACATTGGTGATACTATTGGGTTAGGCATTGCTGGTTTGACAGGGGTGGGGTAGTGAGGGTACGTTGGACGGCTCATGGAACTGGGGGAGGGTTGGGCAATGGACCATGTGAACACTGGGAATTGTCAGGTATGTGGTTGAATGTAAAAAGTTGAGAACACTCCTATGGCAATATGACAAGGGAGGGTTACTTGTTTATGGTGTTGGATGGGGAGCATTCAGGACAGGGTGCACCTGGGGCAGGCTTCTAGGGAGAGTGTGCGTGATCATTTTGTCATAATGTTTGTGTCTGGGTGTGGAAACCCACATAATGAGTGGGAAGCTGTTGAACTCCCATCCTGGGGAGAACCTATATCTTCTCAAACAATGGGACAGGAGTCATTTGAGGGCATAGGTGATTCCTAAGAGGGGAGGACAAACCAGAATGTCAGGACTTCAGTGTTGCAAGTAACTATGAATCTTATCCAATAGTGAAGCCAGATGATCAATATTGGCCCCAAGGGGAGGCAGAGGTAGCACATAGAGTATATGAAAGAGGGCTATTTATTGGGCAATGGAAGTGTTCTACATGATCTTACAATGATGGACACTGGTCATGTTAAATGTCATCAAAATTTATAAATGACCACACCATGGAGCCTAGAGTGTCTACAACTGAAAGCAGGAGGAGTGCATCCAGTCTCCATCTGGAATTTAAGCCCCCACTTGACATAGATGTGCAATGGACACAACCAATCCAATGTCCACAGAGAAAATGTGGAATGGGTGTGGGAAGGGTAGCCATGGTGGGTGCTGGGTTTGGGGAATGGGAGGAAGAGATGAGATGTGGAGGCGTTTTCGGGACGAGGAGATGTCCTGGGTGATGCTTCATGGACAATTACGGGACATTGTAGATCCCCCCAGGGCCCACTGGATGGAACGTGGGAGAGTGTGGGCTATGATGTGGACCACTGACTAGGGGTGCAGTGATACTCAGAGATGTACTTACCAGGTGCAATGGATGAGTCACGATGATGGGAGAGAGTGTTGCTGTGGGGGGAGTGGGGGGTGGGGGTGGTGGGGTTGAATGGGACTTCATATTTTTTGAATGTAATTTTTAAAAATAAATAAATAATCTATTAAATAATTTATAAATTAATGTGCTGTAAAATGTAAACCATAATATAAACCATTGACCGTGGTTAGTAGCTATGATTTACTGCTTGTATAACAGTTGAAACAAATGTACCATCCACATGTAAAACGGTATTAACATGGGAAGGGGAAAAGGGGGGAGGATGTTAGGTATATCGGGTCCCCTATATGCTGTGTGTGAATTTTCTGTGACCTAAAACTTCTTTGAAAACAAAATTTTATACTTTAGTTTAATGGAATAAACAAAATGGAGTAAATGGAAGGAAATGTCAGTATACACACAGTACAATATATATTAAAATGATGAAAGAAAAAATTTTTAAAAAATAATAGTTTTCATTATTTTGTAATATCCCAAATTTTAAATTTTATTTTAATTTTTTTTGTATTTTATTTTTAATATTTAACCTATCATTATTATTTGATTTTCCTAATAATTGTATTTGGCTATTTTATTGGCTTCATTTTTGAAGAAGCTTTCGATCACAGAAGAGTTACAATTGGAGAAGGGGAGAATCATTAGTGTGGAGTGTCAGTAATGAGGGATACATGGGAGGAATTTCTCCTGGAAATACATGTAAGGTATAAAAATGTTTTCACATATTCATGTGGCATTGCCACAGTGGGTGGAGAGACACACAATAACTGAGAGAATATTGAATTCTAATCCTGGAGAGCTCTGCTACATTCTCTAATGGAACAGCAGCAATCCCCCAAGTACAGGGGCAATGACTAGTGAAGAAAAATGGCCCATTGATGGACCCTTGATATTGATGACTATGCTTATGATCCTTTGCTCTTGAAATTGAAACTTAGCCTTGTGTTTAGGGTGCCTAAAATTACTTTCTGAGATCCTCCTTGTTGCTCAAATGTAGCCTCTTTCTAAGACAAATTCAGCATACAAATGCGTTGTCTTCCCCCCAGAGTAGGACATGACTCCTAGGGATGAGCCTTCTGTACAATGAGGGATTACCATCACCAATCAAATAGCAGGGTAAGTGGAAAAAGATGTAAAAGAAAAGGGGGGGAATGTAAAAACAAATGAGTTCAGAAGGCTGAGAGACTTCAAAGTGAATTGGGAGGTCATTTCAGAGGTAGCACTTATGCACATCTCAGCAGGATCTCATAGACTGCCAAAATAGATACTACCCCAAATAGTCTCCTGAGAGCTCTGGAGACACCTAGGTCCTATGGTCATGATAGATAGGTCAGGAATTTGGTGCCTTCCCAGTGGGCCTACCTTGGGGTTTGTGCTCCCCATTGTGACAGAGTTGGGACTCAGTTATGATTTCCCTACACATAGCTCATCTGTCCCTTCTATTTGAACTTGTATTTGGTGATGGTGTTAGTAGGTGTACACCCAAGAAACTTAAGTCTTTAGACTGCCCATGTGCCAGCTGTGCCCTTAGCCTCAGTGGAGTTTCAACACCTACTCTCCAGTTCATTGGACCCACCCAGGGCAATTAACAAAGAGGTGAGGATGGGCAACCACTATACCAAGGAAATAAGAAAGCCTATAACTGCCAGCAAGAGCATCCCATCCATATATGGGATCAAACTCCCCTCTCAATTAGAGGTGGATTGGGCATCACCATCCCAGAATCCTTAAGAATGGGAAAGAACTATGGACTAGAGTGGACTTACTGGTATTCTTCTATAGCCTTATTGTCTATACTTATTGTTACTTATTGTAATTCTAGCAATGGAAGAAATTATAACATTGGTGTGGAGGCAGTGACCACTGGAGGATCTGAGGGCAAGGAGAGGGAAAAACAGTTGTAACATGGGGGCATTTTGGGGACTTGGAGTTGTTCTGAATGGCTTTGCAATGAAAGATAAAGGCCATTATATGTCTTCCCATAACCTACAAAATTATGTGGGAGAGAGTGTCAACTACAATGTAAACTATAATCAATGCTCAGTAGCAATATCCTGAAATGTGTTTATCAATTGCAATGAATGTATGTCCCTAATGAAAGATGTTGTTTATGTGGGAGAATGTGGGAGCTACGAGGAGCAGGGCATATGGAAATTCCTACACTTTTTATGTAACATTTATGTAATCTAAGTACCTATAAAATAATTTAAAAAAATATTTTTTAAAAAAGAAACCAGTCTAATAGGATAAGACAAAACAGCAGAGATATTAGAATGATCACTGTTTGCCCAGGCCTTAGGCAGAGGGAGGTACATTGAGTAGGTGAAGCTCAGAAATTTTCAGAACAGTGAAATTATTCTCTATTATACTGGGATTGCAGGCATATGACATTATGCATTTTTCAAAACCCATTGAATTTGACAACATCCAAGTTCAAAAATAATCTAACTGTATTGTAAATGCATCAAATGCCCTATCTGAGGGGTATGGGAGGAAAAGATGCTGGATTAGTAATATTGGATATGAACAGTGTCTGTAATATGAAATCAATGGGCACTGTACACAGGTATGCTACTCTATTTGATATTGTGTCCCATCAGGGTATGGGTTAACAAATTTTACTTTTATACATGTACACTGGAATTAAGCAATGAAGTAAATGAATGGAATATGGGAAATATGCTTCCCAACATGGTGTGGAAGGATTCAGATAAGCAAGGGGAGGATGTTAGATTGTTCTGTTAATGATTTAGAGACAGACACATCAGTGTGAATTCGTGTGGGGGTAAATATAGTTACACAGGGTTGCTTGTAGAAATATTTGCAGATATGTATATATACATAGGATTGTGTACACACATGTGTGTTTTTGTAATATCCATGGAGATGGCCCAGTAGCAAGGCACATATATCGTCCAGACTTTAGATATTAAAAGCATTTTTGCAATAAGAATTTTCTTGGAGAAATAGCTGCCTGCAGGACTAGGTCAAGAAATATACAAAAAGAGTCTGGAGTATCTCTTAGTACCAAAAAGTTAGTATGCGTTAAAATAAAACTGGTAATGTTGGGGATAATTTCAAATAGACACAGGACATAGCCAAAAGGGTTCCAAAGGTCAAAACTGGAATAAACTGAAAAACAAAATAAAGTAGTACTGTATCACAACACAAAGTAAGAAATAAATGTCATGAGGCAATCCTAATATAAATAATTGATTTTTAAAAGATACATATTTATTGTGAAGATGAATTCCATAATATATGGAGATATTTTTCTCTCAAGGCAGTGGCACAAACATCACACTCCTGAATGTGGGCTTCATGTATTAATTTCATTCCAAAAGCCATATATGGAAATGCAGAGAATTGATGAGTATTGGGGAAGCTAGGGAAGCTCCAAACACTGTTGATCAAGGTCAACATCAAGAGTGATAAGTCATGTTGATAGGATGCACCCTAGATATGATGCAATGAAAATAACACATTATCCTGGGATCTTCCTCCAAAATCCCATTAACCCTGTCTAAACATGAGAAGAATATCAGGCAAATTCAGAGTGAGAGGCACTTTACAAAATACCCGACGTACACTCCTCAAAAGTATACAAGTCATAAAACATGAGGAGAAAATCTGAGATGTTGTCACTGCCTGAATGGCTTAAGAATTTTTGAAAATAAATATAATTTGCTATTCTGGCTTGGAGGTGTTAAGATATTGGAAAAGTATGTGAGAAGTTCTTGAAAATCCTCTCTACTATCCTTGCACCTTTTCTGTAAATCTAACACAGTTTTAAAATATTAATTTTATTAATAAATAAATTATTAGTTAAGTGCAAAATTCTAGAAACTTTGAACTCCAAGGTTCAATCCATGACAATTACATTTACATACCTTGGATAAGAATATAGCATTACTGCCTCACATTATTCTTCCATTAAATCAGAATAGTGAAAAACAATTTCATGGAATAATTGAATTAAATGAAATAATGAATACAAAATGCCTGACATTGTGCTTAGGATAAAAATGAATATTTTTCTTTGTAGTCCAAGCCCACACAGATTCACTTCCCACTACAATTGTGCTATTTCCATCCCTCATCCTCTCTGTAGGGTTTTGGCAACAGCGATCGTCATGTTGACTGAGAGTAAGCTTTCATCATGGCAAGTAATTTCACGACCATCACCTTCTATAAACCTGCCCTGACTCTCAATAATTTAAAACATAAATATCCATGTTCTGCACAAAACACCAGGCTCTCTATACTATGGCTACTGCCAAACTGGTCAGGCTGCTTATCCCCTTTTTACATCCTACCACTTCATTGTTCATCAGATAGCAAGAACTAATTTTAAATCCTCACCACACCATATAGTTACCTTGATTGGATTGTTTCCCTCTTGTTTCTTCTTGGTGTGCTTCTACACCTTTCTCCTCTTGAAGTTACCCCAATCTCTACTTTCATTGTCAGTGCAGTCATCTCCCTTGTGAAGCCTTCACTTGTCTCCACAGAATGAGCATAAACTTTTAGATCCACTTCACCAGGATGTCAGTGCCATCTCAGGGTATTTCATGTAGTCACTACTATTTTTGCTTGCACATAATCTCTATAAGATGTGGAAGAATATTTTACTTATCTCTTTATTCACAAAATATTATTTAGTAACTTCCATGATGTGTTTGATGACTAAATGGTTGTTGAATGACTAAAATTAAAAATGAATGAGGGATGTGCAGAAAGGTCACATCTGAGTAAAATTCCATCATACTCAGGAATACAAACTCCAAAGTAGGGCCCACTGTCATGGCACTGAACTCCAGAGCCAGCTGCCATGACCATAGAACCCGTGGGTCTCTGCAGCCTTCAGGAGAACTAGTACCTGGCCTTCTATCTACTTTGGCTTTCTCTGGGACTCTGCTGAGGCATGCATAAGCACGACCCTTCTGATGACCCCCTGACTCTTTTTTGGAAACTCATAGCCATATAAACTCATTTCTCCTTTCCATTTCCCCCTTTTATTCAAGGTCAAAAAACAGTTTTTAACAACTATTATTACGTTATTACGTGAAGGTTGAGATATTCTGCTGGTCTGACTTCACCCTTTTATTCAAAGTCTTCTTCTAGTTACATCATCAGCTGGTGCTTGGTAGTAATCCCTCAGCACCAGAGAAGCTTATCCCTGGGAGTCATGTCCCATGCTGGGGGAAAGTAATGCATTTTCATGCTGAGTTTGGCTTAGAGAGTGGCCACATTTGACCAACATGGAGGATCTCAGGAGGTAACTCTTAGGCAAACTGCACCTCTAGGCCTAGTTCATATTTTAGGCACACAGGCTCATAAGCATAGTCATCAGGATAAAGGGCTCATTGTTGGACCATCCTTATTAGTCTTTGTCATTGCATTTGGGGATTGATGCTGTTCCATTGGGAATGTGATAGAGCTCCCTAGTTTAAGAACTCAACATTCCCTTATTTGAAGTTTTTAATTGTAACCACTATGAAAATATCCAAACATTTTTATGTACCCTATATACATACCTGGAGAACTCCCTCCCAACCATGTGGCTCCCATCAATAACATCCCACACAGTGTTCCTCCCCTGCCAGATTTGAACCTCTCTGTTCACACTGAGACTATTTTAACACTTACTCTTTGAAATCTAAATGTGATTTTGAAAATAATTGATTCTTCCTTCCAATGTACAATATATAGTCAAAATAACCTGCTGGATGTTGATTAAATTTAGAATATTAAAATTTTCTTCAACACACACAAAAAAAAACTTCTTAAAAAATGAAGCCTAATATATTGTCAAGTTCCACAAATAATAAATTGGAAGATAGTGATGGATTTAAAGGTTAGATATAGAATATATAGTAATTTAGAAAAACTAAAGAAAAAATAAATTGGGGTATCAAAAAATGAAAATGCTTCATTTTTGATGTTTTGTCTTTCATTAATGCAATAGGTGTTGCCCCGTATGTACAGTGGCAAGGCAATTTCATTTCTTCCTCAGTGTCTACATCCTTTCTTTTTTTCTAATTATTTGTTTTGTCTTCACAAAATGTTTAGATCACAGTAATTCACATATATAATACAGGGTATTCCCACATAACCAATATCAAACATTTTGTCCCTTCCCTAGCAATGATATTTTCACATGTTCATATTGTGTTTGCTGCACTTGATGTACAGATATTGAAACATAGATTGCAACCAAGGTTCCATTTTGTCTTACATTATGATCTATATTTTAGACTATACAATTTTCTAAATTTTTAGGTATCTTATGTTTTACATTATAGTTTACATTTTAACCTATATACTTTTATACAATTTTGGCGTAATTTAACATGTCCTATATCCATCATTGCATGATCTTGTGGAACACTTCCATTACCCTACAGTTACCCTGATTCCATCTATTCAATACCCCTCTCCCCCTCCCCATAGCACCCACAGTGACAATCATTCTTCATTACTTGAAGGACCATATTCAAAGACACTTGCAACAGTGTTGATGGCTTGACATACTCGACTGTCCTAACCCATTGAGAGCCACCAGTATTCCTGAGAGACACATTTCCCTGTTTGAGAACATCAGTCCTCAGGCTGTGGGTATAACTTCACACTAATTGTATGGATCTCCACCAAGTGATATAACCCACTATGACAAAATGAGCATTCACACACTACCTGGAAGCCTGACCTGTGTAAGATGTCCTCCCTTAAGCATCTTAAACATGTAAACTTCCTTATTATATTTTCTAAAAAGTATTCTCAACATTACAGTTTCAACCACATACCTGACAATCTACTATGTCCAAATATTTCCCCACCCTCCCCCAATTTCTAGGGCCATCTGACCCTTCCTCCCATCCCTAGCCCCCCTCAAGCCATTAAAGCTCCACCCAAGGCATCCGTATGCCCCCATTTTATCCCTTCCCTCTACAAATATGTACATACAGCTTATCATAGATTTCACCCATGTAGGTGTTAGCTCTCTTCCAAACTTTCTTTAAGCCTATCAACCAGTCTGTAGCTCTCTGAGACAACTTATCATGTAATATTTGTGCTTCAATGCCTGGGTTGCTTCACTCAATATAAGGTTTTCAAGATTCATCCATGTTATCACATGTGTTTGTACTGTATTCCATCTTATAGCTGAGTAGTAATCCATTGTATGTATATGCCACATTTTATTTATCCATTCATCTATTGATGGGCATTTGCATTGATTCCAACTTTTGGCAATAATAAATAATGCTGCTATGAACATTGGTGTGCATATATCAGTTTGTATCCTTGTTTTCAGTTCTACTGGGTAAATACCCACCAGTGGACTTGCTGGGCCATATGGCAAATCCATAGCTAGTTTTTTTTGACAAACCATCAAACTGTTCTCCAGAATGGCTGTATCCTTCTGCATTTCCACCAGCATGAGTGAGTGTTCCCTCTCCATTACTTGTAGTCTTCTGTGTTTTTGATGGCTGCCAGTCTCGTGGGAGTAAGATGGTATCTCATTGTAGTTTTGATTTGCATTTCCCTAATATCTAGTGATTTTGAGCATTTTTCATGTGCTTTTTAGTCATTTGCATTTCTTATTTGGAGAAGTTTCTATTTATTTTTTTATTTTTATTATTTATTTATTTATTTATTTTTTATTGACTTTGTAATAATATTACATTAAAAAAATATATATATATGAGGTCCCATTCAACCCCACTACCCCCACCCCACCTCTGCCCCCCCAGCAACACTCATTCCCATCATCATGACACATCCATTGCATTTGGTTAGTACATCTTTGGGCACCTCTGCACCTCATGGTCAATGGTCCACATCATGGCCCATACTCTCCCCCATTCCATCCAGTGGGCCCTGTGAGGATTTACAATGTCCGGTGATTGCCTCTGAAACACCATCCAGGGCAGATCCATGTCCCAAAGATGCCTCCACCTCTCATCTCTTCCTGCCTTTCCCTATACCTATCAGCCACCATGTCCACTTTTCCCAATCCAATGCCACCTTTTCTATGTGGACATTGGATTGGTTGTGTCCATTGCATCTCTATGTCAAGAGGAGGCTCAGATTCCACCTGGATGCTGGATGCAATCCTCCAACTTTCAGTTGTAATCACTCTAGGCTCCATGGTGTGGTGGTTGTCCTTCTTCAACTCCATCTTAGCTGAGTGTGGTGAGTCCAATGAATCAGATTGTAGGTTCTGGAGTCTGTTGAGGCTCAGGACCTGGCTATCACATTGTCAGTCCAGTGATTCAAATCCCCTAAATATATCTTAAACCCCAACACTAACTGCACCTCCAGCACATTAGCATGAAAGTCTTATGAAGAGAGATCCCATCTGAGTCCAGATTCATCTCACATAAACACCATTTCCAAAGAGGGGCCATCTGACCTGGTAGTTAAGCCCATCGGGCTTGACCATAACTCCCATGGGTCTCTTTAGCCCTCAAAGGAACCAATACCTGTGGGTTGTATCTGCTTTATCTGTCTCTCAGACTCTGCTCAGTTGTGCATAAGGGCAATCCTTCTGCCAGCCTCCAGACTCTTTTGTAGAGACTCGTAGCCATATAAACTCATTTCTCCTTTCCATTTCCCCCTTACATTAGTCAAACAGCATTTTAAAGTCATGTTATTTTATGTAGACAGGGATATTCTGCTGATCCGCATTGAAATTTCCGTATAACGTCATTTTCCAGTTGCATCATCAGTTGGCAGTTGATAGTGGTCCCTCGGTGCCGGGGAGGCTCATCCCCGGGTGTTATGTCCCACGCTGGGGGGAAGGCATTGCATTTACATGCTGAGTTTGGCTTTGAGAATGGCCACATTTGAGTAACATGAAGGCTGACAGGAGGAAATTCCCAGGCACAATGCTGCTCTAGGCCTTGTTCTTATTTTAGGCTTATCAGCTCACAAGCATAGTCATTAGCATCAGGGGCTCACTGTTGAGCCCTCACTCCCTCCTGGTCCCCGCCGCTGCACCTGGGAGACTGTTGCTGCTCCCCTAGGGACCACAACGGAGCACCACTGGCCAGGAACCCAGTACCCCCCCTGCTGCGGTTTTTAATTGTTGCCACTATGAGTATATCCAAACATTACCATGCACCCTGGACATATGTTCTGTACAGCTCCCTGTCAGCCATATATCACCTGTCAATAGTATCCTATACCAGTATCCCTCCATTGCCATTGTTGAACCACTCTGTGATCCAGAACTCCCTGAAATTTGAAGCCCAATATAATGTCAGGGTCCCTTACTAGGAAATGGCATATAGCGATAGGTTTAAAGGTTAGATAAAGAATACGTGATTACTTGGAAAAAATTCTACATCCTATCTTTTTCTTTTTTCTTTTTTTTCCCCTAATTATTGAGCTTCTCTTCACAGGAGCCCTAGACCACAGCAATGCATATATATAATATACAGCACTCCCATACATCCACCACAAAACCTTTTCCCTTCCACAGTGATACCCTTACACCCTATTCACATCATATTTACTTAACGTGATGTACAGAGTCTGAGACAATAGCTTTCTAACAAGGTGACATCTGTGCTTACATTGTGGTGCATACTTTAGGATACACAGTTTTTTACATTCTTAGTTATCCTATGTTTTACATTATGGTTTACGTTATCAGTCTGTCATCTCCTATATGTTATGGTGTAATATTACATGTTTTATATCCATCCTTGTGTACTCTCACGAAACTCCTCTCTTACCCCCCATTTACCTTGGTTTGCGGGTTTGAGTGTGGCTGGGGAGGGGCAGATGGGTAACAATGCCCAAAAGTGGGGGGAGGGAGGAGTAGCATACGAACACAGGAGAGGGTCAGGTGTTGGTGGAGAGTAAAATGTGGAGAAAATCATATCAAAATATAATAAAGAGGGTTACCTGTTTAGAACGCTCGGAGGGGAGGGTCTGATGTAGGACGGGCTCCTGGGGAATGTCTACATGCTCATTCTGCCAGAGTGGGTGACACCATGGGGTAGAAACCCAAGTAGTGAGAGTGGGGGTGGACCCACATCCTGGGGAGGACTAATGCCATCAAATAGAGGGAACTGTATCCCCTTGAGAGAAAGGGTGGCTCCCAGGGCATTGGGGCAGTTGAGCAAGTTAGGCCCTGAACACTATTCCATCTATCTTTGGAAGTGGCTCCTCGGGAAACGGAGGTTGGCTGTCACTGTAGGCAGCAAGGTGGAAGGGAAAATGGAAGTTAAATGTGTGGAACTGAGGAGTTTCTATTTAAGTCTTGCCACTTTTTAAAATGGGTGGGTTGTCTTTTTATTTTTGAGATATAGGAATTCTTTATATTTGAAGGATATTGGTCTCCTATCAGATATATGGTTACCAAATATTTTTACCCATGGGGTAGGCCCTTTTTCATTTTCTTGACAAAGTCCTTTGAGGTGCAAAAGGCTTTAATTTTGAAGAAGTCTCATGTATCTATTTGTTCTTCTACTCGTGCTTCTGGTGTGAAGTACATGAAGCCATTTCCTATTACAAGGTCCTGTAGGTGTTTCCCTACATTGCGTTCTAAGGTCCTTATGGTCTTATGGTCTTGGCTCTTATATTCAGGTCATTGATCCATCTTGAGTTGATTTTTTTATAAGGTGTGAGTTCGTAATCCTCTTTCAGTGGGTTTGGTGGTCTTGTGAATATCATATGACTGTATCTATGAGGAGCTATATCAGAATTTTCAAATTGGTTCCAGTGGTCAGTGTGTCTCTCCTTCTGCCAGTACCATGCTGTTTTCACTACTGTACTATGTTTTGAAGTCAGGTAGTGTAATTATTCCAATTTTGTTTTTTCTTTTTCAATATGTCTTTGGCTATTCGGGGCCTCTTTCCTTTCCAAATAAATTTCTTAGCGAGTTTTTCTAGTTCACTAAAGAATGTTGTGTTGATTTTCATTGGGATTACATTGAATGTGTAGATCAGTTTTGGTAGGATAGACATCTTAATAATATTTAGCCTTCTTATCCATGAACAGAGAGTATTCTTCCATTTATTTAAGTCTTCTTTGATTTCCTTGAACAGTGTTGTGTAGTTTTCTGTGTATAAATTTTTTACATCTTTAGTTAAATTTATTTCTAGGTATTTGATTTTTTAATTTACTATTGCAAATGGTATTTTTTCTTGATTTCCTCCTCAGGTTTTTCATTAGTGTTGTACAGACATGCTACTGATTTTTGTGCATTGATCTCATAACCTGTGACATTACTGAACTCATTTATAAATTCTAGAAGCTTTGTTGTAGATTTCTCAGGGTTTTCTATGTATAGGGTCATATCATCTGCAAATAGTGGAATTTTGACTTCTTCTTTTCAAATTTGAATGCCTTTATGTCTGGTTCTTGCCTCAATGCTCAGGCAAGTACTTCTAACACAATATTAAATAGAAGGGGTAATAATGGGCATCGTTGTCTTGTTCTTGATCTTAGAGGGAAAGATTTTCAGATTTCAAAATTGTAAATGATGTTAACTGGGGGTTTTCCATATATATCTTTTATCATGTTCAGAAAGTTTCCATCTACTCCAATCTTTTGCAGAGTTTTTATTAAGAAATAGTGCTGTATTTTGTCAAATGCTTTTTCTGCATCTGCAGATATGATCATGTGATTTTTTTCCTTCAATCTGTTTATGTGGTGTTTACATTAGTGTATTTTCTTATGTTGAACCATCCTTGCATACGAGGAATGAATTCCTCCTGGTCAAGGTGTATAATTCGTTTAATGTGCTGCTAAATATGATTAGTAAGTATTTTGTTGAGGATTTCCACATCTATGTTCATTAGAGAGATTGGTCTGTAATTTTCCTTTCCTGTGGTGCCTTTGTTCAGCTTTGATATTAGGGCAATATTGGCATCATAGTATAAGTTAAGCAATGTTCTTCTGTTTCAATTTTTTGGAAGTGTTTCAGCAAGATTGGCATTAGTTCTTTATGGAAATTTTGGTAAAATTCACCTCTGAAGCCATCTGGCCCAGAACTCTTATTAGTTGGGAGGCTTTTAATGACTGATTTTATATCTTTACTTGTGGTTGATTTATTGAGATTGTCAGTTTCCTCTTTCATTAATATAGGTTGCTTATGTGTTTCCAGGAATTTGTCCATTTTATCTGAATTTTCATTTTTGTTGGAATATAGTTTTTCAAAGTATCTTCTTATGATAGTCTTTTTTTCTGTGGGGTCAGTGGTGATATCCCCTTTCTCATTTCTTATTTTCTGTATTTGCATTTTTTTTTTCTTGTTAGTCTAGCTAAGGGTTTGTCAATTTTATAGATCTTGTCAAAAAACTGGCTCTTGGTTTTGTTTATTTGTTCAAATGCTTTCTCATTTTTTCATTTAGTTCTGCTCTGATCTTTGTTATTTCTTTCCTTTTCCTTTGCGTTTAGTTTGTCATTGTTTTGTTTTTTTTTTTTTACTAAATCCTCCAACTGTGAAGTTAGTTTTTCAAATTTAGCTCTTCTTTTATTACGTGTGAATTTATGGCTATAAATTGCCCTCTCAGTACCACTTTTGCTGCATCCCATAAGTTTTGATATGTGCATTATCATTTTCATTTGTTTCAAGGTAGTTATTGATTTCTTTTGAGAGTTCCTCCTTGACCCACTGTTTTTCTAAGAGTGTGTTATTTAACTTTCATATCTTGTTGCCAAATCCAGGTCTCTGACCTTTGCAGATTTCCAGCTTCATTCCACTGTAGTCAGAGAAATTATTTTGTATGATTTCAAACTTTCTGAATTCACTGAGACTTTCTCAGCAACCTATCCTGTTGTCTATCTTGGAGAATGATCCATGTGCACTTGAGAAGAATGTTTATCCTGCTTTATTTGGATGTAATGTTCTGTATATGTCTATTAGGTCCAGTTCCTCTAATATATTGTTCAAAGTCTTTTCTTCTTTATTGATTTTCTTTTGAGATGTTCTGTCCAAAGGTGATAGTGGTGTATTAAAGTCCCCCACTATAACTGTAGAGGCATCAATTCCTTCCCTTAGATTCTCCAGTGTTTGTCTTACATATTTGTAGGCACCCTTGTTAGGAGTGTAATGTTTTTTGTTTGTTTTTGTTGTTAAAGCTGTATTTATTTATTTCTCTCCCCTCCCCCACACACTAGTTGTCTGTTCTCTGTCTTTTTACTGCATCTTCTTTGTCCACTTCTGTTGTCAGTGGCATTGGAATCTGTGTTTCTTTTTGTTGCATCATCTTGCTGTGTCAGCTCTCTGTGTGTGCAGTGCCATTCCTGAGTAGGCTGCACTTTCTTTCACACTGAGCAGCTCTCCTTACAGGGTGCACTCCTTATGCTTGGTGCTCCCCTACACGGGGACACCCCTGCATGGCACAACAATCTGTGTGCGCATCAGCACTATGCATGGGCCAGCTCCACATGGGTCAAGGAGGCCCCAAGCAGGTCCAGAGTTTGAACCGTGGACCTCCCATGTGGTAGACAGATGCCCTAATCACTGAGTCAAGTCTGCTTCCCAGGAGCATAAATGTTTATACCTGTTCTTTCCTTTTTGAATGATTATCCCTTTCACTAATATGTAGTGTCCATATTTGTCTCTCACAATTATTTTGCATTTAAAGTCTATTTTGTCTGATATTAACATAGTTACTCCTGCCCATTTTTGGTTATTATTTGCCTGTAAGATGTTTTCCAGCTATTCACTTTCAACCTCCTTGAATCCCTAGATCTAAGATGTTTTTCATGTAGACAACATATAGATGGATCATACTTTCTTATCCAATCTTCCAGTCTGAGTCCCTTGACAGGTGAGTTTAATCCATTGACATTCAGTGTTATCACTTTCAAGGAATTATTTATATTAGCCATATTTTCTTTGGATTTGTGTTTGTTATATTTTGTTTTGTTTTTTACTTTTTTTTGTCTTTTTATTGTTCTTACACTCTCCTCCAACTCTGTCTCTCCTGTTTTTTATCTTTCCCCCTATAGAACTTCCTTTAGTATTTCTTGAAGGGCAGTATTCTTGTTGGTATAATCTATTAATTTCTGTTTGTCTGTGAATATTTGAACTCTCTATCATATTGAATGTCAGTTTAGGTGGACAGAGTATTCTTTTTTTGAAATTATTTCTTTTAGTACTTTGACTATATCATACCACTGCCTTCTTGCCACCCTGGTTTGAGATGAGAAATCAGCACTTAGTTTTATGAAGCCTCCTTTGTATGTGATGTTTCTCTTTTCTCCTGCTGCTTTTAGTATTTTCTCTTTGTCTTGAGCATTGGATAATTTGACAAGTATATGTCTTTGGGTAGGCCTGTTGGGATTTATGCTATTTAGGGTGTATTGTGCTTCCTGGATGTGGACATTCATCTCCCTCAATAGGTTTGGGAGGTTTTCACCCATTATTTCCTCAAACACCCCTTCTGTTCCCTTTCCCTTCTCTTCTTATTCTGGGATGCCTATAATTCATACGTTTTCACATTTTGCTTTGTCATTCAGGTCCCAAAGTCCCTGTTGAATTTTTTGTCTCTTTTTATCTATCAATTCTACTGTCTGTTTGATTTAGGATGTACTATCTTCCATAGTGGAAGACAGTAAATCACTAGTTCTTTCCTCTCCCTCTTCAAATCTGCTGTTATTTGCTGAGAGTGTATTTTTGATTTCTTGGATTGTGCTGTTTCTCCCCATCATATCCATTGTCTTTTTTTTTTGCATGATTGCAATTTCTTCTGTATGCTCTCTAAGTGTTTTCTTCATAGTCTTATCTCTTCCTTCACCTCATTAAATTGGCCCCTATTAAATGTTTTGAGAGCTTTAATTACTTGTTTGATGTTCTGCTCTTCTTCCTACTTTTTAGTTTGTTCATTGGATTGGGTCATGTTTTCCTGATTATTGGTTTGGTTTGTAGTTTTTTGTTGCTGTCTGGTCATCATTTTATCTTGGTGGGTTGATTAGCTTCTTTGTCTAGTGTCAGGGTTTAATTAGTTGCTGCTTTTCATGTGTGTTAAGTCTTCTCTTTGCCATTTTGTTCTTCTTATTCTATTTCTGTCCTGTTGGCTAAGTTCACTTGAAGGAAAATATTAGGGTAAGTGAAAGCAAAAAGAGTAAGAAAAGAAAAAAGTATAATAGTAGTATTGTTAGTAAATATTAGCAGAAGAACCATGTGAGATCTAGAAGAATGGGTATTAGACTCATGTAAGCTGTGTAGAGTTATAACAGTAAGAAAAATGGAGTATCTATAATGAGACAGTAACCTGAATATGGTGAGGAATATAGTATTAATTAAAAGACCAGTGTGGTCAGGAAACTGGGAAGAGAAAGGAAAGGACAATAATATAGAGAGTGAATAAAAGACAGAAAACAGTACAAAGGTATTAGAAATAAAAATTGGGGGCCAAATTAAGAGCAGTGGAATGTGAGAGAAACACTAAATGATGGAGGATAGAAAGATGTAGAGGAAAGGGGTAAGTATTGGTAGCCAAAATCAGTACACACAGAAAAGAGGAAATAGAGGATGAGGAAACACAGCAAATGTGAATCACTCCCTGCCACACCTAATATAAAAAATATAAAAAAGAAGAGAAAGGGATAAAAGGGGGAAAAGTGGAGGTGGAAAGTCAAGCAAGAAAAGGGGGATGAAGAAGAAGAGGAGAAGGAGGAAGAGAAGGAGGAGGGGGAGGAGGAAAGGGCTGTGGGGTTATAAAGAGGAAGGAAAAACAAAAAAATAAGCCAATAAAAAAGACCAACATTTCAAGCAAGGAATCCTCTTTGCATTTAAATAAAATGCTTAGGAGTCTGACCTTCCCCCTTTCTCCCTTTTTCCCTTCTCTCTCTCCCAGGGCAGCAGGAAAGCTGTGTTGAGGTGTCCAGTAGGAGAATCAAGTGGGTCCTTGGTGAACCAAATCACCAGAGAAAACAATGTCTCTTAATTTCCAAAGAGAGCTTACCCACACATCACCAGGAACACCAAATATGCTAATGGAAGTTTTCAAAACACATCTTACAGTCCATCTCCCTTAGTTGTACTACAGGAGGGCTAGTTGAATTTTTTTTTAAAGATTTATTTATTTATTTCTCTCCCCTTCTTCCCCCCCCCCCAGTTTTCTGTGTCTATTTGCTGTGTCTTCTTTGTTCACTTCTGTTGTTGTCAGGGGCACAGGAATCTGTGTTTCTTTTTGTTGCATCATCTTGTTGTGTCAGCTCTCCTTGTGTGCGGCATCAATCCTGGGCAGACTGCACTTTCTTTCATGCTGGGTGGCTCTCCTTACAGGGCGCACTCCTTGCACATGGGGTTCCCCTATGTGGGGGACCCTCCTGCTTAGCAGGGTACTCTTTGCGTGCATCAGCACTGCGCATGGGCCAGCTCCACACAGGTCAATGAGGCCCGGGGGTTTGAACCACAGACCTCCTATGTGGTAGGCAGACACTATAACAACTGGGCCAAGTCTGCTGCCTAGTTGATTTTCTGACTCCACCTTCTCCCAGACCAAGTATCCGATCCCAGCATTTTTAGGTAAATTGGGCTTTCTCGGCAGATTTGCCTTTCCTTTCTTCCCCAGTTTTCCCCAAGCCAGCTGGAATGCTCCTCAGCTCAAAAAAAAAAAAGGGGGGGGTGTGTGTCAGGACCTGAAAATTGAACCCCCATCTCATTTGGCCCCTCTGCACCTCCCACCAAAACGCTCCAACTCACAGAATCACTCCAAAACTGAACGGCTAGTGTATTCCCTTACCGCAGGGAGCACTGGATTTGGCAGAGCTCTGGATTTGGGAGTGGGAAGTCTGGGATATTGTCCGCTTGGGGCCTGTGGGTCTGTGGAAAGTGGGCTGCGGTGGCTTAGGGGTCATGGACCTGGGGACCATTCTTCTGGGCAACACAGGGCTTGGGAATGTTGCCACACTACTAACAGTTCAGGGAATGCCCTAGGGGGAAGAGTCCCACCTCTCCACAACTTCTGACCTCAGTGTTAGAAACCCACAATTCTACCCTTAGCAAGCACAACTTCTGTTCCAGTCTCTCCAAATCAATGTCCAAACACTTCCTGCCTTGCAAGTCCCCGAAACAGCCCACTGCAGCAAGATTCCAACTGTACTCAGCCAGACTTTTGCAGGAACAATTATGAAGTGCATTCACTCAGGTGCCATCTTGCCCCACCCATCAGCTATCATCTTTTAATATCTCCATTTGTTCATCCCAGCTTGTCCTTAAAGGGAAAGTACGTCTGCCTCATTACCTAAAAAGATGAAGAAATGCACTTGCTAGCTGTTCTTTAATCCTCCCCTGGTTAGCCGTGTATATCACTTTGGCTGCTTATATCCTCCCGACAGTGAACTCAGACACGTGGTCTTGCTGGATTTGGGCAGGATCAGGTCTCAAACCTAATGCCAGGTTGCCTAAGTTTGTTTTTGCCTTACTTTTTTCCTCTGGGTGGGTAACAAAAGGAAGCATTTCTACCAACTACAAGGCACAAGGTAGAAAGTACAGTTAAGAGAATGCAGCACATATGCAGAGTATGTTGGAAAACCCAGTAATCCCCAAGCTCACTGACTCCAGGAACTCAGACTGGGTGAAAGCAGCTTCAACTGAGTCTCTACAGACCCTTCACACACCTTCCATCCTGTGCAAGAAACCTGGTCATTCTGGGGGAGGTGTGAAGATAAGTCAGCCTGGTTGTTGTCCACAGCCACCATGCTAAGGCCAGCAAGGCAATCCTTAGTATTGTCTTAAAGTTCTTAAGAACTCCAGGGGTGCCATGCTAAAAGAACTTGTCTCACAGCTGCTGGAAAATCTGGTGTGCTTGTGCTCCAAGTCACTTTACAGGATGGGGAGGACAGAAAACCTCCCAGTATGGGCTCAGGGCTCCTGCTCACACACCACCACTGGCCAGAACAAGCCCACCACACCTGATCTTCCTCCCACTGTGGCCTTCAAGCTTGTCCACTTCTGGCATGGTCACAGGGTGCCCTGGTCCACTATGCCTGTCCACTTCTGGCATGGTCACAGGGTGCCCTGGTCCACTGTGGCCTTCACCTCTGTGGAAAGCATCACCTCCAGTATGGCTCCTACACTCCTAGGTTAACAAGAAGCCCAAACCATGGCCAGTGATAAAGTTTTCAGTGTTTGGTACTGTGAAAACTGGATAGCTCTTTGGGTTAAAAATAAACTTGTATTTTACCACTTCATTGCAGACAAAAGAAAATTCTGGATGGATTTCAAAAGGTAAGTGAAAAAACAGCTCTAAGGTCCTTTTAATCATCAAAGCAATGGGGAGAAATCAAAAAGAAAATATCAAACACTTTGACTATATGCCTTAGTCAACAAAAGGGGTACTGATGCAAAGTACAAGAAATCTGTTGGCATTGACAAAGGGGGTTTATTTTGGGTAGAAGCTTACAGTCACAAGGCCATAAAGTGTAAGTTATTTCCCTCACCAAAGTCTGTTGCCACATGTTGGAGCAAGATGGTTGCTGGTCTCTTTGAGGATTCAGCCTTCTTCTTCAGACTCCATGGTCCCAGCTTCTTCTGGTCTCAGCTGTAGGCTGGCATAAGGCTTGTCTCTCTGTCTGGGGCTTGTTTCTTTATGGGCTTGGCGGCTCTGGTGTTGCCACAAGGTCAACAGTAGACCATCAGGTTTTCTCTCTTTCCAGGCCTCTGCCATGTCTATAGAGCCATCTCTGTTCCTCTGTGTTCTTCTCCTGTGTGTTTACTTCCCTGGGATCCAGCATCAAAACTCCAACTACTTCCTTTGCCATGTCTTTTTCTTAGTGAGTCCCTGCCCACCAAGGGGGTGAAGACTCAATGTCCTACTGACATGGGCCATTTCAACCCCTGATCATAATTTAACAAAGTAAAAGTGAAACCTCTGAAGTTAATACAATCTATTATGCCCATAGGAAGAGACCAGTTTACAAACATAATCCAATATCTATGTTTGGAATTCATAAACAGTATCAAATGGCTATACTATATAAAAATTAAAGATATTTGAATTAAATCAAATAAAATCCAACATTTTAAGAAATGTAATACACCGTGGAGAGATCACATTATCTTTAACATACATAACGTAGGATGTTGATTGGCCGAGAGTCACCTCTTGCTGGCAGTGTTATGTCCTCTTGAAGGAAACTTTGTAGGTAAACCCCCAGATCAGAAGGCCCTTTGGGAACCCAAGGAAGCCCAAGCACTCCACCCACTCTTCTGGGATGATACAAGGTCAATTCTCCAAAGGAGGAACTTGGTCTCCTGTCAGGGAAAGTTCTGGAATCCAGACCCTCCCCTCTGAGGTTCAGAGTTACTGCCCAGCCCACTTGAGGCCAGCTGGAAAGAAAAAAAGATAACATGGTCCCCATCACTCACATCACCTCCATATGCCTAGTAAATTAAGGACTTAGAAGGAAGCTGGGCTCCTGGTCATTCTGTGGCTTAAGTCCTTCCTGGCCAGCCCACCAGTGGAACACATGTGTGGCTGGAGAAAAGCCACAGGGTCCAACACATAGACCAGGCCTCCAGACACGTGGTGGAGAGGTGGGAGGCACCTTCCTCTCTCACACCTGAAAGCCTGGTGCCAAAGGGGACAGGGCAGCAGGTCAGCCAGCAGGGGGCAGCGCTAACAGCAGGGGAACAAGGAAACAGAAGATCCTCCTGGAAAAGGCTGGGCTTGTGCTTCCTCTGACCCTTCTGAGCTGAGTTAACCCCTAGGGTTCTCATTCTGAGAGAAAGATCCTAAACGGGAAGGATGGACTCAAGAACAGAACATGCAATTCCCCTACACTGAATGTAAGACCTAATGGCACTTTATTTTGTTCCCTAAGCTGGAGAAAACCAGCATAATAGAGTATGATATGCAACATTATTGAAAAATGCCCATTTCTTTTCCTAATGAGTTCTAAAACTCTCTTTAAAGTAAGAATGATGAGTAAGCAGCAATGCCTGTCCCCCAAGCCCTGGATTAGTTACCAGGAGCCTATCATAGCTCAGAATAACTTCCCTTAGCAATGCTGGTGGATGCTATCACAATCTTAGACAGCTCTTCTTTGTGGGGATTTCGCATATTCAGAACTTTTGCAGAAAAAAATGAAATTTTCTATCACAGAAAAATAAAGAAAAAAATATTCATCACCAGCCAGCCTCAGTTAGTAACATGACTATCCATTTCCAAAAACTAATCAAACTGAAAAATTTGCTTTTCCTTGATTTGTTTCACCAATTTTTCTTCTTTCCTCTTTTTTTCTTCCACTACTTTATGGATTGAAGCAGAATGTCATTAATAAAACTGACCCAGATTTACATGCTACCACAAAACAGAGCTTCTGGGTTTATTGGTATTTCATTATTACCATTTCTCAAGGGATTTCTTGTTTCACATAGGATGTTGCTTTTAAAACACAAAGCAAAAAGAACCCCACTTACTTTTCTCTCTTGATGTCCATTTGGCCCTTTGTGTTTTGAGTATTATTGAAATTCAGTGTTTCCTGATACTGGTTTGGCCCTTGCTGTCTACCATCAGTTTTCCCTCAGAAAATAGCTGAGGTGTGAACAAAGTGCAGGGTGACACAGAAGGAGCGTTGCTGAGGTTGTTGGTGCTGGGGGTAGGAAACAGACGTGACAGTGGAGGAGACCTTGTTACTGCAGGTAGAGCTGCTGGCTGAGAAAGGGCACTTGGTAGGAGAAGCAAGGGCTTTCCAACAGTGGGAAGTGGAGCCAGAGACACAACCTCAGAGCGTTGTTCAGGATCAGCTGAGTGGTAGATGGCACCAATAGCCAATTATCCTCCACTCCCAGCCACCCACAGGAGTAACCATCCCTGCTCCTCTGCTAGGTGCTTGCATGTGACCAAGGAGCCATGTGTGACTCTTCAGGCAGAAGCATGTAAGCACCCATGGCCAGGAGCTCCAGAGACTTCACACTGAAAGGGCAACAGCCTGAGTGGTGGCCCTCCCTCCACCTGGGTTCCTGAGACTGGACTGAGCAGAACCTCCCTGCCACACACACACAAACACACACACACACACACACCCCTTGGCATGGGAAGTCTATCCTTACTTTTAGCCACTGTCTCAGTTTGCCAGGGCTAGTCTCACAATGCCCCAGAACTGCTTATTTAAGCCCCCAGGTTGAAGGTTCTATCATGTGCCTCTCTGACAGTGATCAGATCAGGAAGGAAAGGCTTGGCCCAGTGGACCCAGTCCTTAGCAAAAGGGCACTGACCATCACTAGCCAAAGACAATTAGTCTATGGGGTGCAGCAGTGCTCCAAAATGTATTCACCAAATACAATGAATGTGTCACACTAATGAAAGAGGTTGTTGATGTGGGAGGAGTGGAGTGAGGCGGTTGGGGGTATATGGGAACCTCATATTTTTTGAATGTAACATTTTTTGTGATCTATATATCTTCAAAAAATACAACTAAAAAATTGATAGGGGTGGGGGTGGGGAGTGGAGTATATGGGAACCTCTTATGTTTTCTAATGTAACATTTTGTGTGATCTATTAACTTTGAAAAAAGATAATTAAAAAATAAAAAAATAAAAACAAAACAGTAATTAGCTCCACCGACCCAGGGCTTACTGTGAGCCACTGTATGTGCACTAAGCACATTCATTCTCTTAAGTGGTCCATGAGGTCAGTTCTGTTTGTTCTGTCCTAAAATGGCAAAGTGAGACAGAGAGGCTGTGACTTGTGAAGGCTCCACAGCTGGTCACCACAGAGCTGATACTTCCATCCAAGACTCCTCAGCTTGGGCTGCTAACCAACACACTGACTACTGTTAACTGTGCTCCAAGGAAATTGATTTAGGAAGAATTTGATCATCTTTAGTACAGAGTTTGATCAGCTGTAGTACAGAATTTGCCCTCTTTATGACCAATGATCCCAAGGTCAGAGAAACTGCTCCTGGAGCCCTGGAGCTGATCAGATACCAGTGCCCATAATCCCAATACCACGGTGTGAACATTGGTTCAAATAGACTTTGAAATGCCTTTTGCTGTTCTTGTTGCTTTTAGGGCTCTTTTCTTTAGATTTTAATTAATATTTATTTCAGTTGCATAATTTCCTTTTGGCATGCACAAAGCCCCAGGACTTGAATTTGCCTGTAACCTCAGCTAACCAAAACTGCCCTGAAATGCTTTAAACACATAAAATCCCATTTGAATGCATGCATTCTAAAGACAGTTACCAGACATTGTATGTCCTCCCATGGCCCAGTGGGTGGACTGTGGGGGAGTGTGGGCTATAATGTGGACCATTGACCATGAGGTGCAGCGGTGCTCAGAGATGTATTCACCAAATGGAATGAATGTCTCATGATGATGGAGGAGATTGTTGCTATGGCGGGAGGAGAGGGGTGAGGGGAGTGGGGGATATATGGGGACCTATATTTTTTTAATGTAATATTAAAAAAATAAAGACAAAAAATAAATAAATAAAGACATTTCCCATTTTCCAGGAGGCAATAAGGTATTCGAGCAGCAGTCAGCGACTTTCTTTCTGGAGGGCCAGGGGGGAACTCTTCTGGCCCTGTGGGCTCTGTCGTTATCACTCAACCCCAACATCCTGCACAGGAACGTTAGAGAAATGAATGGGTGTGGGTGTGTTCTAATAAAACTTTATCAAAACAGGCAGGCGGCCAGATTTGGCCTGCAGGCCTTAGTTTGCTGACCCTGTCATATAGAAAAGTGTGCTTATGGCTCATTCCTGATGTCCTACCAAGAGATAGAACCCTGGTCACTTCTTACCTCGGGGCCCCTCTCTGGCCCTTGTTCAGTTAGCCCTGGAAGGTGGGGCCATTTATCAGACCGCCAAATTCTGGAAGGAGACACTGAGTCTTCAGGCTCACTCTACCCTTTTCCCTCTTGGGCCTGGCCCGCAGGGGGCAGGGGCTCTGCTCTGCATTTCTACCACATTTATGCTTCAGAATCCACAAGTCCTACTGTGCAGTATTCAGTGGTACCTTCCATCAGTGACATCCCATCGAGGAGCAGTCTACAGTCCACCTTATGGAAAGGGACTCCTCAAAGGTACAAACAAAACGGTGTAGTGTGAACTGTCTTTGTTATTCTGAAAATCCAGATGAAATTTATATTCTCTAGATAAAGAAGATTTGAACAACTTCATACACCAAGAGTCCTGAATTTTTGACTATTATCTCATGATGGCCATCAACTCACTGGCAGTATCATAGGTATCGTAGACTCAAAATGTAAACCCCACTTAGGAGTGAAACTATTTACAGTTGTTCAAAAGCTATTGCTCACAGGAAGAAAACAGATGAGGTGTGTGTTTACAGAAGGTCAGGAACCCTTCCGTTCCACCCCTCTCCTGTTTTAATGGCCAGCAGAGATAGGTACCTTGTCAGACGGCCCCAGAAGTCCCCTTCATCCATCCAGTTCTTCCACACGCTAGAAGCCAGGCAGAGGGGTACCTCAGATTCAAGAGACATCCCGGGGGGCAGGCTGAGGGCCATGGTTGCTTCAACTGGAAACTATGCTTCTGTGTGTGAAGTGAAGCTCATGAGACTCAAGGGGCCTCCCATCAGTACTCGAGAGAGAGTTGACCTGAACTGGGGACTCACCTGGGCACCACTGATTGTGGGTAGCTAGGAGAAGAGGAAGGAGGCATTTTGTGGGATTATTTTATACACCATTAACTTCTTTTCCAAGGGAATCTGTGTTCCACGTTATGGGTTGAGCTGTGTACCCCAAAAAGATACCTTAAAGTCCTAATCCTGGGTACCTGGGAACACGAACTTTTTGCAAAAGCGTTATTGCAAGCAGAATCATTTAAATTGAATGAGGCTGACTGCAGTGGGTGGACCCTTAGTCCAGGATGGCTGGTGTCTTTAGAGGGGGGGTGGACACAGACAAAAGTGGGGGGCAGGAGCACCATGGGAAAAGAGACAGAGCAGGCCATAAGGTGACTGAGGAGGCACTGAAAACCCAAGGCTTGCTGGCCAAGGGACAGGCGCCCCAGCGGCCAGGACTGACACACCAGCAAGGCCCACGCACTTGTGGCTTCAGCCTGCCGGGCTGAGAGAGCCGTTTCTGGTGTTTTTACCCACCCAGTTCATGGCACTTGTGACAGCAGCCTGAGAAAAGTGAGGTGTCCCTCTTCTGGCAGTCCCATCCCTCCAGGAGGCCTGAGGGATAGCCCAGGTGCCCAGCTGTCCGCCAGGCTGAGGGTCCCCAATCAAGGCTTTTATCTAATCAGATGCCCTGAGGAACACCCTGGTGACGGACAGAAACAATGTTGAAAAGAAAGGAATGGGTGACCTGGACAACTCTGAACACCCTTCTCTTCCTTCCTTCCGCCCTCTCTTGGGGGCTTCGGCTGCTTAGACCCCGGAGGTCTTCCCACCATGCACACCTTCCCAAAGGGGCCGGGCCAGACGGTGCAGATCTATTCCTGGTTCTCCTTGTCGGTGGGAAGGCGGCCCGAGGGTTCCAGTGGCCCAGGACCGTCCATCAGCCTGGTTGCTTATTCACGGCCGCGGGAACCACGGCACATACTGCTCAGGGGGCCGCATCCTGCACACTGGATAGCCTCGGGGCTCCCTTTCTAGACTGTCCGCGCACCCCCGGATTGCTGCAAGGCCCCTCCAGCCCGGGGGAGGGGTGCCTCTGTGTCTCGCAGTACTAAAAGCTCTGCTCTTTCGGGTCCAGGCGCCCATCTCACCGACCCTGCCGAGCAGCCCCTGCCCCCACAACCCCCAGGCGCCCCATCCAGTCTTCCTCCCTGGTGAGCACTCCCTCCTTGCCCGCCCCCCACTTGACCTTCCCGGTAGCCCTTTCCCACTATGATGTCCTGCTCCCACCCCCACAGAAGCATCCCCCACCCTGCCCGGGTCCCGCCCCACGCCCTTGCTTGGCCCCCAGATCCCTTCCACGCGGTGCTGCTGGGTGTCCAGTCCCCGCTCCGGGTGGCACAGCCCTGCCCCAGCCCCTCCCTGGCAGGGGAACCTTGCCCCCAGCACCTCCTCACCCCCGCCGCGCGGTGCCGCCCCTCCCGCCTCACCCGGGCCTGGCGGGAGAAGTAGCTGCGCTCCTTGGGGTCCAGGCGCCGCTGTGGGACGTAGCTGAAGGCGGACTGCGCGGAGATGGGCGGCGGCCCTGGCGTGCCCCGCAGCGTGGCGGCGGTGATCTCCTCCTCATCCCCCAGGCGGCCCGTGTCCAGCTTCTCCGCCCAGGCCATGTCGGTCCCACCCGGCCGGGGGCCCCGCCCGAGTCCGCCTCCCTGGCTGCCTGGCGCCCGCGTTCAGCAGTTGCCAGGGAAACGCGTCTCGCGTCACAAAGCTGGGCGGCGGGTGCAGGGCTGGGGCGCAGGGCAGAGGGCGCAGCTGGGCTGGGGATGGGACCGTGCCCTCCCGTCTCCTTGCAGGTCCCTGGCGGGCCCACTTGGGACACAAGGAGTCGCATCTGCTGGACTGGGGGCCTGCGCCGGCTTGCCCTTGCCCTTGCCCTTGCGCTCCCGGAGGGTTCCAAGCGGGCTGTCCGGTAGAAGTGCAGGCCACGCCACCGCGGCATCTGAAACTCTCAAGGAGCTGCGGAACAGTAGTGGAAGACTCAGGTGGAATTCACTGCCATGGTATATTAACTCAGTGTGTCTGCAGCAGCATCGTGTCAACGTGCAACGAGTCGGTTTTCAGCACCTCGGTCACCACGAGGGGCCACCGCTCACGGTACTGGCAGGTGCTGTTGTGCAGCGGCACAAATCGAATCCATTCAAGTGGTATCTGGCAAAACTGAGCTGTTCCGCAGCGCTCTGCTGTTTCTTGAGTCAAATGCTGGTTCAAGAGGTGTGTTCCTTCTGTCGAAAATTCGCTTAACTCTCAAGCCTGGGATGTGTGTGTATCAGTAAAAAGGAAAAGGAGAACTAAACAGGCCTTGGGAATACTTTAACCAGGGTAGCTCTAGGAAGACTGGCTTGAAACATAAATGATAATGAGGGGCAAGACTTGTGAAATCTGGGGAACAGTCGGTCATTCCAGGCAGAGGGAAGAGCATCTGTGTTGGCCCTGAGGCCGAGCCCATTGATGTGCGGGTGGCAGAAAGGGAGGACAAGGGCGGTGCAGCTTTCAGAAGGGGAAGGCAGTAGGGAGTGCAGGTGGACAGGCAGGCAGTGCAGGGGGCGGTCTCAGGCCCGGACCAACGAGCACCCCTCTCAGGAGGCTTCTTGCCTGTATGTCCTTGATTCAGGCAGAGGTTTCAGAGATTTTTCAGTACCATGTCCTTGATGCTAATTAACAAAAGCAATAAACACACACTTTCAGTGGCACCCCTAGAAGTAGAGCACCCTAGAAATATGGCACCCCTAGAAGTACAGCACACCTAGCAGTAGGGAACCCTAGAATTATGGCACCCCTAGAAGTATGACCCAGCAAGCCAGTCTGTGCTCCTCCTACACCACCTTACACATGGACACAACCATTCTAAGGTCCACAGGATGGAGGACTAGAGTATGGATTGGAGTGGACTTACTGATATTTCTATTCATGAACTATTGTGATTAGTAATTGAAGAAAATGTGGCATTGGTGTGGAGAAAGTGGCCATGTTGGCTGCTGGGGGTGGGAGTGGGAGGAAGAAATGTAAATGTGGGGGCATTTTCGGGATTTGGAGTTGTCCTGGGTGTTGCTGCAGGGACAGTTACTGGATATTGTATGTCCTCCCATGGTGCACTGGGTGGACTGTGGGAGAGTGTGGGCTATGGTGTGGACGATTGACCATGAGGTGCAGCGGTACTCAGAGTTGTATTCACCAAATGCAATGAATGTCTCATGATGATGGAAGAGATTGTTGTTATGGGGGTTGGAGTGGAGTGAGGGGGGTGGGGGGTATAGGGTGTGACAGGGAGGGACAAGAGAGCTCACAGAAGGCAGAAGTGACACTGGGCTTGGTCTGGGTAGCAAAGAGGGACTGTGGAAGGGTTTCCGAGGCATAGTATGATCCAGAATAGTGCTCAGGCCCAAAGCCATGAAATGCTCTAAGAACTGTAAGTGAGACCACTTCACAGGTTTCCCAGAGATGTGAGAATCCTGTAGGCCTGGCCCCCAGGTGAGCGGGAATTCACTTGGGTATATGAACACATCCGAATCGATTGCAGCTCTCTCCTGGTCAATCTTTCATTTGCTTCTATTTGTCTCATTCCTTCTCTGCAAAGAAGCATAAAATTTAAAAGTGTACTTAGAGCTCTAGAACTCATAGAGTTTCAATAACCTATGCTAAAGCTTAAAAAGTAAAGATAAAGAGATCTAAAATGTTACAGCATGATGGGGTCATGCGATGGTTTATCACCATCCAGTTGGTGCTGAGTCATTGGGTGATGCAAGCCCTGGCCTGCCAGTGTGAGGGCATTCTGTAGGTGGCTTTAGACCATTACGCAGTTGCAGCTATGGCTGATGACATCCACAAACAAGGGCGACTGCCTTCAGCAAGGAGGGGAGTCCCATCACCCCAGCAGCTGGAGGTCTTAAAGCAACACCAAGGCCCTCAGCAGTGGCAAATCCTTTCTCGCCTTCTCCAGCTTCTCCCAAGGAAGTCATCCCCTGTGCTGTCTCCAATGCATGGCCTGCCCTAGGAAATCTGAACTTGCCTATCCCCAGGGTCACTGAGCCAATTCTACTAACAAATCCCTCCCTATTTAGGTATGGACCCATATCCTGTTGGCTGTTTCTTCAGAGAATCCTAATACTGGTAGAAATGTAGATGTTACTAGCTAATATGTCCTGTGATTACTTTGTGGTGGGCCTTTTTCTAAATGTTTTTATGTGTATTAACTCATTTCATCCTTATTTTCTGATTAGCCATTTGGAAATGACGCCCAAGGTCATACAATTTGCAAGAGAGGTTGAAATCAACCCCACGTGTCTGACTCCTGAAAACAGATTCTCAGTCCTCTGCTGTATCGCTGCTCAGACCAGGTTCAAGTCTCATCTTCACCCGTGGTTCTGTATCCAAGGCAGGCATTGACCATCTGTGAGCTTTGGAGAGGAAACACTGCCCAAGTCCAAGGCCCCTGGAAATCATACAAGCCTGTGTTCAAGTGCTTAGCATAGAGCTCAGCACAGAGCGGGTGAAAAGTAATTGGAAGCTCCTTTCCCTGTCCAAGGCCCCGGAACTAGCCAGAGGTAGAAACCCAGTCTCCAAACTGTGCGGCCCTTTCCACATCTGCCTGCCTTGTCTCACTCTCCCCTCAAGCTTTAACCTGACCGTAATTGGAGAGTGAAGCATCTGTACTTCACTAAATACAATGTAATTCACGCATGATTTACATTTTAGATTTTCCCCAAATCAAACCTGCCCCCTTACAACCCTACCTAAATTTACTTTTCTTCATTTTTTATTTAAAAAGAGAATACTCCTGAATTTATATATACTTAAAGATTTTATTTTAATTTACCCCTCTCCCCAGTTGTTTGCACTTGCTGTCTGCTCATCTTCTTTTTAGGAGGCACTGGGAATTGAACCTGGGGCCTCCAAAGTGGGAGGGAGGCACCTAATTACTCAAACCACCTCTGCTCCATTTCATATGTCTCATTGTGTTTCTTCACTGTGTCTCTTACTGCATCATCTTGTTGCATCAGCTAACTGAGTCATCTTGTTCCATCAGCTCACCAAGTCAGCTAGTCCTGTCAGCTTGCTATTTGGCTCATCATCTTTACGAGGCACTGGGAACTGAACCTGGGATCTACCACAGTGTGGGTATGAGTCCAGCTCCTTAAGACACATCCACTTCCCTATATTTTATTAAAGGATTATTTCTGTATAATTCTACAATTATAAATGTTATAGTAATCCAAAGTGCTGTCATCTGTTTTCCCATTGCTCCTCCTCACCATACATTATATCTGGTAACAAAGTACATCAGGAAATGGGAAAAAAAACATTTCTTATATTTGTAGGAGGAGGAAATGAAGGTCTCTAAAAAGCATACTCTTTTCATTTAGCAGATAACTGTTACAAGATGGCAGATTTAAAAATAGTCATTCATTGTATTCATTTATTCTACTTGATCGATTCTGTTTGACATATAAAATCAAGTATCTATGATACTAATATTAAACTGAACTTTAATTTTAAATCAATCACTGACACTTGGTATTCACGGTATAGGGAAAGTAAAGGCTCCTTCCATGTCTCTGTAAGATCTAGACAGATCCTTTTCAGATCACCAAATAGTCCATAATTCTGCAAAATGGCTAATTCACAAATAAGGCTCTTTTTATGCTGAGACCCATGAAAACACAACTTCTTTCATGATCTGAGTTCTGAAGTCACTATTCCTTCTTGTCAGCACTGAACCCCGGGGTTTTGAGAAAACAATTTTCTTGATAAAGATTTGACAAATTCAAGCCTTGATTTTAGCATCTCAGCCTCATGAAAATGGATCTGTTACGGGAAGAATAAAAGAAAAGGAACTGGCTAGTATAATCCTTCACAATTGAAATTACCATGTTGAACTTGTTTATCTCTAACAACCTGCCCACAAATACTTGCACACACATAAGAATGGAAGCTCCTCGAGGGCAAAGTCACAGCTATCTTACTTGTGTACTCCCAGAGCCCAGAACAATGCTTAGTACATAATAAGAGCTCAATAAATATTAGTTGCTTAAATAAGAGGGATATTTAAAGGATCAAACATGATTCTTGTCCTCGAAGACACAATCAATACTAGAAGTATGCAACAAACCAATGCAGAGTGTGTGAAGAAAATCAACATTCCAGCCCTCAGAGGAGGTCAGGGTTTTAGGTTGTGGGGAAAGAAGAGACCTGAGTGGGGTGTTGCTGAATGGACAGAATTTAGTCATGAGGAGATGCTGTCTGGAGGGAGAGGGGGCACCTAGTCAAAGGAGCAAGGGGAGGGAGAGTGGAGTGGTTTAGGTGGGAGGGAAGAGAACGCCAGCTTGAAGACAGGTAACAAGGTGCAGCCTCAGGGGATCCCAAAAGTCAGAGCAGAGGAGGTTCTACTGTATCCCATGAGTAGGAAAGAAACAAGGTTTCTGATCACAGGCTGGCATGCTGAGGGTTTTCAGAAGATTAGTCTGGGGTGTGCAAGATGAACTGGACAAGAGTAAGCCAGGGAGGAAACCAGGGAGCAGACTAGCACCAATACCTTAGAGAACTTGGGAAATTCATCTACATTCTAGTCACTCATCATCATAATGCCTTATTAAGTAACTTACAAAGGAAACAATAAGGTCTTAGACATTAGGTAGTGATGAAGATACTGGTTTTAGTGAGTCATCCTGTCCATTCTTACACTTACATCAGGGGGAAATTAAAACAGATATTCCAATAATTTAATAACTCTAAAAGCAGAGTTGAGCATATCTTATGAAGAATATAGGCATATTCTGCTTTTGGAAAACTGAAGATCAGAAAATTCTGTATTTCAAGGGAAGCAGACTTGGCCCAGTGGTTAGTGCATCTGTCTACCACATGGGAAGTCCACGGTTCAAACCCCGGGCCTCCTTGACCCGTGTGGAGCTGGCCCATGCACAGTGCTGATGCGCGAAAGGAGTGCTGTGCCATGCAGGGGTGTTTCCCGCATAGGAGAGCCCCACGCGCAAGGAGTGTGCCCCATAAGGAGAGCAACCCAACATAAAAGAAAGTGCAGCCTGCCCAGGAATGGTGCTGCACACACAGAGAGCTGACACAACAGGATGATGCAACCAAAAGAGACACAGATTCCCATGCCTCTGACAACAACAGAAGCAGACAAAGAAGATGCAGCAAATAGACACAGAGAACAGACAACCGGGGTGGGGGTTGGGAGGGGAGAGAAATAAAATAGATAAATCTTAAAAAAAAAAAAAGAAAAATCTGTATTTCAAAACATAAGCCAAAGATTTATAAAAAATATCAAGTACACTGAAAAGCCTAATTAACAAAGTGGGTACTTCAATTAGAGATATAAGATTCTCAGCCCACTGTCCTAGCAGACTACTTAGGACCCTGGAAAAAGCAAGTATGAATGAGGGATTACTTTGCGGGGTGGAGGGAATGGACCCATACCTGGACAACTTGATAACCAAGTAAATGGAGTTGCCGTTGTTTAATAGCCTCTTTTCCTAGTAAATTTTTGCTGTTAAAACAAACTCTTTTGGGGCCATTAATGCATAGTGTTACTCTGAAGAAAAAATCAAAGAGAAATAAACTTAGTTTTTATAGCAATCCAAAACATTATTTTTTTGGCCAAAATTTACTCAAAATGTGGCTTTTCCTAATGGCCAATACTCTCACATCAATCATGAATGTGTTACTCTTTAGTCTACTGAAAAAGTACTTGGCTTAATTAATGATGCTGTTTATAAAATATTACAAGGAATTTCCAGAAAACATATCCTGAAATGTAGTTTTAATTTCTGGAATCATCTATTTTTCTCACCTTTTTAAGAAAATGATCCTTTCCTATTCACCTCAACAGGCCTTTTAATATAAAAACTAGAACAATTTATCTTTTGTGTACATCTTCATCAACTGTAAAAGGTAATACAAATCCTTCTTTATCTAATTTAATTTCAATATCTAGTGAGAGAAGGAAAACATTCTTCATGTGATACCCTCACAAAAACTATCTTCCTTTACTTCTTTGTTCTGTTTTGATTTCTTCCAAACTGTATTTACCAATAGGACAGAAGGCTGCAAAGTAATGACCACAACCAAATGAGGATGTTCACTCACGCAGCTTCAAGAACAAGCCTGTCAGCCTGAAATTAAGGAGGCTTCCTGGGCTAAAGCAAGGAGTAGGTCCTCAAATTAACAGGGGAAGAGTAGGAACCACACACTTTCTCCTTCTCCTTACAAATGGTGGCACACTTTCAATTCAGACAGTGAAGAAAATGTTCTAAGTTCAGCAAAATTAGACAACTAAGCAGCTCAACACATCCATCTCTTCCATGTCTCCTGACAGCTAATGCAGCCCATGACTGTGGCACCCCATCACTGCAACATGTGGCCAAGGGGAGTGGCTGGAGTTCCCTTCCAAGCCCTCTGGTATATGCCATTCCTTCTGTAGAAAGGGCCATGAGAGCAGGAGAGGTGGAACATGTGACCATTTGAAGCCTATCAGAGATGGTTCTCTTTGAGATGATTTTTAATTGATGAAAGGAAGGACTATGACTCAAAGTCAGCATAGTTCAGCAGCTAATTCTGGGAGGATTTGTGTGCTTATATCTGTGATAATGTGGTAGCCACCAGCTATGGGAGACTTTGGAGCACTTGAAATGTGATATATGATTAGGGAAATGAATTATAAACTTTACTTATGTTTAATGTAAATTTAAGTAGCCATCTGCACTAGTGGCTACTATACTGGACAGTGCAGGCCTAGACTATAAGAGCAGCTAAACAGACATGAGCACTTACTGTGTTATTCCCTCATTTATTCCTTCTTACCATAAGTGTTTGAGGTCAATATTCTTCTTAATCACATTTTACAGATGAGGAAGCAAACAGAAAAAGGTTAAAAAGGGTAAGTAAACTGTGCAAAGACATTCTGCTACTCTGTGGCAAGCTGGATTCAAATACAGTCTATATACTATATTCTACCATCTACACTCTAGAGCCTCATGTGGGGCAGGGAAGATTACATTTTGCATTCTGTGGCTACTAAGCTCCACCTGTCTCCCAAAGAGATAACAACCACTAAGGTTCTGTAAATAAATCCCCTGGTACTTACCTACTGTATACCAATAGGTTATTAACATTTTGGAAGCAAAGTAGGATCTTGCTCCTAAAAGGTCAATCAATTCAATTACCAGAGATTTATGAAAGTGAAAATCCACAGGGGTCTCCAGGGAATGGTATGGAGTAAAAAATGATTTCATTTGATATTTAGGAAGGAGTTTGGGATCCTAAAAATCATATATTCAAACATGAGAGAAAAATAAGATACAAAACCAGAGAATAAAGTGAAGGTAGTGAGTTACCTATGTATAAAAGTTTGATACAAAATTCCTTTAATGAATGATATTTTTCTAGGACTTAGGACTGATATCTTTCTTAACACAGCAATGAAAAATATTCTTGTTATAGTTAAAGTCTAATAGCTCAACATATTCTTAAAATGTGTTTTAAAAGTAGTCACTGAAAAAAGAACAATAAACATCATGACAATGCTGTCAAATTCAAGAAACTTCTCTGAAACTCTCTGAATTGCTTTAAGGAGGACACTCAGTTAAAATTTTTAATCCAAGAAGAAATGATAAAAATGACATCTCAATTCAATAAATAAAGGATTGCAATGGAACAACTAGTGCTGGAAAATTAGTTATCTGTCTAGTAAAGAAGAGTTAAACTCCTACCAAACATCAGACTATGAGCGTATCTCCTTTTACTGAGTTTTGCTTTATTGCACTTTGCAGATATTGTGTTTGTTTGTTTTTTTAAATAAACTGAGGGTTTGTGGCAATCCTGGGTCAAGCAAGTCTATCAGTTCCAGTTTTCCAACAATGTGTGCTTTCTTCATCTGTGTCACATTTTAATTGAGGTATATACATTTAAAAATAAAAATAATGCTTTTGCATATTTAAAAGGCAATAGTACACGTGCACTGGGAAACCAAAACATGCATGTAACTCACTTTATTATGGTGGCCTGAAACTCGACCAGCCAAATGTCTGAGGTATACCTATATAATAAATCACAGGTGGATTAAAGATCCAATGGGGAAAAATTAGTAAATATTTGCACTAACACATATTTGGTGAAATAATCTTATGCATGATGGAAAAGTCAGGAACCATTAAAAGACAGGTAGATTTGGTCACACAAAACTTAAAAACACAAAGCAATAGAAAGATGAATAAGGGAGCAGGAAGGCAATACCTAGGAAATACAAATGGCCAATAAACATTTGACAAAATGCTCAACTTCATTACTGCTCACTCAAATGCAATTTAAATACATGACAAGACACCCTTTTCCACTGAACTGAGTGGCAAAAGCTAACAGGACTAAAAAAACACAGCCACCTTCACTCACTGCTGGGGAGGTGTGACATCTACCATTCAGAGTCACTACTGACATTACACCAGTGGTCCCACTCTTAACATTCTAGTCTGCAGCTTAAAGGAACATGGGCTGCAGTAGAATGACACACAAGGGTGTTTACTACAGCACTGCTGATAGAGACCAAAGTTGGAAAGAACCTGAAAGATCATAAGCTGGGAAACTGGTGAGTAAGTCCCATAAAATACTGCACCACTTTGAGGAAGAACATATTTGTTCCACACACATTGGCCTTGAGGAAGGTCTATGTATACTGTACATAATGGTAAATTATATGATATACTGGACATAAAGAGAAAAGAAAATTGGTTTATATATTTGTGTATGTTGGGCATAGAAAGCACAGTTACAAATTTGTTATTTCAGGGAAGGGAGGTGTTTGGGGTTAACTAATTTTAGTGTTTATCTGCCTTGGCATTGTTAAAAATGTTTTAAAAGAAAAGGGTAACGACTTTCCACTTCTTTACCTTTTACCAGAATATGATCCTGAGTCAAGTTTGAAGGACAAAGCAGAAGGTGATGAAGTCTGTTGGGACTATTTCCAATCACACAAAAAAGATGTGCTGTGAAGTTTATGAGAGTGAATCTTTATAGCACAGATACCACCTAAAATAAAGTCTACCAGAGAAGAGTGAAATTTCTGACTTAGTTAAAAAATACACTCAGAAATAATTAGGATTTGTAGAGTTCAGAGATTCAGACTTTTTAATCAAATGGCTATTGTGTGTGCTAAGCCCTTTAAAACCCTTGAAATGAATCAAGGAATATTAAGATTTGTATGCCTTCAACATTTGAAACCATCTAGGAATCTAACACAGCAGGAATTGGTCCTATAGGACAAGACAGAAATGGGGTCAATTTATCAAAGAAAAGGCCAGCTGTTGCACGTAGCTCCAAGTAAATGAAAGTTTTCCCTTTTAATAAAGTTATGGAGACAGGTCAAAAGAGAAAAGACTTAGTTTTCAGAAGGGGCACAAGAAACCTGTTTGCCCTCCTTGAAATAATGCCATACACCTTTTGTTTTTACCTTATAGAAAGGATATTCTATGACTGAGAATAAGTAAAGTTGTGTCAGTTGTGCTAGACTCAGTCTGTTCAGATATGATTCTTCACCTGAAATGAAAACATCCCAATCAGTTATGCTTGAATTTTGGTACATGTAATGAAAAAAATCATGAACATACAGCACTAATTCATTCATTCCAGAAGTGTGATGTATTTTTAAGTGACACTAGAAAGTGAAGTTGTTAGAATTATGCTCTCATGCTTGTTTAACCAATGACATCTCATTTTGACTTTTATGAACCCAAGCTCCTACCTTCTGCCCCTTTGCATGATTCAGGCAGCTACAGCAGCAGACCCCTGCTAATGGGAGCATCTCAATGATCCCCTACAGGAGCATGAATGGCCCATTGAGGTGCTGATGTCTTCCACCTATGGGAAGCACATCCACCAGCCCATCAAGCCACTGAAACACCACCATGGCAGTGCCAAACACGTGAAGCCTGACTTCTACAGGAAGAACGACATCCCCAGCATCAATTCTCCTGGCTTTGGGCACTTTTCTCCAGTCTGAGGCTCACCCCAGGCTCCAAAGGCCCAGGGGCTCCTTTTACAGGGGGTGGGGAACCTAGGGCCTTATATACTGGTTCTGCTGACATCTAGAAACTGCAGAGATGCCCCCATCTGGCCTTATGGTGGGGACAATGAAAGACAAGCAGCTTCCATAAGGGCCCTTGGTCAAGAGCCTGGGAGACACCTTTAGGATGTAGGCACATCCAGCAGGTGGACTTTTACATGAGACTATTTCAGATTAAGTGATGCTGGTGACTCATTGACTGCAGGCACCTTCACAACATTAAAAATATCCCCCCACCTTAAGTGACTGGGATTTTTGTTCATGGATTCTCTGCATTTGTATTTGGGGAGGGGTGTGCAGTTATTTTCCTAATAGTCACAGAAGCCACTACTACCTGATATTATCTCTAGTGTACCTAAAACAATGCTTGCATTTTACTTTCTTCAAGAGGAAATATCAGGAAAGTTACATTTTAGCACAATTGAACTCTAGATATACTGCAATGCACTTTCTCCCCAATGATCTGAACTGCAAATAATGGAATTTTGTTCACTCGAGGACAAAATCCCTAGGAGGATGGATGGCCCTGGTGTCCAGCATTTTCTGTTGTCACCCTGTAAGTGAGAAGCAGCTGAGGTCATGAGGAAAGCATGGGGCTTGGCATTCACCAGGGTTGGGTAAAATTCTGGCTCCTCCTTTTTCTAGCTCTGAGGTCTAGTGTAGGTCATGTCATCTCTTTGAGCCTACATTCCCCCATCTTTACAGTGGGGGATGCTAACCTCGTCTGTCTGAGTCTGGCTGGTTGACTGTGACACATACCATAGGCAGCAGGAATTCAGTGTCTCAGGGTTTGGAGGCTAGACATCAAATCAAGGGATTAGCAGCCACATGGTCGTGCAGGGGGGCATCCTACTGGTGGCTCAACCTCTGCTCATCACATGGCCATCTGAATCCTGTGGTCTCCACTTCTGCACAGGGGTCCATCTGCCTAGATCCTCTCCTTGTGAGGTCTCCAGTCCTGTAGGATTAAGGCCCTCCTGGCTCAATTTGGTTTTATCTTAAAAGGATCTTAGAGATTCTTCCAAATAGCTCCCACCCACAGCACCAGGGACCAGGATTTGAATGTGTCTTGAGGAATATGAGTCAGCCCCCATCACTAAGTCTGTGAGGGGCTTGGTGTGCTCCCGGAGTTGGTCATGAAACAGGTGGCCCTGTGGTACACCACCCTGCTCAACAATCGTGGTGATGATCACCAACTTTGGGTGGTTTTTAAGGCAGTCACTTTTAACCTCATTTGGAAATGTTTACTTTGGATAGAATATGAAAAATTGTTTGAGTGTTAAGATACTATCTATATTTTTAATGAAGTGATCCCTTGGAAAAGATAATCCCTCATCTTTTGTGATTAAATTCTCCAGTTTAGTAGTTGAAAGGTAGGTGATTCAGTTGATTTCAACCCTGATTCCTCAATCATTGCTTTTATTGTTTTGAAGACCAGGTCATTCTCAAAGGACACATGACATTGAATTACTGGTAATTTCAAGGCTGAGTGACTTCTAAATATGTCTTTATTAATTTGAAGCCAGCTTTTTTCACAATATTTGCCTTTTATTTTTTTCAAACAATTAACAATATTTTATTCAGAATGCCTTTGTGTCCATGATATCATATTAGTAATGCCATAAAAGAAAATATATAAAGTTTGGGTTATAGACATTTTTATAAATAACTCTTTCTTCAGTCTAGATTACCAAGAAAAACAATGCATCTGTGGGAGATGCCTTCATCTGAAAGTGACAGCAATAAATTAATTTCAAACTTAAGTTATTTTCATTTAGTTTAAATTAGACCTTTAACCTTTTAGTGCTTACTTTTAATAAGCAGGGTTTGAAATGGGCAAGATTTCAAAAGCTCTCATGTTTGTTAGACAGCTAGGGAAATTAAATGTATTTCTGTAGATGAGACATTTTCAACTTAAATGTGTTAAGTATGCCCATTAGAGCCATATCAAGCAGAAACATATTCTTAGATTAAAATAATTTGTTTTACTTAATCAGATATCCACCATTAGTCAAAAATGAATTTTCTATTGTTAGACATATCTAGAGCAAGGGGAAGTGGAGTGGTTGCTGGCTTTAAGAATTACACATTGAGTTTGGAAAAAGAATAATATAGAGGATTCAAGACAAAGCCTAGTCATTTCTAAACAGATGCTTTGAAATACTGGAATTTTAAAGGGTGTGGACTTAAAGTGTTTTTGTGTTTTCTAAAGATTTTATTTATTTATTTATTTATTTATTTATTTATTTATTTATTTATTTATTTAATTTATCTCTATATTTCTCACCCTCTCATTGTTTCTACTCACTGCCTGCTCTCTATGTCTCGTGTTTTTTTTGTTTTTGTTTTTTTTAGGAGGCATCAGGAACAGAACCCAGGATCTCTCATATGGGTGGGAGGTGTTCAGCCACTTGAGATACATCTGCTCCCTGCTTGTAGCATCTTTTGTAGTGTTTCCTCATTGTGTTGTCTCATTGTGTCATTTTGTTGTGTCAACTTGCTGCACCAACACTTTGCATCAGCTCTCTGTCTTGTTAGTTTTCTTTAAGAGACACTGGGAACTGAAGCCAGGACTTCCCAAGTGGTGCCCAACTGCTTGAGCCAATTCTGCTTCCCCTAAAGTGCTTTTAATGAAAGAATACTTCCTACAAAGCTTAAGCGTTTAGAAGAACTTTGAGTATGGGCATTTTTACTCACTTACGGATGTCACTGTTCATTGGCTTGACAGAAGTGAACTCCAAGGCTTCTGATTTGCATTTTTAGTTCATAGAGTTGTTCAGTTGCCTGAAGCTTTGCATAGGTTTTACTCTGTCTTGGAATTCAGGGAAGAGGCAATTTTCCATTCCATTCTTGCCTCAGCCATTGGACAACTGTGAAAATTTGAAGATGTCCCTTATCCTCTCTGCAATTCAGTTTTGTTTTTGTAAAATACAGGGGCTGGTCTAGTGCCTGGACTCTCAGCCACAGGGTCTCAAGATTGACCTTGAATCAGAGTCTCCTGGACAACTGTTAACTAAAACAGCCTGCCCTATCCCTGGAGTTTCTGATTCAGCAGGTCTGGATCTGGGTCTGAGAACTTGCCTTTCTAACAAATTCCCAGGTGATGCTGTGGCTGCTGGTAGGTGGGTTGGGGTAACCCCACTCTGCCAGGCCCTTGTATGCATACAGTTTCATCAGGTAGACTCTGATCATAATGCTGATTGCTTTTAAGGCCTATTGGTTAGAAAGTCTGCTGATAAAGCCTCAGGAAAGAAAAAACTTCCCTTTGTGTTCTTTTTGCCATAAACCCCAAATTGAGATAATCTCATGGGGGTAGAGGGGAGGGACCATATTTGAGAGGATTTAGCAATCACTAGCTGTGGACATTTCCATGGGCTAGCAAAGGGGACGGCTGTGCTACCTCAGGAAGGTCTCTATGACAAGGGCTATGGGTGGGAGGCTCTTTGTCTCTTCAGAGATAACTTAAACTGTCTGACTTGTGGGTGTGAAATGGTAAGAGGCTGCAGTCCTGCCCTTGGTGACAATGGCAACATCTCCAGTCCCAGGAAACAGATTAACAATGCAAGGTCTATAAACTTTAAGTATTAAGGGGAAATGTAAACCAAATATGCTAAAAGCTTATCTAGAAGGTATGAAGTCCATGCTAAAACCTAACCTAGGATGTGGAAGATATATATGCTAATTCAAGCCTATTGAGAACTGAAACAAAGGGACCATTTAATGTTTCCTCCATATAAAAGGGATTCAAAAATCTTGTTCAGGGCTCAGGATTGAAACAGAAAGCTTCTGAGTCCGACCACCATCAATAAACCATTTTTCCTTCTCAAAATCATTCCTGAGTCCTGGCCTCTCTATACACAAATAATTGAACCTCTCTCAAATTCTACAACAATATCATACTATTTTCTGTCTTTTAACCATTTATTTCACCCTTTGTAATAATCTTCATTTCAACACTCTTCTCCAAGTCTCTCTCTTTTTTTCCCTTTCAGGATGCAGTAGTCCCTTTTGTATCTCTTGTAAGTCTTTTGGTAACATTCTATTAGTGTTCGTTTTTTTTTCCTGTGAAAACTTTGGACTCACCCTCATTTTTGAAGTTCAGTTTTACCAGATACAAAATTCTTGGCTGATGGATTTTTCTTTTTAAGTACATTAAGTACTTCATACCACTTTCTTCTCTTCTTCATGGTTTCAGATGTGAGGTCAGCACTTAATCTTACTGAGGTTCTATTGCATGTGATGCTTTTCTTTTGCTGCTTTCAGAATTCTTTTTATCGCTTATGTTTGTCATTCTGAATATCAGGTGTCTCAGAATAGGTCTATTTGAATTTACTCTACTTCTGGTGCATTGTCCTTCTTGGATTTTGATATTTATATCTTTCATAAGGGTTGGGAAGTTTCCATTTGCTATTCCCTCAAGTATTCTTTCTACCCCTTTTCCATTGTCTTCTGGGAAACCAATAGTGTAAATTTGTGTACTTTGCATTCTTTTTTGATTTCTTGAACACTTGTTTCACTTTTTCCACTGTCTTCTTTTTTACTCTCCTGTCTTTTCCAGTTCAGGTGTTCTGTTTTTGAAATCACTAATTCTGTCATTGAACATTGAAAATCTGCATTTATTGCCTCTAATGTATTTTTAAATTCATTGAACTATATCACTCATACATAAACATACATAAACAGTAAGTGTATAATAGTTGTAAACTTACAAAACATATATAACATCAAACATATATAATATCTCACCCTACCACCAATAACATATTATTTTTAATACTTTTTAACTAATAAAAAGTATTGTCAAAATATTACTACTAAACAATTTCCCCTAACCAATCCAATTATTATCTTTACATCATTCTTATATGAGCATACATAAACAATTATGTGTATATTATAATTTGTGAACTTACAAAGCAAACCTGCATAACATCATACAGGGGTCCCATACATCAACCCTCCACCAACACCTTGCACTGTCCTGAGACATTTGTTACAAATTATGAAAGAATATTGTCAAAATCTTACTATTAATCATAGTCCTTATGTTACATTTGTTGTGTTTTCCCCCAACCCACCTCATTATTTTTTAAATATTTTCTATGACAGAAGTTGTAACCTTATAAAAAATCATGCATATGTGCAGAATTCCCAAACAACACCCTCCATCAACACACCACAATGTGGTGTGTGTCATTTGCTACAGATGAAATAATATCAACTGATTGTTACCATGTCCATAGTGTACATTTGGCTCACTTTTTCTGTACTGCCTCAGTACCAACACAGTACATCTTTCACACAGATGCAAGAATATTATACTATTACTACTAACCACAGTCCATAGGTCACTCCAGCTGTGTTTTGCCCATCCTTCTCCATATTCCCAACACCCAGCAGTAGTGATCTACATTTGTTTTACCTAACAAAGGACACTCTTGCATCTGTATCATCAATCACAATTCTCACCCACCTCTTAGTTTACTATGCTACTCAGTTCCTAGATTATTTCCTAGCATTCTGTCAATTGGCATTTTCAGAACTAGACTACCATTTTCAGCCACATCTCCATTTATAAACTAGCTGTTACTCACTGTGTGTTACCATCCACTCTATATATTTCCATACCTTTACAGTAAAGCTACTTAAAAATTCTACATACATTAAATATCAGTAGTCCACTCAGTCCTTCTCTTATATCTTCTAAGAATCCACCACCCACCACCAGGTATTGAAGATATTTTCCTAAAATGTCTTCTATAAGTTTTATGGTGCTTGCTTTTATTTTCAGTTTGTGATATATTTTGAGTTAATTTTTGGATAAGGTGTGAGATAGGAGTCCTCTTTCCTATTGTCAGCTATGGATGTCCAATATTTTCAGTGCCATTTGTTGAGTGGATTGTTCTGTCCAAGCTGTGTGACTTTGACAGGCTAGTAAAAAATCACTTGAACATATATGTGAGTCTGTTTCTGAACCATAAATTTGATTCCATTGGTCTATTGTGTCTGTCTTTAGGCTAGAACCATGCTATTTTTACCACTATATGTAGGTATTATGATTTAAAGTCTGGAGATGAGGGCTTGCTTTTCCTTTTTATGATGTTTCTGGCTATTCAGGACTCCTTACCATGCCAAATAAATTTAATGATTGTGTTTTCAATTTTTTCTTTAATGCTGGTGGAATTTTTATTAGGATTGCATTAAGTCTATATATCAACTTGAGTAGAATTGACATCTTGATGATATTTAGTCTTCCAATCCATGAGCATGGAATGTTCTCCCAGTTATTTAGGCCATTTTTGAATTGTTTTAACACTGAGTTGCAGTTTTCTGAATACAAGTGCTTTGCAACATTGGTTAGGTTTATTCCTGACTATTGAGTTTTATCTGTTATATTGTATTTTCACCACTCTTTTGACACTATTAGTTACTTTTATTGATATAATCTTCATTTCTATACTTTCTTCCAGGCCCCTCTCTCCTGTCTTTTCTTTTCAGGCTCTAGCACACCCTTTAGGATTTCCGAAAAATCTGGTCTCTTGCTAGAAATTCTCTCAGTTTCTGTTCATCTGTGAATATTCTAATCTCACCCTCATTTTTGAATGACAGACTTGCTGGATATAAGATTCTTGGCAGGAAGTTTTTTCTCTTGTAGTATCTTAAATATATCAGACCACTGTCTTCTTGCCTCCATGATTTCTGGTGAGAAATCAGCATATACTCTTATTGGATATCCCTTATATGTTATGTATTTCTTTTCTCTTGTTGCTCTCAGAATTCTCTGTCTTAGGCCCTTGAAATTTTGATGAATATGTGTCTCGGAGTTGGTCTATTTGGATATTTTTTGGATGGAAGTACATTGTGCTTCTTGGATAGGGATCTGTCCTTCAATAAGGTTGGGAAATTATCTACCATTTTTTCTTCAAATATTTCTTCTGCCCCTTTTCCCTTCATTTCTCCTTCTGGGACACCCATGACTTTTATGTTTGCATGCTTTTGCTGTCATTTCTTTCCCCAAGACCTTGTTCAATTTTTTTCCATTCTTTTCTTCATCTGTTCTTTTATATGTTCACTTTCAGAGGCCATTTCTTCAAGTTCACCAATCCTTTCTTCTCCCTCCTCAAATCTGCTCTTATATGATTCCAATGTTTTTAAAATTTCATTGATTGCACCTTTCATTCCCGTAAGATCTGCTATTTTTCTATGTATGTTTTCAAATTCTTCTTCGTGCTCATCCAGTGTCTTCTTTTTTTATTTTTTATTTTTTGTCTTTATTTTTATATTTTAATATTACATTAAAAAAATATGAGGTCCCCATATACCCCCACTCCCTCCCTCCCCCTCCCCCCATAGCAACAACCTCCTCCATCATCATGAGACATTCATTGCATTTGTTGAACACATCTCTGAGCACCACTGCACCTCATGGTCAATGGTCCACATTATAGCCCACACTCTCACACGTTCAATCCAGTGGACCATGGGAAGACATACAATGTCCAGTAACTGTCCCTGCAGCATCACCCAGGACAACTCCAAGTCCCAAAAACACCTCCAGTGTCTTCTTAATATCCTTAATCTCTTTGGCCATCTCATTGAATTTTTTAAGAAGATCTCTTTGAACATCTATAATTAGTTGTCTCAACTCCTTCATGTCATCTGTAGGCTTATCTTGTTCCTTTAACTGGGTCATAGCTTCCTATTTCTTGGTGTGGATTGTACTATTTTTGTTGGTGTCTTGGCATCTGGCTTACTAGAGAATTTATTCTGGGTGCAGTTTTTCTCTTTAGTTTAGGGCTTCCTATCATTTCTCCCTTGCTGGTTGAGCAGTAGGAGCCAAGCATGTAGTTGGTGCTGTAAGCTATGGAGGCTCAAGCTGCCCTCATTGTGCCAGGGGCCAATGAAGCTTCTTCCAACTTTCTCCCTTGCCAGGGGTAGGAACAGAGTCACAGCTATGTAGAATAACCCAAGTGCAGGCCTAGACTGTAGTTGCCAAGAGAGACTGATGAAGCTTCATAACTTTTTCTCCCCTGCCTGGGACAGGGATGGAGCTGCAGGTGTGGGCAGCAATCTATGCAGTGCAGGTCCAAGATGACTACAGTTGCCCTGGTAGACTTCTGATTTTTCAGTCTTTTACAGCCAAAGTTACCTGCAGTTACCTGTATAGGCTGGTGCAGGGCTCCTCAGGCTTCTCCCTGCCAGAGGCAGGGCGGAAAGCCTAGGTGGGCTGCAGGCTGATCTGCATGAAAGAAACTGGTTCCTGCCAACACTGAGAATTTCAGTCAGCCTGGCTTCCCCTCAGGCTGTAGGTGAAGTCAGAATGATGGCTACTGGCCTCTTTTTGACTTGGGCTGGTTCACACCCCAGCTGTTCCCAGGGTTATATCTTAGCCAGCTGAGTCTACCAATCAGCAGCCCAAATTGGCAGCCAACTGTCTCCTCCTTCCCCATTTCTGGGAAATGGAGCTTCCAATTCCAGCCACAGAATAGCCTCTGGGGTGGCTCCTGCAGCCAGAGTAGGATAGTCACCAGCCTTCACGGCTTGGCTGGTAATTTCCCAGAGAGGCTGATGCAGGTCTCTGCAGCTTCCTCCCTGCTGAATAAGGCACTGGGGCCTAGGCTTGAGCTGTAATATGATCTGGGTGGGAAGAAGCCGGTGCCCACCAGCACTGGGATCCTCAGTCTACCCTGCTTCCCCTCATGCCAGGCGCAGAGTTAAGTTGGTGGCTCCCCACCTCTTTCTGACTTGGACAGTCTCAAATTTTAGCTGTTCTCAGGATTATATCATAGCACACTGAATTTACTCATCAGTAGCTGAAATTCATGCCCAACTGACTCTTCCTCCCCCATTTTGGGGAAGTGGAGCTTTCAGTTCCAGCCATGGAACAGCTCCCAAGGTGGCTTGTGCCTTCAGTGGATGATAAGCACCGATCTCCGTGGCATGGAGTACTCTACTTATGAGTCTTCTCTGAAGATTCATCTTCAGATGAATTGTCTACTCCTTCAAGGACATTGCAGGATGCTCTTCTGGCTTCCTGGAGCACCCAAACAGGTGCTTCAGCTAGCTCCAGAGAGCTCTTTGTGTTTACTAACTGCCCCGTAGCAGGAGCTGATTCTAGGAGCTCCTTACCCTGCCGCCATCTTGCTGGTTCCTCTAATATATATTTTATATATATATAAATATTTTAAAGATACATAGATTACACAAAATGTTACATTTAAAAATATGGGAGGTTCCCATATGGCCCACCCCCACATCCCCCACTTTTCCTTCATCAACAACTTCTTTCATTAGTGTGGTGCATTCATTGTATTTGCTGAATACATTTTGGAACACTGCTACACAGCATGAATTATAGTTTATGGTGTGGATTACACTACCCCATTCCACCTAGTGGGTTATGTCCCTGCAATATCATTCAGGATAACTCCATGTCCCCAAAAAGCCCCATATCACAACTCTTACTCCCTCCCCCTGCCCTCAGTAGCTTCCATGCCCACAATCTCCACATCAGTGACATAATTTTCTTCCATTGTTAGAGTCACAGTAGTTCTATAGTAGAAACCAGCAAGCCCACTAAAATCTGTAATATATTCCTCCATCCTGTGTAACTTGGGATGGAGATGTACACTCGACCTCTAGAATCAAGTGGGGACTTAGATTCCACATGACTGATGGATGCAATTCTCCTGCTTGCAGTTGTAGACATTCTTGGTTGCCTGGTGTGGTGGTTGACCATTATACTTCCCCATCAGCTGATCTGGGTAAGTCCAAGGAAACACAGAGTAGGTGTTCCAACTCTGTCGAGGTTCAGGGCCCAGATGACACATGGACCATCCAGAGATTCCAGTCTTCTGAGCATACACAAACTGCAGCATCAGTCACAGGTTCAGTAAAAATGACAGAAGAGGCATGTGTAGAGAGGTCACATCTGAGTCCAACTCCATCACAGTCAGGAGCACAAATTCCAAAGTAAGGCCCACTGCAAGGCAATGAATTCCACAGTCATCTGTCATGACTATAGGACCTCTCTGTCTCTGTAGTCCTCAGGAGCACCAGTATCTGGGGTTGTATCTACTTTGGCTGTCTTTCAGATCCTACTGAGATGTGCATTAGTGCGACCCCTCTGATGACCTTCCAACTCATTTTGAAATCTCTTAGCCATATAAATTAATTTGTCTTTACCACTTCCCCCTTTGATTTAAGGTCTTTTTCTAGTTGCATCACCAGCAGGTGATTGGTAGCAATCCATCAGCACTAGGTAGGCTCATCCCCGGGTGTCATGTCCCACGCTGGGGAGAAGGCAGTGCATTTACCTGCTGAGTTTGGCTTAGAGAGTGGCCACATTTGAGCAACATGGAGGCTCTGAGGAGGTAACTCTTAGGCACCCTGCAGCTCATGGCCTAGTTTAAATATCAAGCACAGAAGCTCATAAGCATAGTCATCAGTACAAAGGGCCCATCATTGGGCCATTCTTCTTCATGGGTCTTTTCCCTTGACCCTGGGGGATTATGCTCTTCCACTGGGGGATGCAACAGAGCTCCCCAGGATGGGAACTCAGCACTCCCTCAGTTGTCATGTGTAACTCTATTCACTATGACAATATCCAATGAACATCTGAACATATCTATATATCCTATATGCATACCCTGGAGAACTCCCTCCCACCCATATATTCCCTTTCAATGACACCCCTCACCAGTACTCTTCCCCTGTCATAGTGGATCCTCTCTGTAATCCAAAACTTCTTCAAAAATTAAGTCTAATATATTGCCAAATCCAATTAGAAGGATAATGAAACAGTATTGACATGCTTATAGATTAGACATAGAATTTATAATAATTTAGAAAAACTAAAATAAAGAAATAAATTGGGGTATTAAAAAATGAAAAATATCATAAAACTTTGTTCCTGATGTTCTGTGTTTCATCATTGTAATAGGTGTTGCCCTGCAAGTACAGTGGCAAGGCAATCTCTTCCATTCCTTCTGCAGTATCGACATCATTTTAAAAAATTTTAATTTTAACTTCTAAAGTTTTAGATCACAATAAAATCACATATACAATTAGGGGACCCCCATATACCCAATATCAAAACCTTTTCCCCCTTCGTCAGCAATGATCTTTTTACATGTGCATGTTGCATTTGCTACAGCTGATGTACAGATTTTAAAATATAACTATTAACCATGATTCCGTTATGGCTAACATTATGGCTTATATTTTAGACTGTATACTTTTTGGTTACTGTATAGTTTACATTATGTTTTACATTTTTGACTATTCACTTTTATATATTTTTGGTGAAATTTAACAGGGCTTACATCCATTTTTGTAAGATCTTGTGGAACACTTCCATTGCCCTCCAGTAAACCCCACTTCCATCTATTTTATTCCTCTCTCCCACTCCCCTCAGGGACCACAGCGACAACCAAGCTTCACTGCTTAGAGAACAAGATTCATAGATAATTACAACAATGCTGAGGGCTTGACACTCTAGTCTATCCTCCCCCTTTGGGAACCACCCATGCTCTTGAGAGACACCTTCTCCTCTGTTTGAGAACATCAGGCCTCCCCAGGATGGGCGTACAATACCTTCCCACTCATTGTAAGTATCTCCACCCACTAATAAAACACAATATGACAAGATGAACCCTCACACACTCCCTAGAAGTCTGTCCCAGGTACATCCTGTGCCAAATGTTCCCCATCAAACACCTTAAACAAGTATCCTTTCCTTAATATATTTTCTAAAGAGTTTTCTCAACATGTAGTTTTAATCACATACCTGACAATCTCCCATGTTCTCCCCCTCCCCCAACCCTTGTCCTCAACTACATGGGCCAGCTGACCCACCCTCCCAATCCTAACCCCCCAAGCCTTCAAAACCCCACCCAATAGTATACCTATGCCCTCATCTTATCCCTTCACTCCACAAAAACTTACCCACATTTTATCATAGATTTCTCTCATGTAGACTTCAGCTCACACACACACACACACACATTTCCTATAAGCATATCATCCAGTCTCTAGCTCTCTGAAACAGTCTGATTTGCTTAATTCATGTCAGAGAAGATATGTAGTATTTGTCCTTCAATGTTTGGGTTACTTACTCAACGTAACTTCCTCAAGGTTCATCCATGTTATCCCATGTGTTAGTACTGTATTCTTTCTTACAGATGAGTAGTATTCTGTTGTATGTATATACTACATTTTGTTTATCCATTCATCTTTTGATGGGCACTTGGGTTGATACCAACTTTTGGCAAAAGTGAATAATGCTGCTATGAACATTGGTGTGCATGTATCAGTTTATGTCCTGGTTTTCAGTTCTTCTGGGGATATACCCAGCAGTAAAATTGCTGGTCATATGGCAAATCTATAGCTAGTTTTTGAGGAACTGCCAAACTGTCATCCAGAAAGGCTGGATTCTTCTACATTTCCACCAACGGTGGATAAGGGTTCTCATTCATCTGCATCCTCTCCAACACTTGCACTTCTCTATTTCTTTAATAGCCTCAAGTCTAATTGGTAAGATGGTATCTCATTGTAGCTTTGCTATGTATTTCCCTAATAGGTAGTGATGTTGAGCATCTTTTCATGTGTCTTTTATCCATTTGTATTTCTTCTTTGGAGAAACATCTGCTCAAATCTCTTGCCCACATTTTGAATGGGTTGTTTGTCTTTTTATTTTTGAGAAATAGGACTTTTTATATATGTTGGATATTAGGATCCTATCAGATATATGGTTACTAAATATTTTCTTCCATTGGGTAAGCTGTCTTTTTACTTTCTTGATAATCTCCTTTGAGGTGCAAAATGCTTTAATTTTGAGGAGGTCCCATTTATCTATTTTTTCTTTTGCTTTTGTGTTTTGGGTGTGAAGTTCATGTAGCAATTTCCTATTACAAGTTCCTGTAGATGCTTCCCTACATTGTCTTCCAAGGTCTTTATGGTCTTGGCTCTTATATTTAGATCTCTCATTTATTTGAGTTGATTTTTGTATAAGGCATGAGTTGGTAATCCTCTCGTTCCTTTGCATATGGATATCCAGTTCTCCAAGGACCATTTGTTTAAGAGGCCATTCTTCCCAGTTTAGTGAGCTTTGTACTTTCTTGAATATCACATGACTGTATATATGAGGATGTGTGTCTGAACTCTCAATTCAGTTTCATTGGTCAGTGTGTCTATCCTTCTGCCAATACGATGTTGTTTTGACCACTGTAGCTTTATTGTATGATTTAACATCAGGTAATATGGTTCCTCACATTTCATTTTTCGTTTTCAAATGTCTTTGACTGTTTGGGGCCACTTTCCCCTCTAAATAAATTTCATAGTTAGACATTCCAGTTCATTAAAAAGTGCTGTGTTGATTTTTATTGGGTTTGCATTAACTGTGTAGATGAGTTTGGATAGGATAGTCATCTTAATGATGTTTATTCTTCCTATTCATGAACAGGGAGTATTCTTCCATTTATTTAAGTGTTCTTTGATTTCCCTTAACAATGTTGTGTAGTTTTCTCTAATATAAGTCCTTTACATGTTTAAATTTATTCCTAGGTATTTGATTTTTTAATTGGTATTGCAAATGGTATTTTTTTCTTGATTTCCTCCTCAGATTGTTTAATATTGGTGTGGAGAAATCCTACTGATTTTTACACATTTGATATTATACCCTGTGACTTTACTGAACACATTTATAAGTTCTAGAAGCTTTGTTTTAGATTTCTCATGGCTTTCTATGTAGAGAATCATGTCATCTGCAAAGAGTGAAATTTTACCTCTTCCTTTCCAATTTGGATACCTTTTATATCTGTTTCTTGCCTCATGTCCGACAAGGTACTTCTAACATAATTTTAAATGGGAGAGGTGATAATTGGTATTCTTGTCTTGTTCCTAATCTTAGAGGGAAAGATTTTACAATTTCAGCATGTATATGATGTTAGATGTGTGTTTTTCATATATATCCTTTATCCTGTTCAGAAAGTTTCCTTCTATTCTTATCTTTTGCAGTATTTTTATTGGGAAAGGGTGGGTATTTTGTCAAATGCTTTTTTCTACATCTATAGACATGATCATGTGATTTTTATTTGACCTGATTATATGGTGTATTACTCTGATTAATTTTCTTATGTTTAGATTTCATTGCATACTAGGGATGAAATCCACTTTGTCATGGTGGATAATTCATTTGATGTGTTGCTGAATACAATTAGCAAGTATTTTGTTAAGGATTTTAGTATATAGGTTCATTTGAGAGTTTGGTCTGTTAATTTCCTTTCTTGTGGTGTCTTTGTTTGCCTTTGGTATTATGGTAATGTTGACATCCTAGAATGAGTTACACAATGTCTCTTTTATTTCAATTTTTTGTAAGAGTTTAAGCAGAATTGGAGGTAGTTCCTTCCAGATGTTTGGTGGAAGTCACCTGCGAGGCTGTCTGACCCAGGGCTCTCCATATTTCGGTGGATTTGATGACAGGTTTTTTCTCTTTACTTGTGATTGGTTTGTTGAGATCATCAGTTTCTTCCTTTGTGAATGTCAACTGCTTATGTGTTCTTGTTGGTATATAGTTTTTCTAAATATTCTCCTATGATTCTTTTTATTTCTGTAGGTTCAGTGGTAATATCCCCTTTCTCATTTCTTATTTTGTCTATTCACATCTTTGGTCTTTTTTCTGTGTTAAAAAAACACAGGAAAAAGCTAAGGGTTTGTCAATTTTATTGTTTTTTTCAAAGAACTCACTCTTTGTTTTTTTTATTTTTTCTAGTGCTTTCTTATTTTCTTTTTCATTTAGTTCTGCTCTGATCTTTGTTATTTCTTTCTTTCTTCTTCCTTTGGGGTTATTTATTCTTTCAACAATTCCTCTAAATGTGCAGTTCTTTGTTTGATTTTAGCTATTTTTTCTCTTACGATATATGAATTTATGGCTAAGAATTTCCCTCTCAGTACAGCTTTTGCTGCATCCCATAAGTTTTAATATGTTGTGTTATCATTTTCACTTATTTCAAAGTAGTTGCTGATTTCTTTTGAGATTTCCTCCTGGGCCCACTGTTTGTCTAAGAGTGTGTTGCTTGACTTCCATATCCTTGTGCCTAATCTGGTTCTCCAGCCCTTGCAGACTTTCAGTTTCATTCCACTGTGGTCAGAGAAATTATTTTGTATGATTCCAATCTTTCTGAATTCATTGAGACTTTCTCTGTGGCCTAGCCTGTGGTCTATCTGGGAGAATGATCCATATGCACTTGAGAAGAATGTATTTATGCTGTACTTTGTTGTACTGCTCTGCATATGTCTATTAGGTTCAGATCCTCTAATAAATGATTCAAATCTTTGTTTCTTTATTGATTCTCTGTCAAGATGTTCTGTCTAGTGATGATAATGGTATATTCAAGTCTCCCACAATGATTGTGGAGTCATCTATTCCTCCATTTAGTTTATCCAGTGTTTGCCTCATGTATTTTGAGGCACTCTGATTAGGTGCATAAATATTTATGATTGTTCTTTCTTGATAGATTACCAATTTTGCTAATATGTAGTGCCCATTTTTGTCTCTCACAATAGTTTTGTTTTTAAAGTCTGTTTTGTCTGATATTAGTATAGTTACTTTTGCCTTTTTTGGTTATTAGTTGCTTGTAATAATATTTTTCAGCTATTCACTTTCAACCTTCTTGAATCACTGGGTCTATGGTGAATTTCATATAGACAGCATATAGATGGGTCACATTTCCTTATCCATTCTGCCAATCTGTGTCTCTTGACAGGTGAGTTTAATCCATTAACATTCAGTGTTATTACTCACAAGAAATTACTTACATTAGCCATATTTTCTTTGAAGTTGTGTGTGTCATATGTTGTTTTTATTTCTTTTTTGTCTTTTATGTTCTTCTTAAACTGTCCTCCAACTCCGACTTCAGTTTTTTTCTTTCAAGCTACAGAATTCCCCTTCGTATTTCTTGAAGAGCACATTCATTATTGGCATACTCTGTTAATTTCTGTTTATCTGTGAATATTTTGAGCTCTCCATCAATTTTGAATGCCAGTTCTAATCAATAGAGTATTCTTGGCTGGAAAATTTTTTCTTTTAGTATCTTGACTATGTCATACTACTGTCTTCTGGCATCCATGGTTTCAGATGAGAAATCAGCACTTAATCTTATTGAGCCTCCCTTGTGTTCGATGGTTCTCTTTTCTCTTGCTGCTTTCAATATTTTCTCTTTGTCTTGAGCATCAGATAATTTTGCAGATATGTTTTGTATTAGGTCTTTGGGATTTATACTGTTTGGGTTGTGCTGTGATTCCTTGGCATGTACCATCCATCTCCCTCAGTAACTTTGGGAATTTTTCAGCCATTATTTCCTCCAAAAAACCTTCTGTCCCCTTTCCTTTATCTTCTCCTTCTGGGATATTTGTGCATTTTGTGTTGTCATTCAGATCCCTAAGTCTCTATTGGATTTCTTCTAAATTCTTATCTAATAATTCTACTCTTTCTTTGATTTCAGATTTAATGTTTTCCACCTCAATGATTCTTTCCTCTGCCTATTCAATTCTGGTGTTATTTGCTTAGAGTGTTTTTATTTATTTATTTATTTTTTATTTCTTGGATTGTGCCATTCATTACCAACAATTCTGTTATCTATTTCCATATGTTTACAATTTTTTTAGTAGGCTCTGCAAGTGTTTTCTTAATATCCTTTATCTCTTCTTTCACTTCATTTAATGAGCCATGATTCTAGTTTGGACATCTTTGTTTAGTTGTTCAAAGTTCTGCTTCTCTTTCTGGTTTTAAGTTTTTTTCATTGGTGTGAGCCATGTCTTCCTGATTATTGGTATGTTTTGTAATTTTTTGTGGCTCTCTGCTCATCATTTTAACTTGATGGATTTCTTCAGTTGGTTATGTCCTCCATGTAGTCTCAGGTTTTATTTAGTTGCTGTTTTTGTGGGTGTATTAAGTTTTCTATTTTACACTTTGTTCTTATTCTATTTCCTTGTTGTTGTCTAAGTTCCCTTGAATGAAAAAGTTTACATCCAGGGGAAGCAAAAGAAGTTAAAAAAAAAGATTTAATAGTAATATTGATAGTAAATGTTAGCAGAAGAATCATATAAGACCTAAGAGATTGAATATTAAACTAATGTAACTGTGTAGAAATACAGGAATAAAAAAGTGGTGCACCTACAAGAAAATGGTAAACTGAATATCAAAAAGAATATAGTGTGAATTAACAGGTCAGTGTGATGAAGAGAGAGGGAAACAGAAAAGAAAGGATAAAAATAGAAAGATAATAAAGGATAGAAAACAGAGCGGTTAGAATTAAAAAGTCAGGAAAATTGGGGACTAAACAAAGGTAATTGGAATGTAAGGACAACAACAGAAGGTGGAAGTTAGAAAGATGCAGGAGGGAAATGAGACAGCATTGATTGCCAAAATAAGTACACACAGAAATGAGAAAATCAAGAAAGTGGAATCACACCAATCAAGAAACAAGCTGGCAGCATCGAAATGACTCTCAGTCTCTTTGAAAGAGAGCACCCACACCTTGCTGGGAACCCTAAATATGCTCTTGGAAGCTTATTAAGCACTTCCTACTGTCCCCCTCCCTTAGAGGAGTTGCACAGGACTAGTTAATTGCCTGGCTCCACGTTCTCCCAGACCAATTTTCCCTATCCCAGGGAGGCTAGGTAAATCAGACGGCCTCAGCAGATTTACCTCTCCCATCTTCCTGGTTTCTCCAGAGGCCAGCTGGTATGCTTCTGAAAGCTAAAAAAAGGGGGGTCCAGACCATAGAACCCACACTCAGGGGATCCCTCTCCACCTTTCACCAGAACCCTCCCACTCTCAGAATTTGTCTCTTTTAGATGACTGACTGGCAAGGGTCAGGGAATGCTGTGGCTCCTGCCCTGAGGGAGGGGCTCAGCTGTCCAATAGCTCCTGCCTGAAGCATCAGAAACTCATGGTTTGACCTTGCACAATCACGCTTTTTGTTATGCTCTCTGCAGATGGATGCCCTTAAGCCTCCTGCTTTTTGGGTTCCCAAAACAGCTCAGTCAGGAAGGATTTTGCTGAACTCAGTTGTTTTACTTAGGAGAGATGATGTAGGTGTACTTAATCTGTCACCATCTTGCCTCTCTCCATTTTTTTTTTCTTGATTGAATTTTTTATACAAAGTCTTTGTTAATTTCAGAAGAAAAGAAGTTAATATAGGAAGGAAGAGAAGTTGGGAAGAGTGCTGGTGAAGGAAGGGATGGGTCTGTGTGAAAGGACCTTTGTGCAGGAATGCCAAACCCAGCAGTTAGACAGGGTGAAGGACATGTCACTGCTATTTGATAGGATTTGTTGTCTTGTTGGTGAATGAATTGCAGTTGCTTAAAGAATTTTATCATATCACAGTTTACATAATGATTTCAAGTACTTTTCACAAGTGAATCAATTTTCTCAGTTTATTCAACTATTTTAAAAGCAGAAACCTGGGAATGATATCTACCCTTTCCCCCCACATACCAACTAACTCTGTAGGGCACAGCTTTCTACTGGGATTCCCTCATTTTTGTCTGGAGCCAGAACCCTCAGCCCAGAAGAGAAGTGGCTCTTCTCATTCAAGACCCCCAGCACTTGCCCTCTGAATTTGAGTCATTTTCTGGTTGCATAGCAAACAGGAAATCTGCTTCTCCTCCCTTGGGTCTGACCAAGGCCACCAGACATTGAGCAGTGGGGCCAGGGCTGATGAGACCACAGTAAGCAGTAGCCATGTTTAAGGGTAAAGAACACATGTTGAGGTCTGGACCTCAGAAATTCAGGGTCACCCCATTCCTCTCTGCACCCCACCTTGGTCTGCAGGCAACATCTTCAGACTATCACACATAGCTTCAGAGAGAGGGAACCCGCCCCATTCCCCACAGACAAAACACCAAAGTTCAGCCCGAATAGGGGTCCTGAATGTGAAAGAGAGCCCAGTGCTGACCCTGGTTCTCCCTTGCCTCTTCATGTTTATGGGTCTTGGTCTGTCCCTTTCCTTCACATGACCTCAGTGTCCCCATCCCTAAATGAGGGCCTAGGACTCATATGTCAGTTGTAGAATTGGAATAGAGCCTGAGGGAGCTTTTGTTGATTCACTATCTTTTACCTTATTTATCCTTGAGTAAGCCAGCATAAGCAAACTATGTCTAGAATTAAATTCATGATCATCTTTGGGAATGGTTATTATGAAAAGGAAACTAATATTTTAATCACAGATATTTTTTTGTTTAAAAATTATTTCAAAGCTGTTTTGACTCTTGACCCCTAACTGAAATCCTAAAATGACTGGGCATAAATAAGACATTAACAGAGTAAGGGATTTATTGTTCTTTTATTATTCTCCCAATTACTATGAACAATTAAAAGAATCAGGGAGTTATAGTTAAGTAAAAACAGTTCAGGAGAGTGACTGTGGCTCATGTATTGAGTGCCTGTCTCTGACATGGGAGATCCTGGGTTTGGTTCCTGGTGCCTTCTGAAAAACACAACAAAAAAGAAACACCAAGGAAACAAATGAAAAAAAAACCTCAGGGGATAAGTGATGATTTCTCACTTAAAATGTCCCAGGTTCAATCTCTGGCCCTGGGACCTCAAAAAAACCCACCACATCACAAAAATTCAAAGCCCCTTACCTGGCAGATCCAGTCACAGAAATTCCTCTATTGTTTTATTTTTCCATAAATAATATAACACCAGTTTGTTATTTCATTTATATACCAAACTCTCCTAACTGGTTCTCCTGTTCATAGAAATCCTTTAAATAAAATACATTCCAAGAACTAAAAGCATCTGTAAGTAGTTAAGATTTCTACTTTGAAATCTTCATCAGGACTAACAGGGATGCCTAGGCCCGCCATGACCCTGGACCACCACGTGGCATTAATCTGCATCTTCTGCCCACAGGATCAGAGCTGTGAAAGGCGGGCTGTGTATCTGTGGGTCTCAGGCCCAGGAGGAACAGGACTCAGAGAAGGTGACCACTCAGGGGATGGCTGGTGGGGAAAGACAGAGAATGAGCAGGATTCTGCTGACCAAAAACAGCATTTGTCCTGAGCTTATGGAGGAATGGGAGGGTTAGGGACTATATAAAAAGGACAAGGAGGGGGAAAGGAGTTGTCTTAAATTGTCATGTTTCCATGCAAAAAAAAAATCATGTACAATTGTGTTAAAGCACCTGTAAACAGAGTGATAGAGAGGGTATATTGTGTATTTTTAAGTTAATATGCATAGACAAATATAAATAGGTAAAAATTAATATTGGTGTGAATGTGTCTGTAGGTAAATATAGCCACAGTTAGCTTGGCCTTACTGGCCCCAGGGCCTATAGTCAGTCTTATTTATGCAACTGCGTGAAGTAGGAAACTGGGTTGTGGTCTGTAGACCAGGACAGAAAGTGGTCATAAGAGACCCAGGTGGGACTTTGCCTTGATTTAGGAGTCCCCATGGGAGTTTACTTTAAGAAAGTCAGTTGACATTAAAAAAAGGATCAGGAAGCCATTATAAATGGCATTACTTGGCCTAGAATTGTCTCTTAATAAACAAACATCTATCTACTGTTATGGATTAGTGATATTAACCAGACTCAGACTTTGAATAAAGTTCCAATTGAGAGCTTCATTAGCTGTGCAGTGACTGTCTCATCCTATGCGGAGGAGACAGCAGCCCTGAGTTAAGGGAAGAGGTGTTTTTATAGCCTTTGAGGATGGGGGGGGAGAGTTACTAGCAAGCAAGCAGGCACAGAAGCAGAACACTGTGGTTAGCTGAAGATAGTGTATCTATTTTTTCTTTTTAAAAGCCCTTTCTTGTGATCAGTCCCATGTTATTTTTTGGCCCTTTTCTTGGGGACAGCCCTAAGTTATTTACTGACACTCTCCTTGGAGACAGCCTATGTTATTTATTTATCTGAAGGCACATGCAATTCCCATTTCCTAATGTAGTTCTATTCCTATTTTCCCAATGTGGCCTTACCCTTACACTACCAAGAAATGAAAGACCTTCCAAATGGTGTTTTTAACTTTATGATGATTGTCATCCTGTGTAGCAGCCCTTGGGGATGCATCCCTAGGAGGAAGGTTCCCTAGGAATCCCTCCACATTGAAAGCCCTCAGCACAGGGTCAGGGACAGATCATTTGTGGGAGGGGCTTAGCAGTGTTGGGAATGCTGATGAGTCATTTCAGATATAGTAGCTTTAAAACTCTCATGACTGGCTTGCCTAGCTGTCACTTTTGCAGAAAATCCTCTTGAGAAAATACCTGTGAAGAAATAAATTTATTTTGAGATCTTTGAGGCACAGCTAAACTCAAATAATTACACTTGCAATTGTCTTAAAATTAGCCCAATAAACATTTTTTAGCCATTTAGCATTAACTGGCTTTGCATACCCCAGGAAACTAGCTCAACATAGGCTCTCAATTTGTAGGTAAGCAGGGATGTTTATATGTTCCCAAGCTGCCTTGGCACTCCTTGCCCTGCTTCCCCTTCAGCGGACTCCTTCCCACCTGTGGCCTTTGGAAGCTTTTCTGTAGGGGTCCATCCTACAAAACAGTCTACACCATGTCCTATGAATAGATTGTCACTGCCATCTGGTGGTTATGTCTTCTGGGTCAATGACAAAATCCTCCATTTAAATTCCCCACAGTTGCACATCCTGTTAATGTGCTTCCTGTGTTCCCTGAGCATGTGAATTGTGGAATTTCCTTTCCGACCCAAAAAGGGGCTTCACCTGGTGTTCCACTGCTTTTTCTTTAGCTGCCCCAAGGGTAGAGAGGGAAGCTGTGGAAGGGGAGCAGATACCTGGATCCTGGCCCCAGATTTGGACAGGAGTATGTCCCAAGTGGGAAACATGTCATGGGGAGTCAAGAAGGAGGAACAGGTGCCAGAGAGCATCCTCCCTTCACCCAGACTCTTCTCTCCATATTTTATCCCAGCTCCAGCTGTCACACCCAGGCTCCGATTGTAGCACCGGGGACATCTTGATCACACATATGTGATGTTACACTGGGGCACCACTTCACATCACCCTCCTCCCCCCAGGTGCTTGGCTCCCTCCATGGAGTCCCCACCCTCTCAGAGCCCTCCCTCTCTTATGCCCATCAACTCTCTGCTGTGTCCTTTTAGGAAATGTCCACAGAGATCTAGAAAGTTCATCTGGGTAGAAGCTAAATGTCTGCCTCCATGCCAGTGATTCTCTAAGAGGGCTAGGAAAAGTGAGGAATGGGATTTGCCCCAACTGGGGGTTTCCCAGAGGCCCTCTAATTTTCAACCTGCGACCTGGGTGGGGGGGGAAGAGTAGTTGAAAGAAGCCTGTGGCTGTATCCCATACTCCATTTATACTGATGCTTCTAGCTTTCAGAATGTCTGCATTTGAAAGAAGTGATTGAAATCTGCTATGGGTTTGGCAGCAAAGGTAAGGGATTGTATCTTTTTTTTCTATCTGGTTGCACCATCCTCTTTTTGGTGCTTCATTTTGCATGTGGGGTCAGGGGCTGCACCTCACTGCACAGGTCTGGGATGCCTTTATTTTTTAACAGGAGGTTCCAGGAATTGAACCTGAGCCCTACATATGGTAAATGGGAGCTCAATTGCTTGAGCCACAGCTGCTTCCTTAGAGTTGCATCTTAAATGATCAACCAAGCCTGAAGCCATCTATAGGAAATTATTCTCAGATAACTAAAAGAACTTCATTAATGCCACATTTGGCAACCTGCACTAAATTCCTGTGACAGGTGACATCCTTCCATCTAAGCTCAGAAGCTTCCTGTGGAATAACAGTGTGAGGACTGGTCTCTAAAGGTAAGTTAATTCTTAAGCTGAAATTCAACAAGTGTTTTAGGCAAAGTCCCCATAGTGGTGACCCATTTGGGGATGAGACCTTTATCCTGGGATTGCCCTTAATATATCTCTGCTTTGGGATCTGGTTTTGGCTGTGAAAATCCTGGGGAGGCCTGTAGAAGGAGGTTGGTAGGGGAAGACCATAGGATGGCCAGCCAGTGGCCACTGTATGGAGCTGATGCCACCCTTGACCTGAGAACACAGAGACTGCTGATCCCCAGATCTTGGGGAAGGGCAAATGGGAACCATCTGTGATCTTATGTATGCAATTGTCCGGGATTCTGTTTATTCCAGGCAAGGTGTTAAGACATCAATAACAATACTACAGGAAGTAATACCAGTAGAAGTGACTACTAGTCACTGCTCTCAGATAAGAATTGTTTCAATATTCACAGTTCCTCAAGGGGCAGGGGACTGGGCTTTTTATACAGGAGGAGGAGGCAGGGACAATTCTGTAAAGGGGTGTGTGGACCCATGTAGAGTGGGTGCCAGGGTTTGATCTGTGACTGATGTGTGACCCTCCCTCCTGCTGATAGCTCACCTGGCCCAAGACTTGCTGGCAGTAGGAGCCTTGGTTGATCCAGGCTGCCTGGTAACATGGGCAGAGGGATTTCCTCACAAAAAATGTTCCATGACTGTGTCAAAGGGGCCTCCCCAAGGCTGGAGATATACTCAGGGTATCTTCTATCACAAGGCTCAAAGAAAAGTTCTGTCCATAGCATCATCTTCATCTTTTTATGTAAAAACGTGGCCTTATGAATTGTTGGTGGGAATCTGCCTTGTCTATCAGCCAGCTCTGCAGAGAACTGTCTCTCTCCTTTTGTATGTAAATAGAGGAGGGCCTCAGAGTCTTTAGTGTTACGAGTCAATTACCTCTGTCTCTTTTTTTTCTGGGATGTGAGGGGCCACTCACACCCCCAGTTACACTTACCAGGCTGCCCTTTCTCCTCATTCCTCTATATTTCACCCTGTTCATGATCATTTTTATTGTTATTTTTTTGAGTTCTTGTGACCAAGAAAACAGCTGCTTAAAGATTTGTGTACAAGATTGTATGTGGAAATATTTTCCATTCTCTTGAGTAAATATTTACAAGTGGGACTAAAAGAATATTTGTTAAGTGTATGATTTACTTTAGAAGAAACAGATATTATATTCCAAAGTGGCAGTTTTGTTTTGTTTGGTATTCATATGAATAAAACATATGAGTTCCTGTTGTTCTGCATTCATGCCACTATTTGATATTCTCATTTTTTTCAAACTAGTGGTAGTGTTGTCCTACGAGGTTCTAATTTGCATTTCCCTCATGGCTAATATGTAGAACTTTTTTTTATATATTTTTTCCTACCTATGTATTTTTTTAAAAGGTACTATTAGGGTCACTTAGCTATTTCTAAAATTAGAATGTTTGTATTCTTATGGTTGAGGTTTTTTCTAATGGTCAGAGAAGAAGCTTCCTTCCTTCATTTTTCTCCCCATTGAAAGTAACTGTGACATTCAGAACATAGCCTGCTGCAAACACACAATGAGACATTTAATCATGAGCTGTACTAGATTAGACATGCTTATGATTAACCAGGAAAATAGATTCATGTGTTATGTTTCATTTTTAATTCTCCATCAATGATAGAAACAGGAGAATATATATGGTTGAGTTTTGAGTATTCATTGTATATATCTCTAAGGAAGAAATACAAATGGCCAAAAAGCACATGAAAAGATCCACAGTTCTGTGGTAACCGCTCTGGTCAAGGGCAGTCTGGGGCACCTCCCTGAAAAAAAAACTCTCTTCCGAGTCCCGAGCTTATACTGACTTGCTTAGGCTAAGAGGCGCCTTGTGTTCCCACAATGGACACAGCTGGGGATGGTTGAAACAAAAGGCTGAGTGAGTATTGTGCAGTGTCAACACACAGAGGAAACATGGGAAGCACAGAAAGTAGGACCCCATTAAGTTATATGCAGTAAAACTTTCCCTGAGTTTTCCACGAAGATGTGGCATAAAGTTCTAACCAGGAAATGTTAGAATGCTTTGTGAACTACAATGGCTGGCTTTTGGCATGGGCTGGCCCCAGGAGGGCACCTTTGACCCCGGATCATCTGTAAAGTCCATGAGATGTTAACGAGAAAACCAGAGTGCCCTGGCCAGTTCCCCTACATTGATGCCTGGCAGGACACTGCAAGTCAAAGTCCGCCCTAGTTAAGGGTGAGTAAGGAAGCCAGGACTTGCCTGATACAAAAGCCCACAGGTGCTGTCTCAGGAACCAGGCCAAACAGGTGCCTTGCAAAGGGTCCAGAGAAAGTAAGCCCCAAATCTAGTGACAACCCACCCATTCTAGAGGGGCCACCAACTTATGAGATTGTTCCTACAGTGCCAGTGCCGAGGAGTGGGGATGAGCCAATTTTCCCAAGCAATGCAACCTCGCTGCCCCGACTGCCATCTCCACTGCTGTCCTCCCTGAGCAGTATGACCTCGCTACCCTGACAGCTGTCTCCACTGCCATCCTTCCTGAACAGCGTGACCTCACTGCCCCCACACCCACCGTCCTCCCTGAGCAGCGCTACCTCGCAGCCGTTCCTGCAGCCGCTTCCACAGCCGTTCCCACAGCCGATTCTGCAGCTGCTTTCTCCAAGCAACACAGCCCAGCTGTTCCTACAGCCACTCCCACAGTCCTTTCCACAGCCGGTTCAGTTCCACGGCCACTTTCTCCAAGAAACAGGAGCCAGCTGCTCCTGCAGCTGCTTCCACAGCCGGTTTCGCAGCTGCTTTCTCCAAGCAACACAGCGCAGCTGCTGCAGCAGCCGCTCCCACAGCAGGTTCTGCTGGCAATTTCTCCAAGCAACATGGCCCAGCCACTCCCGCAGCCACTCCCACAGCCGCTTTCTCCAAACAGTGCAGCCTCTGCACCTCTGCAATGGCTGTCTCCACCAATCTTGACCACTGGCAGCATAGTGCTGGCCATCACTCAGGAGGAGTCCCTGAAAGATAGCAACTCAGACCACGAGGAGCCCCAGGGACAGGTGGAGCAGGGAGAAGGGCCACCCTGCAGCTACCTCTCTCTGAAGCCTGGGCTCCAATTTATTATGATACTGATGACCATATACAAGGAGGACACTTCACTACTACTGATCTCTTTATCTGGAAAAGTCACACACCACATACCTGGAAAAGCCTCAGGTCATGATGGACCTCTTCCAGTCTATCATTCAAACCTGCAAACCCACCTGGGCTGACTGACTGTAAGCAGCTCCTTATGACCTTACTCAACTTCAAGGAGAGAATGTGAGTCACAAAAGGAGCTTTCACCTGGCTTAAAGAGCACCCATCTGGTGGAAGCCTGGACAGGGATCAATATGCCCACACTCAGTTCCCAGACAAGGACCCCCAATGGGATCCCAATGACCTGACCAGGCCCAACTGTTTAGAAACTTTCCATAGGGCCTTAGTTGAAGGTTTCAGATCTGGGAGACAAAAGGTAGTAAACATGGCAAAGACCACCCAAGTCCTACAGACTCTCGAGGGAAGTTGGCTCAATTCTGACAGGATTGACTCCTGACATTTATTTCAAACTTTGGGGTGTGATATGATACTACTTTTGTTGTTGATTTTCAATTTGTTCTACTTTTTAGCCATGGTAGCTCTTTGCAGTGCATCCTATTGCTCTTTACTATAACCCTATCATTGACGGGTTTATTTTACACCTATTTAATTTTTGGTACTACAAAATATTCCAGATCCTTCTTGCATATTTCTTTCCTAGAAAGAGCAATTTCTCTAAGAAGGCATTTATTGGAGAATGGTTTTAAAACCTAAAGTCTGGGCATTATCTCTGCTCATTGTTACTGCAGCCTTGAGGGCCTCTCTGCAGAGAGTGTAAGGAAATATATGTGTATATACTAAGATGTGTACATGCACATATCTAGAACAACAAGAAACCTCCCCTTTAAGAAATTCTAAAGAGAATTCTGCAGGAAGAAAGGAAAAAACAGGACAGGCAGAGTTCGAGGAGAGTGGAAGAGCAACAAAAAAGACAAAAAGACAAGGGAAAAAAGCACACAAAATATGACAAACACAACTCCGATCAAAATATGGCTAACACAAATAATTCCTTGAAAGTGATAGCACTGAATGTCAACGGACTTAACTCACCTATCAAAAGATTCAGACTGGGACATTGGATAAGGAAATATGACCCATCTATATGCTGTCTACAAGAGACACATCTTAGACCCAGAGACTCATGGAGGTTGAAAGTGAATGGTTGGAAAATAATCTTACAAGCAAACAATAATCAAAAAATTGCAGGAGTAGCTATATTAATATTAGACAAAATAGACTTTAAATGCAAAACAATGTTGAGAGACAAAGAAGGATACTACATTTTAGTAAAAGGGAAAATCTGTCAAGAAGATCAAACAATCATAAATATTTATGCTCCTAACAAGGGGGCCTCTAAATACATGAGGCAAATGCTAAGTGAAAACTAAGTGAAAGAATAGATGCATCTACAATTATAGTGGGGGATTTTAATACACCACTGTCAACTCTGGACAGAACATCTCAAAAGAGAATCACTAAAGAAACAAAACATTTGAACAGTATATTAGAGGAGCTGGATCTAATAGACATATATAGATCATTACACCCAAACACAGCAGGATATACATTTTTCTCAAGTGCACATGGATCATTCTGCAGGATAGACCATATGCTAGGCCACAAAGAAAGGCTTAATGAATTCAGAAAGATTGAAATCATAAAAAATAATATCTCTGACCACAGTGGAGTGAAGCTGGAAATTTGCAACGGTCAGAGGCCCAGATTTCAGACCATGATTTGGAAATTAAACAGCACACTCTTAGAAAAACAGTGGGTCAAAGAGGAAATCTCAAAAGAAATCAAAGACTACCTTGAAACAAATGATAATGATAACACAACATACAAAAATTTATGGGATGCAGCAAAAGCAGTACTGAGAGGGAAATTGATAGCCATAAATTCATATATCAAAAAGAAGAAAGAGCAAAAATTTAAGAACTAACTGCACATTTGGAGGAATTAGAAAAACAACAACAAAGTAATCTAATAGGAAGAAGAAGGAAGGAAATAACAAAGAAAAGAGCAGAACTAAACAAAATAAAAAATAAGAAAGTACTTGTAAAGATCAACAAGACCAAGAGCTGTTTTTTTGAGAAGATCAATAAAATTGACAAACCTTTAGCGAGACTAAAAGTGAAAAAAGAAAAAAGATGCAAATACACAAAATAAGAAATGAGAAAGGCGATATTACCACTGACCCCACAGAAATAAAGACTATCATAAGAGGATACTTTGAAAAAACTATATTCCAACAAAAATGAGAATTCAGAGTAAATGGACAAATTCCTAGAAACACATAAGCAGCCCATATTGACAATAGAAGAAATTGATGATCTCAACAAACCAATCACTAGTAAAGAGATAGAATCAGTCATTAAAAACCTCCCAACTAAGAAGAGCCCAGGGCAAGATGGCTTCACAGGTGAATTCTACAAAACATTCCAGAAAGAACAAACACCAATCCTGCTGAAACTATTCCAAAAAATTGAAACAGAAGGAACATTGCTGAACTCCTTCTATGATGCCAACATTACCCTAGTACCAAAGCCAAACAAATACACCACAAGAAAAGAAAATGACAGACCGATTTCTCTAATGAACCTAGACGCAAAAATACTTAACAAAATACTTGCTCATTGTATTCAACAACACATTAAACGAATTATACACCATGACCAAGTGAGATTCATTCCAGGTATGCAAGGATGGTTCAACATAAGAAAATCAATCAATGTAATACACCATATAAATAGATTGAAGGAAAAAAATCACATGATTATAACTATAGATGCAGAAAAACCATTTGACAAAATACAGCACACTTTCTTGATAAAAATCCTCCAAAAGATCGGAATACAAGGAAATTTTTTGAACATGATAAAGAGTATATATGAAAAACCCACAGCCAACATCATTTACAATGGAGAAATCCTAAATTCCTTCTCTCTAAAGTCAGGAACAAGACAAGGATGCCCATTGTCTCCCCTTCTATTTAACATTGTCTTAGAAGTACTTGCTGAAACACTGAGGCAAGAACCAGATATAAAAGGTATTCAAATTGGAAAGGAAGAAGTCAAAATTTCATTATTTGAAGATGACATGATCCTATACATAGAAAACCCTGAGAGATCTACAACAAAGCTTTCAGGACTCATAAATGAGTTTAGTTAAATCACAGGTTATAAGTTCAATGTGCAAAAATCAGTAGCATTTTTGTACACCTATAAAGAGCAAGATCAGGAGGAAATCAGGAAACAAATACCATTTACAATAGTAAGTAAAAAAATAAAATATTTAGGAATAAATTTAACTAAAGATGTAAAAAACTTATACACTGAGAACTATACAAGACTGTTCAAGGAAATCAAAGAAGACCTAAATAAATGGAAGAATATTTCCTGTTCATGGATAGGAAGACTAAATATTACTAAGATGTCTATTCTACCAAAACTGATCTACACATTCAATGCAATCCCAATAAAAACCAACACAGCCTTCTTTAAGGAACTAGAAAAACTAACTATGAAATTTATGTAGAAAGGAAAGAGGCCCAAATAGCCTAGGACATATTGAAAATGAAAAACGAAATTGGAGGAATCACACTACCTGACTTCAAAACATACTACAAAGCAACAGTAGTGAAAACAGCATGGTATTGGCATAAGGAGAGACACACAGACCAATGGAATCGAATTGAAAGTTCTGATATAGAACCTCATATATATAGCCATATAATATGTGATAAAGCCACCAAACCCTCTCAACTGGGAGAGAATGGCCTATTCAACAAATGGAGCCTGGAGAACTGGATCTCCAGATGTAGAAGAATGAAAGAGGATTACCATCTCACACCTTATACAAAGATCAACTCAAGATGGATCAAAGACCTAAATATAAGAGCCAAGACCATAAAGACCTTGGAAAGCAGTGTAGGGAAACATCTACAGGACCTTGTAATAGAAAATGGCTTCATGAATATCACACCAAAAGTACGAGCAGCAAAAGAACTAATAGATAAATGGGACTTCCTCAAAATTAAAGCCTTCTGCACCTCAAAGGAGTTTGTCAAGAAAGTAAAAAGGGAACCCACACAATGGGAGAAAATATTTGGTAACCATATATCTGATAAGAGACTTATAACTTGCATATATAAAGAACTCATATATCCTGAAAATAAAAAGATAAACAACCCGTTATGAAATGGGAAAAAGATTTAAACAGAACTTTTCCATAGAAGAAATACAGATGGCTAAAAAGCACATGAAAAAATGCTCCAAATCTCTAGCTATCAGGGAAATGCAAATCAAAATTACAATGAGATACCATCTTATTCCCATAAGATTGGCAGCTATGAAAAAAACAGAAGACTACAAATGCTGGAGAGGATGTGAAGAAAGGGGAACACTCATCCACTGCTGGTGGGAATGCAGAAGGATCCAGCCGTTCTGGATGACAGTTTGGTGGTTTCTCAAAAAACTAACCATAGATTTGCCATATGACCCAGCAAAACCACTCCTGGGTATATACCCAGCAGAACTGAAAACAAGGACACAAACCAATATATGCACACCAATGTTCATAGCAGTATTGTTCACTATTGCCAAAAGTTGGAATCAACCCAAATGCCCATCAACAGACGAGTGGAAAAGTAAAATGAGGTATACCTATCGTTCAGTCTCTTGCTATCTAAGGTAGCTTGTTTATTTCATATCATTGAGGTCATGTAGTATTTGTCCTTCAATGTCTGGGTTGCTTCACTCAACATAAGGTTCTCAAGATTCATCCATGTTATCACATGTGTTTGTAGTGTGTTTGTTCTTACAGCCGAGTAGTATTCCATTGTGTGTATATACCACATTTTATTGATCCACTCATCTGTTGATGGGCATTTGGGTTGATTCCAACTTTTGGCAATAGTGAACAATGCTGCTATGAACATTGGTGTACATATTTCTGTTTGTGTCCTTGTTTTCAGTTCTGCCGGGTATATACCCAGCAGTGGTATTGCTGGGTCATATGGCAAATCTATGGCTAGTTTTTTGAGAAACCGCCATACTGTCCTCCAGAACGGTTGGATCCTTCTGCATTCCCACCAGCAGTGGATGAGTGTTCCCCTTCCTTCACATCCTCTCCAGCACTTGTATTCTTCTGTTTTTTTCATAGCTGCCAATCTTATGGGTGGAAGATGGTATCTCATTGTAGTTTTGATTTGCATTTCCCTGATAGCTAGAGATTTGGAACATTTTTTCATGTGCTTTTTTGCCATTTGTATTTCTTCTTCGGAGAAGTGTCTGTTTAAGTCTTTTTCCCATTTTTTAAATGGGTTGTTTATCTTTTTATTTTCAAGATATAGAAGTTCTTTATATATGCACGTTATAAGTTTCTTATCAGATATATGATTGCCAAATATTTTCTCCCACTGTGTGGGCTCCCTTTTTACTTTCTTGACAAACTCCTTTGAGGTGCAGAAGTCTTTAATTTTGAGGTAGTCCCATTTATCTATTAGTTCTTTTGCTGCTCGTGCTTTTGATGAGATATTCATAAATCCATTTCCTATTACAAGGTCCTGTAGATGTTTCCCTACACTGCTTTCTAAGGTTTTTATGGTCTTGGCTCTTATATTTAGGTCTTTGATCCATCTTGAGTTGATCTTTCCATCTTGGGTAACATTGCACAAAAGTGGGGGGAGGGAGGGGTAGCATACGAACACAGGAGAGGGTCAGGTGTTGGTGGAGAGTAAAATGCCAAGAAAATCATATCAAAATATAATAAAGAGGGTTACCTGTTTAGAATGTTCGGAGGGGAGGGTCTGATGCAGGACGGGCTCCTGGGGAATGTCTAAATGCTCATTCTGCCAGAGTGGGTGTCACCATGGGGTAGAAACCCAAGTAGTGAGAGTGGGGGTGGACCCACATCCTGGGGAGGACTAATGCCATCCAATAGAGGGAACTGTATCCCTCGAGAGAAAGGGTGGCTCCCAGGGCATTGGGGCAGTTGAGCAAGTTAGGCCCTGAACACTATTCCATCTATCTCTGGAAGTGGCTCCTCAGGAAACGGAGGTTGGCTGTCACTGTGGGCACCAAGGTGGAAGGGAAAATGGACGTTAAATGTGTGGAACCAAGGTAAATGGGGGGTAAGAGAGGAGTTTCTTGAGAGTACACAAGGATGGATATAAAACATGTAATATTACACCATAACATATAGGAGATGACAGACTGATAATGTAAACCATAATGTAAAACATAGGATAACTAAGAATGTAAAGAACTGTGTATCCTAAAGTATGCACCATAATGTAAGCACAGATGTCACCTTGTTAGAAAGCTAATGTCTCAGACTCTGTACATCACGTTAAGTAAATATGATATGAATAGGTTGTAAGAGTATCGCTGTGGAAGGAAAAAGGTTTTGTGGTGGATGTATGGGAGTTCTGTATGTTATATATATGCATTGCTGTGGTCTAGGACTCCTGTGAAGAGAAGCTGAATAATTAGGGGGGAAAAAAAAAAGATAGGATGTATAATTTTTTCAAGTCAACATTCTTTATCTAAGTTCTTTATCTAATTTTATCCAAGTTCTTTATCTAACCTTTAAATCCATTGCTATATGCCATTCCCTAGTAAGGGACCATGACATTATATTGGGCTTTAAATTTCGGGGAGTTCTGGATTACAGAGTGTTTCAACATTGGCAATGGAGGGATACTGGTATGGGATACCAATGACAGGTGATATATGGCTGACAGGGAGCTGTACAGAACATATGTCCAGGGTGCATGGTAATGTTTGGATAGACTCATAGTGGCAACAATTAAAAACCACAGCAGGGGGGGTACTGGGTTCCTGGCCAGTGGTGCTCTGTCGTGGTCCCTAGGGGAGCAGCGACAGTCTCCCAGGTACAGTGGTGGGGACCGGGAGGGAGTGAGGGTTCAACAGTGAGCCCCTGATGCGAATGACTATGCTTGTGAGCTGATAAACCTAAAATAAGAACAAGGCCTAGAGCAACATTGTGCCTGGGAATTTCCTCCTGTCAGCCTTCATGTTACTGAACTGTGGCCAGTCTCGAAGCCAAACTCAGTATGTAAATGCAATGCCTTCCCCCCAGTGTGGGACATGACACCCGGGGATGAGCCTCCCTGGCAACGAGGGACCACTATCAAATACCAACTGATGATGCAACTGGAAAATGACCTTATACGGAAGTTTTAATGCGGATCAGCAGAATATCCATGTCTACATAAAATACCATGACTTTAAAATGCTGTTTGACCTAAAGTAAGGGGGAAATGGAAAGGAGAAATGAGTTTATATGGCTACGAGTTTCTAAAAAAGAGTCTGGAGGCTGGCAGAAGGATTGCCCTCATGCACAACTGAGCAGAGTCAGAGAGACAGATAAAGCAGATACAACCCCCAGATATTGGTTCCTTTGAGGGCTAAAGAGACCCATGGGAGTTATGGTCATGGCCGATGGGGTTAACTACCAGGGCAGATGGCCCCTCTTTGGAAATGGTGTTTATGTGTGATGAATCTGGACTCAGATGGGATCTCCCTTCATAAGACTTTCATGCTAATGTGCTGGAGGTGCAGTTAATGTTGGGGTTTAAGATATATTTAGGGGATTTGAATCTCTGGACTGACAATGTGATAGCCAGGTCCTGAGCCTCAACAGACTCCAGCACCTACAATCTGATCTATTGGACTTACCACACTCAGCTAAGATGGAGTTGAAGAAGGACAACCACCACACCATGGAGCCTAGAGTGATTACAACTGAAAGTGGGAGGATTGCATCCAGCATCCATGTGGAATCTGAGCCTCCTCTTGACATAGAGGTGCAATGGACACAACCAATCCAATATCCACATAGAAGAGGTGGCATTGGATTGGGAAAAGTGGACATGGTGGCTGATGGGTATGGGGAAAGGCAGGAAGAGATGAGAGGTGGAGGCGTCTTTGGGACATGGAGCTGTCCTGGATGGTGCTTCAGAGGCAATCACCGGACATTGTAAATCCTCACAGGGCCCACTGGATGGAATGGAGGAGAGTATGGGCCATGATGTGGACCATTGACTATGAGGTGCAGAGGTGCCCAAAGATTTACTTACCAAATCCAATGGATGTGTCATGATGATGGGAACGAGTGTTGCTGGGGGGGGGGGGGAGAGGTGGGGTGGGGGGGTGGGGTTGAATGGTACCTCACATATATATATATATATATTTTTTTAATTTTTTTATTTTTTATTGACTTTGTAATAATATTACATTAAAAATATATATGTGAGGTCCCATTCAACCCCACCCCCCCCACCCCCCCCTCTCCCCCCCCCCCAACAACACTCGTTCCCATCATCATGACACATCCATTGGATTTGGTAAGTACATCTTTGGGCACCTCTGCACCTCATATACATTGGTTCACATCATGGCCCATACTCTCCTCTATTCCATCATGTAGGCCCTGTGAGGATTTACAATGTCCGGTGATTACCTCTGAAGCACCATCCAGGGCAGCTCCATGTCCCGAAGACGCCTCCACCTCTCATCTCTTCCTGCCTTTCCCCATACCCTTTGTCCATTATGTCCACTTTTCCCAATCCAATGCCACCTCTTCTATGTGGACACTGGATTGGTTGTGTCCATTGCACCTTTATGTCAAGAGGAGGCTCAGATTCCACCTGGATGCTGGATGCAATCCTCCCATTTTCAGTTGTAATCACTCTAGGCTCCATGGTGTGGTGGTTGTCCTTCTTCACCTCCATCTTAGCTGAGTGTGGTAAGTCCAATAAATCAGATTGTAGGTGCTGGAGTCTGTTGAGGCTCAGGATCTGGCTATCACATTGTCAGTCCAGAGATTCAAATCCCCTAAATATATCTTAAACCCCAGCATTAACTGCACCTCCAGCACATTAGCATGAAAGTCTTATGAAGGGAGATCCCATCTGAGTCCAGATTCATCACACATAAACACCATTTCCAAAGAGGGGCCATCTGCCCTGGTAGTTAACCCCATCGGCCATGACCGTAACTCCCATGGGTCTCTTTAGCCCTCAAAGGAACCAATATCTGGGGGTTGTATCTGCTTTATCTGTCTCTCTGACTCTGCTCAGTTGTGCATGAGGGCAAACCTTCTGCCAGCCTCCAGACTCTTTTTTAGAAACTCGTAGCCATATAAACTCATTTCTCCTTTCCATTTCCCCCTTACTTTAGGTCAAACAGCATTTTAAAGTCATGGTATTTTATGTAGACATGGATATTCTGCTGATCCGCATTGAACCTTCCGTATAAGGTCATTTTCCAGTTGCATCATCCGTTGGTAGTTGATAGTGGTCCCTCGTTGCCAGGGAGGCTCATCCCCGGGTGTCATGTCCCACGCTGGGGGGAAGGCATTGCATTTACATGCTGAGTTTGGCTTCGAGACTGGCCACATTTGAGTAACATGAAGGCTGACAGAAGGAAATTCCCAGGCACAAAGTTGCTCTAGGCCTTGTTATTATTTTGGGTTTATCAGCTCACAAGCATAGTCATTAGTAACAGGTGCTCACTGTTGAACCCTCACTCCCTCCCGGTCCCCACCACTGTACCTGGGAGACTGTCGCTGCTCCCCTAGGGACCATGACAGAGCACCACTGGCCAGGAACCCAGTACCCCCCCTACTGTGGTTTTTAATTGTTGCCACTATGAGTATATCCAAACATTACCATGCACCCTGGACATATGTTCTGTACAGCTCCCTGTCAGTCATATATCACCTGTCATTGGTATCCCATACCAGTATCCCTCCATTGCCATTGTTGAAACATTCTGTGATCCAGAACTCCCCGAAATTTGAAGCCCAATATAATGTCATGGTCCCTTACTAGGGAATGGCATATAGCGATGAGTTTAAAGGATAGATAAAGAACTTGGATAAAGTTAGATAAAGAATTTAGATAAAGAATGTTGACTTGAAAAAATTCCACATCATATTTTTTTCTTTTTTTTTTTTTTCCCCCCCCCCCTAATTATTCAGCTTTTCTTCACAGGAGTCCTAGACCACAGCAATGTATATATATAATATACAGCACTCCCACACATCCACCAGAAAACCTTTTCCCTTTCACAGTGATACTCTTACGCACTATTCATATCATATTTACTTAAAGTGATGTACAGAGTCTGAGACATTAGCTTTCTAACAAGGTGACATCTGTATTTACATTATGGTGCATACTTTAGGATACACAGTTCTTTACATTTTTAGTTATCCTATGTTTTACATTATGGTTTACATTATCAGTCTGTCATCTCCTATATGTTATGGTGTAATATTACATGTTTTATATCCATCCTTGTGAACTCTCAAGAAACTCCTCTCTTACCCCCCATTTACTTTGGTTCCACACATTTAACGTCCATTTTCCCTTCCACCTTGGTGCCCTCAGTGATAGCCAACCTCCGTTTCCTGAGGAGCCACTTCCAGAGATAGATGGAATAGTGTTCAGGGCCTAACTTGCTCAACTGCCCCAATGCCCTGGGAGCCACCCTTTCTCTCGAGGGATACAGTTCCCTCTATTGGATGGCATTAGTCCTCCCCAGGATGTGGGTCCACCCCCACTCTCACTACTTGGGTTTCTACCCCATGGTGTCACCCACTCTGGCAGAATGAGCATTTAGACATTCCCCAGGAGCCCGTCCTGCATCAGACCCTCCCCTCCGAGCATTCTAAACAGGTAACCCTCTTTATTATATTTTGATATGATTTTCTCAGCATTTTACTCTCCACCAACACCTGACCCTCTCCTGGTTCGTATGCTACCCCTCCCTCCCCCCACTTTTGGGCAACGTTACCCACCCGTCCCTCCCCAGCCACCCTCAAACCCGCAAAGCCCCAAGCAAAGGCAACCCCTTGCCCCCCTTTTATCTCTTCTTTGTGTTCATACTTACCACCATCTCGTCTTAAATTCCACCCCTGCAGACATCGGCTCATATCCTTCCTCCACCCTCCGATTTCCTGCAAGCCTATCGTTCAGTCTCTTGCTATCTAGGGCAGCTTGTTTATTTCATATCATTGAGGTCATGTAGTATTTGTCCTTCAATGTCTGGGTTGCTTCACTCAACATAAGGTTCTCAAGATTCATCCATGTTATCACATGTGTTTGTAGTGTGTTTGTTCTTACAGCCGAGTAGTATTCCATTGTGTGTATATACCACATTTTATTGATCCACTCGTCTGTTGATGGGCATTTGGGTTGATTCCAACTTTTGGCAATAGTGAACAATGCTGCTATGAACATTGGTGTACATATATTGGTTTGTGTTCTTGTTTTCAGTTCTGCTGGGTATATTCCCAGCATCACATATATATTTTTAATGTAATATTATTACAAAATCAATTTAAAAAATGAGGTATATACATACAATGGAATACTACGCAGCTGTAAGAACAAATACACTACAAACACACGTGATAACATGGATGAATCTTGAGAACCTTATGTTGAGTGAAGCAACCCAGGTATTGAAGGACAAATACTACATGACCTCAATGATATGAAATAAGCAAGGTGCCTCAAAGAGCTAGAGACTGGAAGATAGGCTTACAGGAAATCGGGGGGTGGAGGAAGGATGTGAGCTGACGTCTGCAGGTGTGAAATCTATGATGAGCTGATGGTAAGTATGAGCACAAAGAAGAGATAAAATGGGGGCAAGGGGTTGCCTTTGGGTGGGGCTTTGCAGATTTGAGGGGGGCTAGGGTTGGGGGGATGGGTAATATTGCCCAAAAATTGGGAAGAGGGAGGCGCAACATATGAACATAGGAGAGAGTCAGGTGTTGGTTAAGAGTAAAATACTGAGAAAATCGTATCAAAATATAATCAGGAGTGTTACCTGTTTAGGATGCTCGGAGGGGATGGTCTGATGCGGGATGGACTCCTGGGGAATGGCTGAATGCTCATTTTGCCAGGGTGGGTTGCACCATTGGGTAGAGACCCAAGTAGTGAGAGTGGGGGTGGACCCACATCCTGGGGAGGACTAATGCCATCAAATAGAGGGAACTGTATCTCTTGAGAGAAAGGGTGGCTCCCAGGGCATTAGGGCAGCTGAGCAAGTCAGGCCCTGAACACTGTTGCAAGTACCTCTGTACGTGGCTCCTTGGGAAATGGAGGTTGACTGTCACTTTGGGCCACAAGGGGAGGGGAAAATGGATGTTGAATGGATAGAACCAAGGTAAATGTAGGGATAAGAGAGGAGTTTCGCGAGAGTACACAAGGATGGATATAAAACATGTAATATTACACCATAAACATATAGGGGATGACAGACTAATAATGTAAACCATAATGTAAAACATAGGATAACTAAAAATTTAGAAACCTGTGTATCCTAAAGTATGGACCACGATGTAAGCACAGATGTCACCTTGTTTGAAAGCTATTGTCTCAGAGTCTGTACATCAGTTTCAGTAAATATGATATGAATAAGTTATTAGAATATCACTGTGGAAGGGAAAAGGTTTTATGGTGGATGTGTGGGAGTACTGTATATAATGTATATATGAATTACTGTGATCTAGGGCTCTTGTGAAGAGAAGCTCAATAGTTAGGAGAAAAGAAAAGAAAAAGAGAGGATATAGACACTGAGGAAAAGACGGAAGTACTTGCCTTGCCTATTTGCATACAGGGCAACACTTATTGCAGTGACGAAAGGTAAAACATCCAAAACAAAGCTTTTGCATTTTTAAATTTTTTGATACCCCTATTTATTTTTACCTTAATTTTTCCAAGTTAATATGTATTCTATATCTAACCTTTAAACTCATCACTATATTCCATTTTACTATTAATGGAACCTGGCAATATATTGGGTTTCACTTTTCATGATGTTTTGGATCACAGAGAGGTTCATCAATGGCAGGGGAGGAATACTGGTGTGGGATGTTATTGACAGGGGACACATGGTTGGCAGGATGTTCTACAGGGCATATATCCAGGGTACATAAAAATGTTTGGATATTTTCATAGTGGATACAATTAAAAACAACTGAGGGAGTGCTGAGTTCCTAGCCAGGGGAGCTCTACCACAGCCCCTAAAGGAACAGTAACAATCCCCCAAGTGCAATAGCAAAGACCAAAAAATAAGTAAGGTCCAACAATGAGCCCTTGATACTAATGATTATGCTTGTGAGCCTGTGCACCTGAAATAAGAATAAGGCCTAGAGCTGCAGGGTGCCTAAGAGTTACCTCCTGAGAGCCTTCGTGTTGCTCAAATGTGGCCAGTCTTGAAGCCAAACTCAGCATGTAAATGTGTTGCCTCCCCCTCAGATTGGGACATGACTCCCAGGAATGAGCCTCCCTGGCATGGAGGGATTACTACCAAGTACCAGCTGATGATGTAACTAGAAAATGACCTTGAATAAAAGGTCAACTCGCACCAGCAAAATATCTCAATCTACATAGAATACCAGGAGTTAAAAATGCTGTGTGACCTGAATCAAAGGGGGAAATGGAAAGGACAAATTAGTCTATATGGCTGTGAGTCTCCAAAAAGATCCAGGAGATTATCAAAGGGGTTGCCCTTATGCATTCCTCAGCAGAGTTCCAGTGACAGATAAAGTAGATACAACCCCGGGTATTGGTTCTTTGGAGGGCTACAGAGATCCACAGGTCCTATGGTCATGGCACTTGGAGTTCAGTGCCATGTCAGTTGGCCCTACTTTGGAGTTTGTGTTTCTGTGTGATGGAGCTGGACTCAGATGTGATCTTTGTTCACAAGCCTCTCCTGTTGATATAGATGTGGAGTGGACACAACCATTCCAAGGTCCACAGGATGGACGAATAGAGTATGGATTAGAGTGGACTTACTGATATTCTATTCATGAAATATTGTGATTAGTAATCGAAGAAAATGTGGCATTGGTGTAGAGAAAGCGGCCATGGTGGCTGCTGGGGGTAGGGAATGGGAGGAAGAGATGAGATGTGGGGGCATTTTCAGGACTTGAGGTTGCCCTGGGTGGTGCTGCATGGACAGTTACCAGACATTGTATGTCCCCCCATGGCCCAGTGGGTGGAATATGGGAGAGTGTGAGCTATGATGTGGACCATTGACCATGAGGTGCAGTGGTGCTCAGAGATGTATTCACCAAATGCAATGAATGTATCATGATGTTGGAGGAGGTTGTTGTTATTGGGGGGAAGTGGGGTGAGGGTGTTGGGGGGTGTATGGGGACCTCATATTTTTTTAATGTAATATTAAAAAATAAAGACAAAAAAATAAATGATATTCACCTATTCCTAGAAAAATAAAAGTTGCCAAAAAAATAGGCCCCCAAAATAAAAAATCTGAAAAGATTCATATCTTCTTCAGTGATTGAATCTATAGATTAAAACATTCTCATAAATTTTCATATTGACCAATGGCCTTATTGGGGAATTCCACTAAACTTTCAAGGAAAAAATAATACTTATTTACTCAAACTTTTCCAAGGAATAGGGAAAAAATGGGAAAATATCTCCATTTATGATTATGGCTTAACATTTGTATCAAAATCTTATAAGGTCATTAAAAATAGGAAATTTACAGGTTTCTAGCTTCTTTAAACAAAGGTCACATATCATAAAAAAATAATCTGCAGTCTAATTCCAGCAATATTTTATAAAGAGGATTTATCATGGCAAAGCAAGGTAATTCAGTATATGTAACCCCTGAAAAGTAGAAACTGTCATCTCAGTGAATGAAGGAAAATACTTAATAAAATTCAACACCCACCAGTGATTTTAGAACAAACAACAAAAGCATAACTTATCAAATAAAAATTGAGAAGAACCATCTTCATCCTTTAAAAGATACTTCCTGAAAACTAACACAAATTTCACATCATATTGAAGTATTTCATGCCTGGGAGATCAATAACAAAACAAAACTTTTCAATATTAACACATCTAACAATGCACAGGAGATCCTTCCCAAAGCAATATTGGCAAGAAAAAGATTGGAAGGAATAATTATTTGAAAGGATAAAGTAAAATTGACATAATTTGGAAAGGAGTTTATTGCATAAGTTGAAGATCTGGAAGATTTATAAACTCAGTTTAGTGGTCTGAATACAAGGGTAATATAAAAGCTTCTAATATATGCAACTCATAGGGCTTTATAAAATGAAACTTCCAAACATGATATTTAAAATATCTTGAAATTATTAAATACCTAAAAATAATATTTAGGAAAGTTTGGAAAGACTTCTGTATAATAAAGGTATCAAGAAAAATTTAAATAAAACTAAATAAACGGAGGGATGAGCCATGTTCATAATTGAAAGGACTCAATATTGTAAAGATATCATTATTCTCCAAATTGATTGACTGAGTCAATGCAATTGTTATCACAATCACAACTTTATGGGGCAATTACAACTTATTAAATCATTCCTATGAGATCATTTTCAAAAAGCTTTGCTAAGACAAACTTTAAAACAAAGAGTGAAATGGGAATGTATATTCTAACTGTTTCTTTTTTTAAGTCACTATAATGTTGTTTCATCATAAGGATAAAAAGGAAATAAAATGAACCAAATGACATATCTAGAAACAAATTGGTCACATGCAGATTCATCAATATCAGGAAAATTGTAATTCTAAATGTAAAAATAAAAACCTTAAAGAAACAAAAAGGAGAAGAATGTTTTCATTTTCAAAGGAGAAAATTTGTTTAATAAGACATGTATCATCATATATCATCAACCTTAAAGGAAAAGTTTAATGAATGCTAATTACATTAATACTGATATTTTCTGTTTGGCAATGAATGGTCAAGCCACAAGTGGAATAAATTATTTAACATAGATCTAGTCAATAGTGAATTACATCAAAATTATACAGGGACCATCTACAGAAACAAGCAGAAAATCCACTAGAAAAAGTATGATGTGTGGACAAGAAAAGAATGGAAGCTCAACGGTAAATAAATTACACTGTTATCAAATTGATGGACTGAATGTTTAAAGGAAAGCCAGAGGTCTAAGAGAAAGTTTAGGGAAGGAACAACAAGCACATTTAAGCACAGGGTTATTTAAAATCATCACAAGCTGGACAAATTTGGCTGAAATTGTCCAATGTTATTCTTTTGGGTCAAGTGAATAAGTGAGAATTACTGAACATGGGCTGATGACACTTTGCATTTCTCGCCAGATGTAGAACACTGTGTGAAGTGTCCAGATCATCAGAATGCAAACAATGAGAGAACTCATTCCCTCCAAAAGACCCATTGGGGTTGACTCTGGTCTGCACAGCTCTTTGCTTCTCTTTCCTCACTACTGTTATTCTTGGGGTCTTTGTGAAGCACCAAGACACTCCCACCATCAAGGCCAATAAATGGATCCTCACCTACATCCCGCTCATCTCCCTTACCCTGTGTTTCCTATGCTCCTTGCTCTTCATCATTTATCCCAACACAGCCATCTGCATCCTCTGACAAATCACATTTAGAATTGTTTTTGCAGTGTCTGTGCCCACTGTTTTGGCCAAAACAATCACTGTGGTTCTGGAATTCAAGGTCCCTGCTCTAGGGAGAAGGATGAGGCAGTGTTTGGAATCAGGGCCACCTAACTTTGCTATTTCCATTTGCTCCCTAATCCAGATGATACTCTCTGGAATCTGGTTCAGAACCTCTCCCCCATTCATTGATAAAGATGCACACACTGAGCCTGGTTATATTACCATTGAGTGTCTTAAGGGCTCAGCTACTGCCTTCTACTGTGTCCTGGGATACCTGGGCTGCTTGGCCCTCTGCAGCTTCAATGTAGCTTTCATGGCCAGGAACCTGCTTGACACCTTGCTGGTGTTCTGCAGGGTTTGGGTCAGTTTCCTCTCTGTCTACCACAGCACCAAGGGGAAGGTCATGGCAGCCATTGAAATCTTCTCCAGCTTGGCTTCCAGTGCTGGATTACTAGGCTACATCTTTGCTCCTAGGTGCTATATTATTTTATTAAGACCAGATAGGAACACTCACCATGGATTATGGTATAGAACATATTCTGTGGACAAAAAGACTTACTTCTTAAGTTGTAACTGAATATTGTCCTGCAATAAATAGAATGCCTGAAGAAAATCAACACCATGCTTGCATTTACCTTCACCAATTAAGAAGTGAATCACATTTTTTCTCTAATAATGTCAGGAGAATGACAGTCACATCATCCAACTTTTCAACATAAAATTACATTTTTTTGTCCTTTTTCATTACATTAAATCTAATATTGAATACTCATATTCTAGTTAGTTTTGTATGTTTGGAATACATTTGAATAGACTTCCACTTTGGTTTTCAGTTTTTTGTTTATAAATTTCCTTTTTTCCTAATTATCCTGGAATGCATGATAAAGGTCTCCCTCCTTTCTTCTGTCTGTGGTTATTTTAAAGATCCAACAACATTTTGGGAATATTCCTTATTTTTCCACATATTTGAATTGCTATATATTGAGGATAATAAATACCTACATATAAGTTCTGTTTCTGGACACACTCTGTAGCAGTTTGATATTGATTATGAATTCCAAAAATAGATGTTAGATTTTGTTTGTGAACTGGTCAGCTCCTCTGGGCATATTAGATTAAATTGATTCAGAGGTTTCACTTTTACTTGATTGAATAATAAGCAAAGCTTTGATCGGGCCACATCTGTAGCACACTGGGTGTCCGTAACTTTGGTTTCTGAGATTCCAGCTTTTGGACTCAGAAACCAATAATTCCCCAACATCAGAATAGTTTGCAGTGCAAACAGTGCACAGATGAATACCCTGTTGCCCCTAGCCCTAGAGGTGCTCGCAGTCAAGACATGGAGACCAAGCTGATACGTAAACTTTAACTGACTTCTGTACCAAGAAACACAGCATTTTTCCATTACTAGAGGCTGCAGAAACAATGGCAGGCACAGACAAGTAGTTTATTGAGGAAATAGCATGGACCAGGTGTGAAAACCATGTGGTGTATGAATGGTGGAATGGACCATTGTATAGCTCTTGCCCAGTCATTTTAGGTATCATATTAAAACAATTTTTGTACCCCTCTTTCACCTGAATGCATTAAAAATGAATATACTTGCTTACTGGAAGTACTAAAGTGGAAGATGGGATCAGATTTTTAATCACTCTACTTCTGAATCACATTCAACCTGGTATAATTTATAGTCACTAGTACTGAATTACTGGACCTGAATTTACCCTGACATTGAAATGACATTATGCGTTTTACTCTTTAAGCCTTCAGAGGAAATGTTTCCTGTGCACAACACCTTGTGCACACTAGACATCAATATGTTAATTGAATAAATTTTGTGAATGTATAAAAGTGTGATACTATGTGTGCATTTCATTTGTGTGTGTATGTTCATTCATTCAACATGTCTGCATTAATACACCTTAAGTATTTATTCCATGAAGATACAAAATTGAATACCATAGAGCCAGAAACTGTCCTCAATAGTCTAACTGAAAAGTTCAATTGTTGGCATTGGCCTTTGAAGGGCGATTCAGGATGCAATGAGAAAATAGAATGGGATGCCCTAATGTGGATATGGCAATAAGGAAAACACTTCCATGGTAAGGAAATTAGAGAAGATACCTTGAGGAGGAGTAGGAATTGAGACTAGGCAGGGAAAGGGGACATAGATGTAGAAAATGATATTACAAGCATGGGGACAAGCTGAGCATAGACCCCAAGTTTGACAGGTGCATTGAAGAAGACAGAGGCTCTGGAATCCAATGAGGAGGGAGAAGTGAGAATAGATAGGCATGAGTCAGACTGTATGGTTTTTGTAGTTCATTTTAGGGGGAGTATGAACAATTTTATGCTACTTTTATGCTAAAAAAACTAGACAATGTAGATAAAATAGAAAACTTCCTAAGAATGTACAAACAACCTACACTGATGCTCAAAGAAATAGAAGACTCAACAAACCAATCACAAGTAAAGAGATTGAAACAGTCATTTAACAGTTCCCCAAAATGAAAAGCCCTTGACCAGACAGTTTCACAGGTGAGTACTACCAAGCATTCAAAGAAGATTTAATACCAATGTGACTCAAGTTCTTCCAAAAAATCGAACAAGAAGGAATGCTACAAAACTCATTCTATGAAACCAATATCACCCTAACACTAAAGCCAAATAAAGCTATTACAAAAAAATAAAGTTATAGGCCCATTTCTCTAATGAATACAGTTGCAAAAATCCTCAATAAAATACTTGTTAATCAAATCAAACAACACATTAAAAGAATTATCCTTCTTTATCAATTGGATTATATACAAGGCATGTAAGGCTGGTTCAACACAAGAAAATCAATCAGCGTAATACAACACATTAATAAGTCAAAGAAGAAAAATCACATGATCTTATCAATTGACACAGGAAAGGCATCTGACAAAATACAGTATCCTTTCTTGAGAAAAATACGCAAAGAAATAGGAATTGAAGGAAACTTCTCAACATGATAAAAGCCATATAAGAAAAACCCACAGCTAACATTGTATTCAATGGTGAAAGACTGAAAACTTTCTGATTGACATCAGGGAAAGGACAAGGATGCTTACTAACCACATTGTTCTTCAATGTAGTGGTAGAGTTTCTAGCTAAAGCAATTAGACAAGAAAAAGAAATAAAAGGCATGCAAATTGGAAAAGAAGAATTAAAATTTTCACTATTCGCAGATGATGATTATATATCTAGAAAGTCCTGAAAAATCTACAACAAAGCTGCTAGAGCTAATAAATTATTTCAGTAGAGTGTCAGTATTCAAGATCAATAAGCAAAATTCTGTAGTGTTTCTTTACATGTAAAATGCACAATCTGAGGAGGAAGTCAAGAAAAACACTCCATGTACAATAGCAACAAAAAGAATAAAATATTTAGGAATAAACTTAACCTAGGATGCAAAACACTTGTATACAGAAAACTATAATGCATTGCAAAAAGGAATTTAAAACACCTAAATAATTGGAATAACATTTCTTGCTCATGGATTGGAAGACTAAATATCATTAAGAAGTCAATTCTACCCAAATTGATATACAGATTCAATGCAATACAAATAAAAATTCCACCAGTATTTTTTTTTAGCAAATGGAAAACACAATTATCAAGTCTATATGGAAGTGTAAGAGTCCCCAAAAGGCCAAAAACATTTTCAAAAGGAAAAGTGAAGTTGGAGGACTCTCACTTACAGACTTTAAATCATATAATTAGCTACAGTGGTAAAAACAACATGGTATTGTCATAAACATAGACACATAGACCAATGGAACCAAATTGATGGTTCATAAACAGACACTCACATCTATGGCCAAGTGATTTTTGACAATCCTGTCAAGCCCTCCCAGTTGGGGAAGAAAAGCTTATTCAAAAAATTTTGTTGGGAGAACTGGATATCCATAGCCAAAAGAAAGAAAGAAGACCCCTATCTCACATATTATACAAAAATAAACTCAAAGTCCACCAAAGACCTGAATATAAAAGGAAGTACAATGAAGCCTCTAGAGGAATATGTAGGAAAACATCTTCAAGACCTGGTGGTAGGTGAAGGATTCATAAACATTACACCAAAAGCACGAGCAAAAAAAGAAAACATGGATAAATGGGACCTCCTCAAACTTAAACATTTCTATGATTCAAAGGACTTCATCAAGAAGGTGAAAAGGCATCAAGACAATGGGAGAAAATATTTGGAAACCAATTATCTGATAAGGGTTTGATTTCCATGCTATATAAAGAGATCATACAACACAACAATAAAAAAGCAAGCAATAAATTTAAAAATGGACCAAAGATTTAAATAGACATTTCTCCAAAGAGGAAATACAAATGGCCAAAAAGCACATGAATAAATGTTTCATATCACTAGCTATTAGGGAAATGCAAATTAAAACAACAATAAGATATCATTTAACACCACATAGAACGGCCATTATTAAAAAAAAATAGACAACAATATGTGCTGGAGAGGATGTGGAGAAACAGGAACACTCCTTCACTGTTGGTGGGAGTGTAAAATGGTGCAGCCTTCATGGAATACAGTTTGGAGGTTCCTGAGGAAGCTAAATATAGAACTGTCACATGATCCAGCAATTCCTCTACAAGGAATATATTCAGATGAACTAAAAACTAGGCCATAAACAGACATCTGCACACCAATGTTCATAACGAAGTTGTTCACAATTGCCAAAGATGGAAACAACTCAAGTGTCCCTTCATGATTGAATGTATAAACAAATGTGGTCTATACAAAGGAATATTATGCTGCAGTAAGAAGAAATGAAATTGGGACATATGTGATAACATGGATGAGTCTTGAAGACATTATACTAAGTGAAGTAAGCCAGACACAAAAGGACAAATATTGCATGGTCTCATTAATATAAACTAAATACAAATAATAAACACATGGAATTGTATATGTTATTAGGAGATAAGAGGATTTTTGAGAATAAAGATGCTTAATGTATGTAGAAGTTTTTTTCTTTATTTTCTTTTAAATGTTACATTAAAAATTAACAGGCCCCTTTATACCTCCCACCACCCTCACCCCACTCCTCCCACAACAACAACCTCTTGCATCATCATGGCACATTCACTGCACCTGGTGAATACATTTTGGAGCACTGCAGTCCCGCATGTACAGTGGTCTACATAGTAATCTACACTCTTCTCCAGTCCACCCAGTGGGTCATGGCAGGAAACACAATGTCCGGCAGCTGTCCTGCATCATCACCCAGGACATCTCCAAATCCTGAAAATGCACCCACATCATATCTTTTCTTCCTTCTCCCTAACATCAGCAGCTACCGTGACCACTTTCTTCACATCACTACTACAATTTCTTCCCTTACTAATCACAATAGTTCCCCAGCAGAACACCAGTAAGTCACCTCTAATCTATATCCTACTCCTCCATCCTGTAGACCCTGGGATGGTTCTGTCCAGTCCACCTCTACATCAAGAAGGGACTAACATTCCACATGGATGATGGATGCAATTCTCCTGCTTGCAGTTGTAGGCACTCTTGGCTCCCTGGTGTGGTGGTTGACCTTCTTCACCTCCCTGTTAGCTGGCCAGGATAAAAGCAATAAACCAGACGGTAGGAGTTGCAAGTCTGCTGAGGCTCAGGGCCTGGCTGTCACATGGACAGTCCAGAGATTCAGGCCTCCTGAGTATACCCGAAACCCAAAGCCAACTACAGGTCTGGTAAAAGTAACAGAAGAGGCATGTGTAGAAAGATCACATCTGAGTCTAACTCCATCTCACTCAGGAATGCAAACTCAAAGCAGGGCCAGCTGACATGGCACTGAACTGCAGAGCCATCTGCCATGAACATAGGGTCTCTGCAGCCCTCAGCAGAACCAGTACCTGGGTTTCTATCTACTTTGGCTGTCTCTGGGACCCTGCTGAGATGTGCATAAACATTACTCCATTGATGACCTCCCAACTGTTTTTGGAGGATCATAGCCATACAAACTCATTTGTCCTTTCCATTTCCCCCTTTTGTCGAAGACAAAAAGCAGTTTTAAACACTTGATATTACATGTAGGCTGAGATATTCTGCTGGTCTGAGTTGGCCCTTTTATTCAAGGTCTTTTTCTAATTACATCATCAAATGGTGCTTGGCACCAGGGAGGTTCATCCCCAGAAGTCATGTTCCATGCTGGGGGGAAGGTAATGCATTTACATGCTAAGTTTGGCTTAGTGACCACATTTGAGCAACATGGAGGTCCTCAGGAGGTAACTCTTCAGCACCTTGCAGCTCTACGCCTAGTTCATATTTCAGGCACACAAACTCATAATCGTAGCCATCAGTATCAAGGGCTCATTGCTGGGCCGCCTATCTTTATTGGTTTTTGACATTGCACTTGGGGTATTGTTGCTGTTCATTTGGGAATGTGATAGAGCTCCCCTGGATTGGAACTCAGCACTCCCTCAGTTGTCATTTTTAACTGAAACCACTATGAAAATACCCAAACATTTTCATGTACCCTGTGTACACACCGTGGAGAACTCCCTCCCAATCACGTGCCCCCTTTCAATAACACACCACACCAGTATTCCTCCCCTGCCATAGTTGAACCCTTCTGTACTCCAAAACTTCTTTAGAAAGGAAGCCTAATATATTGCCAGATTCCATAAATAGCAAAATGGTGTATAATGATGGGTTTAAAGGTTAGATACAGAATATATACTAATTTAGAAAAATTTAAAAAAGGGAAAATAAATTGGAGTATCAAAAAATGAAAAACTGAAAGTTTTGTTTTAACATTTTGCCTTTCATCACTGCTGTAGGTGTTGCCCTGCATATACCGTGGCAAGGCAATTTCTTCCATTTCTTCCTCAGTGTCTACATACTTTCTTTTTTTTCTTCTTCCAACTATTAAGTTTATCTTCACATAAGTTTTAGATCACAATAATTCACATATACAATATATGGTAATCCCACATACCCAACATCAAACCCTTTTTCCGTTCACAAACATTGATCTTTCTACATGTTCATATTCTATTTGCTGCAGTTCATGTACAGATATTGAAACAATAGCTTTCAAACATGATTCCATTTGAGTTTCCATTATGGTTTATATTTTAGACTATACAATTTTCTAAATTTTTAGTTATCTTATGTTTTACATTATCATTTATATTTTAGCCTATAGACTTTAATACATTTTTGGTGTAATTTAACATGTCCTATATCCATCATTGCATGATCTTATGGAATACTTCCATTGACCCACAGTTACACTGATTCCATCTATTCAACACCTTTTCCTCCATCCTCTCAGGGCCCACTGTGACATTCAATCTTCATTACATGAAGGACCATATTCAGAGATACTTGCAACAATGTTGAGAGCTTGACGTACTCGACTGCCCTAACCCACTGGGAGCCACCAATTCTCTCAAGAGGTAAAATTCCCTCTATTTGAGAACATCAGTTCTCCCCAGGATGTGGGTATACTTTCACCCTCATTGTATGGGTCTCCACCCAATAGTATAACCCATTATGACACTCTCCCTAGAAGCTTTCCATGTGTCAGACCCCCCCCCCTTAAGCATCTTAAAACAGGTAACCTTCCATACTATATTTTCTAGAGTTTTCTCTAATTTATAATTTCAACCACATACTTGACAGTTTCCTATGTTCAAATGTTCTGCCCACCGTCCCCCCCAAAAATTGGGCCATCTGATCCATCCTTTCATCTCCAGCCCCCCTCATGCTCACAAAGCCCTGCCTCGAGGTATCCTTGTGCTCCCATTTTATCCTTCCTCTGTACAAATACTTATATTCAGCTTATCATAGCTTTCACCCATGCAGGTGTCAGCTTGCACCCTTTCTCTACTCCCCAACTTCCTTTAAGCATATCATCCAGTCACTCTGAAGCTGTTTCTATCTCTCTGAAACAGCTTGGTTTACTTATTTCTTATCAGAGAGGTGATGTAGTATTTGTCCTTCAATGCCTGGGTTACTTCACTCAATATAAAGTTCTCAAGATTCATCCATGTTATCAAATGTGTTTGTAGTGTATTTGTTCTTATAGCTGAGTAGTATTCCATTGTATGTATACACATTTTATTTATCCATTCATCTCTTGATGGCATTTGGATTGATTCCAACTTTTGCCAACAGTGGATAGTGCTGCTATGAACATTGGTGTGTGTATATCAGCTTGTGTCCTTGTTTTCAGATCTTCTGGGTATATACCCAGCAGTGGAATTGCTGGTTCATATGGTAAATCTGCACCTAGTTTTTTGAGAAACTGCCAAACTGTCCTCCAGAATGGCTGGATCCTTCTGCATTCCAACCAGCAGTGGATGAGAGTTCTCATTCCTCCACATTCTCTCCAGCACCTGTAGATCTCTGATTTTTTGATAGCTGCCAGAATTATGGGAGTAATATGGTATCTCATTGTGTTTTGACTTGCATTTCCCTAGTAGCTAGTGATTTTGAGCATTTTTTCATGTGCCTTTTAGCTATTTTTAAAACTTCTTTTGAGAAGCATCTGTTCAAATCTTTTTCCCATTTTTTAAATGGGTTGCTTGTCTTTTTATTTTCAAGATATAGGAATTCTTTATAAATGCAGGATATTTCTCCCATAAGATATATGGTTACCAAATATTTTCTCCCAATGTGTAGACTCTCTTTTCACTTTCTTGACAAAATCCTTTGAGGTGCAGAAGGCTTTAATTTTGAGGAAGCCCATTTATCTATTTGTTCTTTGGCTGCTCATGCTTTGGGTGTGAAGTTCATGAAGCCGTTTCCTATTACAAGTTCCTGTAGATGCATGCTTCCCTACATTGCCTTCCAAAGTCTTTATGGTCTTGGCTCTTATATTTAGGTCTTTCATCCATCTTGAGTTGATTTTTGTAAAAGGTGTGAATTGGTAATCCTCTTTCATTCTTTTAAATATGGATATCCGGTTCTCCAGGCACCATTTGTTGAAGAGGCCATTCTCTCACAGTTGAGAGGTTTGGTGGCCTTGTTGAATACCATATGGTTGTTTATTTGAGGATCTATATCAGCACTCTCATTTCAAGTCCATTGGTCAGTATGTCTATCCTTCTGTCAATACGATGCCATTTTCACAACTGTAGCTTTGTAGTACGTTTTGGAGTCAGGTAGTGTGATTCCTCCCATTTCATTTTTCTTTTTCAATATGTCTTTGGCTATTTGGGACCACTTTCCTTTCCAAATAAATATCATAGTAAGTTCATTAAAGAATGCTGCGTGGATTTTTACTGGGATTGCATTGAATCCATAGATCAGTTTTGGTAGGATAGACACTTTAATGATATTTAGTCTTCCTATCCATGGGCAGGGAATATTCTTCCATTTATTTAGGTCTTCTTTGATTTGCTTGAGCAGTGTTTGTAGGTTTCTGTGTATAAGTCCTTTACATCTTTATTTAAATTTATTCCTATGTATTATATTTTTTTTATTTACTATTGGAAATGGTATTTGACTTCTGATTTCATCCTCAGATTGATCATTATTGGTATACAGAAATGGTATTGATTATTGCATATTGATTTTGTAACCTGTGACTTTACTGAACTCATTTATGAGTTCTAGAAGATTTCTTGTAGACTTCCCAGGGTTTTCTATGAATAGGATCATATCATCTGCAAATAGTGAAATTTTCACTTCTTCCTTTCCAATTTGGATGGCTCTTATGTCTGGTTCTTCCCTCAGCGCTTGAGCAAGTAGTTCTAAGACAATGTTAGATAGAAGGGCTGATAGTGGGCATCCTTCTTTTTTTCTTGATCTTAGAGAGAAAGATTTTAGATTTTCAACATTGTAAATGATGTTAGCTGTGGGTTTTTCATATATGCTCTTTATCATGTTGAGAAAATTTCCCTCTATTCTGATCTTTTGCATTGTTTTTATTAGGAAAGTGTGCTGTATTTTGTCAAATGCTTTTTCTGCATCTATAGATATGATCATGTGATTCTTTTTCCTTCAGTCTGTTTATATGGTGTATTACATTAATTGATTTTCCTATGTTGACCCATCCTTGCATACCTGGAATGAATCTCACTTGGGCATGGTGTATAATTTATTTAGTGTATTGTTGAATATGATTAGCAAGTATTTCTTTGAGGATTTTCATGTCTAAATTCATTAGAGGGATTGGTCTGTAATTTTCCCTTCTTGTGGTGTCTTTGGCTTTGGTATTAGAGTAATGTTGGCATCATAGAATGAGTTAGGCAATGTTCCTTGTATTTTTATTTTTTGGAAGAGTTTAAGCATGATTGGTGTTAGTTTTTTCTGGAATGCTTGGTAGAATTCACCTGTGAAGCTGTCTGGCCCAGGGCTCTTCTTAGTTGAGAGGTTTTAATGACTGATTCTATCTCTTTACTTGTGATTGGTTTGTTGAGATCATCAGTTTCTTCTTTCATCAATGTAAGCTGCTTATGTGTTTCTAGGAATTTGTCCATTTCCTCTAAATTGTCCTTTTTCTTGGAATATAGTTTTTCAAAGTACCCTTTTATAATAGTCTTTATTTCTGTGGGGTCAATGTTGATATCTCCTTTCTCATTTCTTATTTTGCATATTTGCATCATCTTCCTTCTTTTTTTCTTTGTTAGTCTAGGTAACGGTTTGTCAATTTTATTGATCTCAAAAAACCAGCTCTTGGTTTTGCTCATTTTTTCAAGTGCTTTCTTTTTTTCTATTTCATTTAGTTCTGTGCTGATCTTTGTTATTTCTTTCTTTCTTCTTCCTTTGTATTTAGTTTGTTGTTTTTTTCACTAATTCCTCCAATTGTACAATTAGTTATTCAATTTTAGCTCTTTCTTCTTTTTTGATGTATGAATTTATGGCTATAAATTTCCCTATCGGTATTGCTTTTGCTGCATCCCATAAGTTTGGATATGTTGTGTTATAATTTTCATTAGTTTTAAGGTAGTTATTAATTTCTTTTGTCATTTCCTCCTTGACCCACTGTTTTTCTAAGAGTGCTGTTTAACTTCCAAATCTTGGTGCCAAATCTTGGTCTCTGTCCCTTGAAGATTTCCAGCTTCATTCCACTGTGGTCAGAGAATTTATTTTGTATGATTTCAGTCTTTCTGAATTCATTGAGCCTTTTTCTGTGGCCTAGCATGTAATTGTACAAGTATATGTCTTGGGTAGGCCTGTTGGAATTTATGCTGTTTGGAGTGCATTGTGCTTCCTGGACATGTACATCCATCTCCCTCAGTAGATTTGGGAAGTTTTCAGCCATTATTTCCTCCAACACCCCTTCTGTCCCTTTTCCCTTCTCTTCTCCTTCTGGGATGCCTGTAATGTATATGTTTGTGTGTTTTCCATTGTCATTCAGATCCCTAAATCCATGCTGGAATTTTTCTTTCTTTTTATCGATCACTTCTACTATCTGTTTGATTTCAGATATACTGTCTTCCACACCACTAATTCTTTTCTGTGCCTCTTTGAGTCTGCTGTTATTTGCTGAGAGTGTATTTTTGATTTCTAGAATTGTGCTGTTCATCACCATCACATCTTTTATCTTTTTGTGTATGATTGCAATTTCTTCTGTATTCTCTCTAAGTGTTTTCTTCATATTCTTAATCTCTTCCTCCACCTCATCAAATTTGTCCCTAATATATGTTTTGAGAGCTTTAATTACTTGTTTGATGTTCTGTTACTCTTCCTGATTTTAGTTTGTTCATTGGATTGGAGCATGTTTTCCTGATTATTATTTTGGTTTGTAATTTTTTGTTGCTGTCTTGTCATCATTTTATATTGATGGTTTTAATCAGTTGCTTATCTTCTTTGTCTAGTTTGGTGTTTAATTAGTTGTTTTTGCATGTGTGTTAATTCTTCTCGTTGTCACTTTGTTCTTCTTATTCTATTTCCTTGTTGTTGGCTAAGTTCACTTGAAGGAAAATATTAAGGTCAGGGAAAGCCAAAAGAGTAAGAGAAGAAAAATGAACAATAGTAGCATTGATAATAAATATTAAGAGGAACCATGTGTGATCTAGGAGAATGGATATTTGACTCATGTAAGGTATGTATACTTATAACAGTATGAAAAGTAGTGTATGTATAATGAGACAGTAAACTAAATATGGGGAGGAATATAGTGTGAATTAAAAGGCCAGTGTGTTCAGGAGAGAGGGAAAGAGTAAAAAAAGGACAGTAATATAAAGAGTAAATATAAGACAGAAAACAGAGCAAAGGTATTAGAAATAAATTCAGAAAAATAGGAGGGCAAAGAGATGTGTAATGTAAGAGAAACAATAAATGATGGAGGATAGAAAGATGTAGAGGAAAGGGGATAGTGTTGGTGACCAAAATCAATATACACACAAAAGTGGAATGGAGGATGAGGAAATACAGCAAATGTGAAGCACTCCCTGCAGCACCTAATATTTTAAAAAATTTAAAAAAGGAGATGAAAGAAAGAAAAGGAAAAAAAGGGACAAAAAGGAGGGGGTAAGTAAGCAAGAAAAAGAAAAAGAGAAAAAAGAAAAAGAAAGAGAAAAAGGACCTTGAGGGATTAAGAGAAAGAAAACAAGAAGACAACCCAATAAAATGCCAGACAAAGTTTCAAGCAAGGTATCTCTTTGCAGTCAAATAAAATGCTTAGGGATTTGACATTCTCCCCTTTTCCCCTCCTTACTTCCCTGTCACCCAGGGCAGCAGGAAAGCTGCCTGAGAGGTCCAGTAGGAGATTCAAGTGGGTCCTTGTTGAACCAGCTCTGCACAGAAAACAGTGACTTTTGTTTTCCAGAGAGAGAGCACCCACAGCTCACCAGGAACCCCAAGTATGCTATTGGAAGCTTGGAAAGCACCTCCTACAGTCCCTCTCTTTTAGGTGTGCTATGAGAAGGCTAGTTGATTTTCCGACTCCACCTTCTCCCAGACCAAGTTTCATATCACAGGGTATTTAGGTGAATTGGGTTTTGTCAGCAGATTCACTACTCCTTTCTTCCCAGGCTCTCCCCAAGCCAGCTGGTATGCTCCTCGAAGCACAGATACACAGAAAAAGGAGGGAGGGAGAACCAGAAAATTGAACCTTCACTCGCTTGGCCCCTTTGCTGCACCTCGTACCGAATCCCTCCCACTCATGGAGTCAGTCCAAAACTGGAGGGCTTGGGCAATCCCGGACCTCCAGAAGTGCTGGACTTGGGAAACGGAAGCCCAGGACACTGCAGACTCAGAGTATGTAGGTGTGTGGAATGCGGGCTATGGAGCTTAGGGGACACAGACCTGTGGACCACGTATCTGGGGATCATGGTGCCCAGGGACACCACCACACAACTGACAGTTCTCAGGGAACATTGTGGCCACCAGCCATAAGTGGAAGGGTCCCGCCTCCCCACAGCTTTCAACCTCTGTGCTTGTAACCTGCAATTCTACCTTTAGCAAGCACTACTTCTGTCACTGTCTCTAAAAAACAGACGTCCATACACCACCTGCCTTGCAAGGTCCTGAAACAGCCTGCTCCGGCAAGACTCCAACACCACTTTGCTGCTTCTTTGCAGTTGTACTCACTCAGACACCACCTTGCCCTGCCTCCTCCTGTAGAAGTTTTAATTAACTGGACTTAAAAGTGTAGTGATGGATAGAGTTGATAATAACACATTATAGTGAGTAGTAACTGGATTATAAATGGGATTGTGGCTGAAAAAGTTAGTCTGGGGAAGTAAATGTCAATAGAAAGAAAGCTAAAGAATAACTGAGAGGGAAGCAGACTTGGCCCAGTGGATAGGGCATCCATCTACCACATAGAAGGTCGGCAATTCAAACCCCAGGCCTCCTTGACCCATGTGGAGCTGGCCCATGTGCAGTGCTGATGCACACAAGGAGTGCCCTGCCACGCAGGGGTGTCCCCGCATAAGGGAGCTCCATGCGCAAGGAGTGAGCCCCATAAGGAGAGCCGTCCAGTGCAGAAGAAATTTCAGCCTGCCCAGGAATGGCAGGCAGCACACAGCAAGATGATGCAACAAAAAGAAACACAGATTCCCGTGCCACTAACAACAACAGAAGCGGACAAAGAAGAGCACACAGGAGATAGACACAGAGAACAGACAACTGGGGCAGGGTGGGGGGGAGAAATAAATAAATAAATCTTTAAAAAGAATAAAAGAATACCTGAAGGACTGAAATACACAGTAAACCCAGAGGCAGTTGAGAATTGTGGTTAAGGGTGCAAATACAAGCAAGTTCTTCTGTGAACTAGAGCAGATATATATCACTATTGTATATACAAGGAAAACTACAATTAGTGTGACCTGTAGACTGTGGTTAACAGCAATACTATAATATTCTTGCATAAATGTCAAGCTGTACTGTGTTGATAAAGGAGGTGTATGGAAAAAGTGTGCTAAATGTATGCTATGGGCAGAGGACGTGGCCCAGTGGTTAGGGCATCCATCTACCACATGGGAGGTCTGCAGTTCAAACCCTGGGCCTCGTTGACCCATGTGCAGCTGGCCCATGTGCAGTCCTGATGCACACAAGGAGTGCCCTGCCCTGCAGGGGTGTCTCCTACGTAGGGGAGCCCCATGCACAAGGAGAGCACCCCAGAAGGAGAGCTGCCCAGCGTGAAAGATTGTGCAGCCTGCCCAGGAATAGTGCCACACACACAGAGAGCTGACACAATAAGATGACACAACAAAAAGAAACACAGATTCCTGTGCTGCTGACAATAACAGAAGCAGACAAAGAAGACACAGCAAATAGACACAGAGAACAGACAACTGGGGTCGGGCTGGGGAAGGGTAGAGAAATAAATAAATAAATAAATCTTAAAAAAAAAAGAAAGATAAAGGTTTGCATGACTCTAATAAAAAGGATGCTAATGGACCATGATTGGTAGTAATAGTCTGGTCATATTGTCTCATAATCTGTAACAAATATTCAACAAGGGTGTGGAATTGTATGGGAAATTTACACATCTGTATGATTGTTTTGCAAGTTCACAATATTTGTAATAAAAATATATTTAAAAAATAATATGGGTTGGGGAAAAAATACACCAAATGTAAGATAGGAACTATAGTTGGTAGTAATATTGTGATGATGTTCATGCACAGTTTGTAACAAATGTTTCACAATGCAAAGAGTTGGTGAAAGGGTGATGTATGAGACACCTGTGTGATGTTATGTATGTATATTTTGTAAGATCACAATCTTTAGTGTGCATGCTAATGTATGAATGATATACTTCCATAAAATAAAAAAGTTTTTTTAAGAATAGAGTGTTCAGAGATGATGAAGAAAGAGTTGGCCTTGCTGATTCTGAAACTTCAAGATTCAGAGAGCCACTTACGCACACATTGTTGTGACTGGCAATGGAAGAAATTGAGTATTGATGTGGAGTAAGTGGCCACAGTAGTTGCTGAGGGCAGGGAGAGGGAAGAAAAGAGGTGATGTGGGGACAATTTTGGGACTTGGAGTTGTCCTAAATGATATTGCAAGGACAGATGCTGGACATTATATATCCTGCCATAACCTACTGAATGGACTGGGGGAGAGTGTAAACTAAAATGTAAACTATAATCCACGTGGTGCAGCAGCGCTCCAAAATGTATTCACCAAATGCAACAAATGAACCACAATGATGAATGAGGTTGTTGATGTGGGAAGAGTGGGGTAGGGGGTTTATGGGAACCTCTTATTTTTTTGATGTAATTTGTGATCTATGTATCAATACAATTAAAAATGATGCAATTGGGGGTGGGGAGTGGGGTGTAAAGGAACTTCTTATATTTTTTCAGTGTAACATTTTGGAAAAAATCTACTCATTCCCTATAAATGTGTATTATTTTCATAATTAATTATCTTTAAAGACATTTTCAATGATATGTTTTAAACTTTAAAAAAAGAAGTAATATTGGATATGAATGGACTCTGTAAAATAAAGCCAAAAGAAACTATGAAAGTACAGTTCTATAATTAACAATGTACCAACCCACCATGTATGGATTAACAATTCTAATACTTCTATGCATTTGCACTGGAATCAAGTTTCATAGATAGTTGACAGATGAGGGAATATTTTTCACACTGTGAAATAGGTGATTATAGATAAGCAAGGGAGGAGACTAGAATGTTCTATATGTTAATAGTTTAGATTTATTAACTCATGTATCAGTAAATATAGAGTGTTGTATGTAGGCATATTTATAAACATGTATATACACACATATGTTTCCTCACACTCTCTTCAGAGAGGCCTTAGAAGGCACAGTACCATGGAACTCAGAACATGGAATTTATCACCATTATCCAATAAGTGTCTTCTTGGAGAAATTGTTGACTCTAGGAGAGAAACATGCAAGAAATGACTGGCACAATTTATAGTACCATAGAGTACATATGTGCTAAAATAAAACTCTCAATGATGGGGTTATACTACAGATAAAGAGTACAGCTGACATTTTACCCCCATGGCCAAAAGTGGAGCAAATTAAACAAGAAAAGTTATATTGTATCACTACTAAAAGTATCATATAAATTTCATGAGTTCATCCTGATATTAATAAATAATTGATTAAATAAATAAGAAGAGACAAATCTCTCTTGCAGGAAAAAAATCAATAATTTATGTAGATATTACTTTTTCAAGGCCATGGAGAAAAATCCCACTCTTGAAGTATGGGTTTCACTTAGTGACTTCTTCCCAAAGGTGATATAAGGAAGGTTAGAGAAATGAGGAACTTTATGCTGGGGAACCACAAAACACTGCTGAAAGAAGTCAATATCAACAATGATAAGTCATGTTGATAGGATGCACCCTGGTTATGATGGTATGAAAATGATACTTTATTTCTGGTGCATTCTTCCAAAAACCCATAAGCTCAGTCTAATCATGAGAAGAACATCAGAAAATTCAAACTGAGGGAAACTTTACAATATATCTTACCTACACTCCTCGAAAGTATCCAGGTTGTCAAAACCAAGAAGAGTCTGAGAAGCTGCCACAATCACAAAGTGACTAAGAAGTTATGACAAATAAATAAAAGGTGTTATTTTGGATGGCAGATGTTACGAACAGGGGAAAGGGGGTAAGAGGTTCTTGGAAACTATCTATAACATCCTTACACGATTTCTGCAACTCTAAAACTGTTCTAAATATTAAGTTTATTAAGAAGTAAAATTTTTAGTGAAATGCAAATTCCTGGGATCATAAAACTCCAAGATTCAATACCGACACAATTATATGCATTGGAAAATTACTCCGATTTCACAGAGTAATTGGAATAACTAAATAAAATGATAAACATGAAATGACTGACATTATGCCAAGCATTAATAGTGAAAACTTTATGATTCAACCCCACATATGCTAACTCATCACACCTCCTTCCATGCATCCACTCTTCTATTTTCATCCCTCATCATCTTTCCAAAGTTTTTACAACAGATAGAGTCATATTAACCCAGAGAAATCTTTCTACTTGGCAAGGGTTTTCATGAACATCACTCTCTCTAAACCATACACAGACTCCAATAACCTCAAACATAAAGATCCAATTTGTGGACAGAACACAAGGCTCTCTTTTACAGGGCTCATTTTCAACTTTTCATGAATGCCCATCATTGTTCATCAGATATTCAGAATTATTTCTAAAACTGCACCACATCCTATGGTTATACTGAACTCACATTTGTGTCCCTCTTATCTCTTTTTGTTGTGCTTCTACCTCCACATCCTCATGCAATTATTCCAATTCCTCCTTCAAGGCTCAGTTCAATCATGAGGTCCCATATGATGCCTTCATTAACTCGCACAACACAGGATGAGTCCAAAGTTCTAGACCCTCTTCACTAGGAATTCAGAGCCAGCTCAGGATATTGCATGTACTCATTTCTATGTCTCAAATTGTTTAGATATAATCTTTTATAAAAGAAACAATGTGTCGCTCAATTCTTCATTCCCAAATTCATATTTAGTTCTTCATATTGTTTGATGACTAAATGTCATGTGTTGAACTGGATTCTTCCCAAAATTTTAGAAAAAGAAAAAGGAGTGAAACAAAAATCTCTATCTATGAAATTATGTTCCACTGTGTGTCTTCTCCTGTGTATCTTCATGAGTGAGTGTTCATTTATATAGGACACCAAGGAGGCAGGGACTCAACCATGAGTACCGCCAGTGATATGATCAAATCAAAGCTCTAATCTTGATTTAATTAAGTAAATGTAAAAAAAAATGAATTTAAATCAATCAAAGGGTATCATATACAGAGGAACAGACCAGTTTACAAACATAATTGAAATCTCTTCTTGGAATTCATAAATAGTATCAACCTGCCACAGAGACCTTTAGGGATTTCATTCCCATGAAACTCATGAATGAATTATTCTTTTGTCTCTCTTCTTGAAAAGATACATACTTCTCTGGAGGTAAGAAAGAAAACCACAAAGCAAACTCGTGCCAGTTTTGAACCTCAGAAGACAGATAAGGAGAATCATGTCCATCTCTTATCCCACTGAACACCTTCCTTCCCTGTAGGAAGTCACCTTTCTTTAGATGTGAACTCTAATATTACAAGCTTTCCCAAAATGGTTTCTCTATCACTGATAGTAAAAAAGATTCTGGGTACACTAAAATATCTTGTTTCCAATCTGTCTCCTTTGGAGTCATGGGACTTCCCTCTCTCAACAAGATTTCCTTTTCTCTCACTTCTTCTCCATTCTCCCCAAAACTTAGCAATATATGTGCAAATCACTCAATCATTTATTTCTTAATCATTTGACAAATATTTATTCAACAATACTGTATGGTAAATAGTAAGTTATATTCTGGGAATGAATAGAAGAGTGAGATATTTTGCTTCTGCTCAAACAGCTCACAGACTTTAGAAGGCATGAGATAAGCAAATAAGTAAATGCAACATAATAAGATGGTACTGGAATCCTCCTGGAGTATATTTCCATATATCAGGATCAGCTTTTCCATTTCTGCTAAAAAGGCTCTTAGGACTTAGATGGGAATTACATCGAAGCTGTAGATAACTTTGGGTAGTACTGACATCTTAGCAATATTAATTCTCCCTATTCATGAACACAGAATACCTTGCCATTTACTTAGTTCTTTTATTATTTCATTCAACTCTATTTTTGAAGTTTTCATTGTGCATCCTTTTTAGTTAAAGTTATTCCTATGCATTTTCTTCTTTTAGATGGTATGGTGAGTGGATTTTTTTATTGTCCATTTAAGAATGTTCTTTCTGTTGTATAATATAAAACTTTTTTTTTCATGTAAACCTGATAGGTTTCATTTGGTTGAATTCATTTATGATCTCTAGGGTTTTCTTGGGGCAGCTTGTCATGATATAGATAAAGATCACCACATTTCTTAAAACAGATGATTTTACTTTTTCTTTCTAAATTGGGTAGACTTTATTTAGTTTTATGGCCTAATTTCTTAACTTCCAGTATAATACTGAATAGCAATATTGAAAGCAGTCATCCTTGTTTTGTTCCAGATCTCATTCCACTCTTTCAGGATTGAGGATAAGATTACCTGTGTTTTCTTATATATTTTGTTTACTCTGTTTAGGGAGTTATTTATATTCTTATTTTTCTAAGTATTTTTATCATGAAAAGGTGTTGGAATTTATCATTCACATTTTCTACATCAATTTAGATTTTCATGTGATTTCCTTTTCATTAGGTTAATGGGTGTATTACATTGATTTTCTTAAGTTGAACATTCATTTTGAATCCCATTTTGTCTTAGTGGGTAATTCTTGTAATATTCTCTTGGATTTGACATGCTAGTATTTGTTAAGTGCTTTGCATCTATATTTATGAGAGAAATTGCATCTTGCTTTACTTTCTTTGATATGCTTTATGTAGTTTTGGCATCAAAATAACTTTAGTCTCATAGATTGAGTTTGGAAGCTATATGTATCTTGACTTCAAGTTGGAAGGTTATGAAAAATATTGTCATTAATTCTTCTTTGAATATTTCATAGATTTCATTTTGGAAGATGTCTGATCCTAGACTTCTAGTTTTGAGAAGTTTTTGATAACTAATTGAATTTCTTTACTCATTATGTTTTTGTTGAGATCTATTTCTTTTCAGTCAATTTAGATAAATTGCATGTTTTTAGGAATTGGTCCATTTCTTCTATTTTCTAGATTTCGGTAGACAATTATTCATAGATTTAATTCATAATCCCTTTAATGTCAGCAATATTTAGCAACATCCCTGATTACATTTTTTATTTTGGTAATTTACATCCCCTTTCTTGTTTCTTTTTCAATCTAAATAAACCTTTTCTATTTTATTGATCTTTTCCAAGAAACAATTTCATTGGTTCACACAATTGTTTTTTCTATACTCTAGTTCATTTCTCTTCACTGAAATCTATATTGTTTTCTCCTTCTTCTAGATTTAGGTACAGTTTGCCCTTCTTTTTCTATTTCCCACAAATCTTTAGTTAGGCTTTTAAAAAAAAAAATCTCTCCCCTTCCTCCCTGCCCCCACCCCCCAGTTGTCTGTTCTCTGTGTCTATTTGCAGCATGTTCTTTGTCCGCTTCTGTTGTTGTCAGCAGCATGGGAATCTGTGTTTCTTTTTTGTTGTGTCATCTTGCTGCGTGAGCTCTCCGTGTGTGCGGTGCCATTCCTGGGTGGGGTGAACTTTCTTTCACACTGGGTGGCTCTCTTTATGGGGTGCACTCCTTGCGCATGGGGCTCCCCTATGCAGGGACACCCCTGCGTGGAATGGTACTCCTTGCATGCAATAGCACTGTGTGTGGCCAACTGGACACAGGTCAAGGAGGCCCTGATTTGAACCGCAGACCTCCCATGGGGACCTCCCATGTGGTAGACAGATGCCCTATCCACTGGGCCAAGTCTGCTTCCCTGTAGATAGGTTTTTGATGTGTTATTTTTTAAAATATGAGGATTCACACCTACAAATTTCCCTGAATATTTCAAATTCATCCGAAATCTGGCCTAACAGAATGAATTAGTTTAGCCACAAAATAAATAATAAAATGGACTGTGATGTGTAGTGGATTTCAAATGCCAGCTGTAGTTTTGAGAGACTGTCCACATTAAGGAATTTGAGATTCCATATTACTAAATATGTTCTATATGAAAATGAATTAGAATATTATCCTAAGTGGGAACTCTAGTAAGAGATTCCTGTATAAAAGATGGATCCTTAGAATTATAGTTGCATTGTAAAGGTTAACAAAGTATAAATACATTAATCAAGTACATGTATGAAGAGATACACTTCTCCTGACAATGGTGCTGCAAGTGCCAAAGCTCTCTGAATGAGGATCCATCATGCAGTCTGAAATCACAGAAGCTTTGTGACCTTAAAGGCTCAAGGTGCACAACTTAACATTAAATTGTTTTAGCTTGCTAATTTCCAAATAATGTAAAACGTGAATCCTCTCTCTTCCACTGAGACCTCCAAGAATTCACACAAATATGTCCTCAGATTAAACAGCAGAATTTTAAAATTCAGTATATCAATGGATAAATTCTTACATTGCTAGAATCACAATAAGTCCATAGGAAGATACCAGTAAGTCTACTATAGTCCAAATTTCATTCCCCAAACCAGAGGATTCTGGGATGGTGATGTCTACTCCACATGTAATAGAGAGGGGCTGTGATCCTTTAGAGCTGATGGATGGGACTATGTTGCTTGCAGTTTTAGGCTTTCTCTGTTACTTGGTATGTAGTTGTCCATCATCACCCCCTTGCCTGTTGTCTTGGGTGAAAGCAATGAACTGGAGAGTAAGTGTTGCAAATCTATTGAGGTTCAGGGCCCAGTTGGCACATGGGCAGCCCCCAAACTTAAGTCACTTGTACATAAACCTACAAACTCTAGTACTAATTACAAGTACAAATGAAAGGACAGAAAAGCCACATGTAGGGAATCTGAAGGTAATGGTCACTGGAGGTTCTGAGGGTAGGAAACAGTAAAAAGTGTTATAAGACAGGGGCATTTTTTGGAATTGGGAATTGTCCTAAAAGACATTGCAATAACAGATGCAAACCATTATATATCTTGCCATAACCTATGGAATTATGTCGAAGAGAGTGTCAACTACAATGTAAACATTTGTCCATGCTTAGTGGCAATGCTCCACAGTTTGTTCATCAATTGCAATGAATGTACCTCACTAATGAAAGATGTTGTTCATGTGGGAAAATGTGGGAAGTGTGGGGAGTGGGGCATATTAGAATCCCCTATCTTTTTCATATGATATTTGTGTAATCTAAGTATCTTTTCAAAAATTAAAAGTATCTATACAGACCCTAAGAAAGCAAGTTATCATGACTAAAAGACAGAAAAAAAGACAGACAATAGGAATAAAAGCTTTTAAGTTTTTCAGATTTTGAAAATATTCAGAGAATATGAAATAACATTTTTAATGAGTTTTAGAAGATTTAAAAGAATATTGCAATTATATTAAATGGTATATTTCAATAATTAAGTAAATAGAACCTCTGAAGCTAAAATGTACAATGATGAAAATGTAAAATTTCCAAGTAGGAATGGGAGAAATTTATCTATCATGGGAATCAAAGACCCACTAATCCTGAAACGGAAATGGAAAATAAACCAAATTTATATCTGTGGACCTACTACACTTGACATTTTATCCATGTCCCTCCATTTACTGCCAGTAAAACATTCCCTTTCATATTTTCTTTGCACAGTGAAACAGATCTACAGGTTGATTTCAGTGATTTATTGTTCCACTGATGTTTTCCTTCTTGGATAATAAATAAATACAAAATATTTTCATTCAGGAAATGAAAAATATATATATATAACCACACTTAAGATGATGTATCTCAGAGCTATTAATATGCAGCTGCTTCCAATTCTTCTGAGAGGGATGATCTGGAAATGAGGAGAAATGGGAAGTGTGACATTGGAGAAAGACATTAGAATGTGAAATCCAGGACCTTCTCATTCAATACTGTTACTCTAGAATTTGCTTCTCTTGCAAACTCAGTTCTTGGCAGTGGAGGGAGGAGTAATTGCTCCTATGTTTGAAATATACTCACTTAGGCATGGGCTGCCTTATTACAATGCATTATAATAGATAAGCGTTCTGTTACAGTTTTCTACTTTCTCTTGGTTTAAATGATGTTCCTTGGACCTGGGTGTGTTTATTCTCACTTCCCCACTCTGGACAGTAAATCTTCAATTGGCAGTATTCATCTTTTCTAAATTTCTCATGTTAGGGTCCCAAAGTATTTATTCTACTCATAAAACATTCAATTAAACAGAACACAGATCACTCAAAATGTATCTTGCCCTCCTTCTATGTAACATATATTTCATGGTTTTCAGACAGCAAATAAATCCCCCACTTATCCAGGAAAAAAAACAGTTTTTCCCTCTGTAACTTGGTGTTTATTTCTCACTGAAATTATGGAAGTGTCTTTCGATGAAATCTATATTTTAGGAACTCTCTGCAAGGTTTCCCTTTTTAAAAAAACCTAACTGTACTTAAGTTTCACTTATAAAAGACAATATGATGCTTTTTTCCCCTTATAGCCATTTATAGACTCTTAAGGAATAAACTTTGTTTTACATGAGAACAAATTTTACCCTCAGTTTAGAGTGAATCATTGTTTTCACATATTTTAGGATCCTGGAGAAGAATAAAATTCTACTGACAAAACCAGGAATACATTTTTATTTTAAAGGAAAAGAGAAGATGCAGGAATGGGGAAATAAGAAAAGATCTTTGTAATAACATAAGTTCGAGGAGAATATAATAGAGTTGAAAAGGTCTCCATCACTCACATATGATATTTGCTTAATAAAAATGTTACCTTATGAATCAGTGTACCAGCTAAATATTTAGAAAGGAAACAGGAAGTTTCTTAGGGGATTTTGAAAGATACCAATCACCCTCTCTTCATAAATACAATCAAAGTGTAAGTAAGTTTGGCATCCACAACTGAGTCTTCTTAGGGTGTGACTTCAGTAGGGTAGGTGATTCTTAGCAGTCTTTTCTCCCTCTTTCTGGTTTGTATTCCTGTCCTCCAGATGGGGAAACTGCAGGTGGTGGTGCCTATTTAATCAATACTGAAGACATGAGCCTCTTTCTCCCTGACTGCAGAAAGGGGGCATATTTGTGTGGTCAATAATTCCAGTGGAGTCTTCTTGATTATACAGTGTTCCTGATTATAACAGAAGTATCACCTTTCTTAGCTGGACTGTTTTTCACTCTTTTCCATACTTCCAAATATTGAAAGACATAACTCTAGTTTCCTCAGTAACATGAATGTTCATGACTACCACGTTTTTTCTCAAGATTCTTTTTCAAAATTTTCTTAATGTTTTTATTTTTAAAGAAGCTTTAGATTACATAAATGTTACATTAAAAATACAGGAGATTCCCATATGCTCCAGCCCCTCAAGATCCCACACTTTACCACATTAACAACTTGTTTCATTAGAGTTGTACATTTGTTACCATTGAAGGACACATATTGAAGCATTGCTACTAACCATGGACTACACTGTAGATTATAGTTTACCCTCAGTCTCAGACAATTTTATAGGCTGTGACAAAATGTATAATGGCCTTGTTTCCATCATTGAAAGGTCATGTAGGAGAATTCTTATGTCTCCAAAATGTCTCCATATTACTCCTTATTCTTCGCTTCCCTCCCCTCAGAACCTCTTGTGGCCAATGCCTTTATTTCAATGATAAAATTCTTTAATTACTATAATAACACATCTATAATAGAATAATAATATCTAGTTATTATAATGTACAATGGACTAAAGTAAAAATTCTGAAAAGCTTTTATTTGGAAAGAGATTTCTGCTCAAAAATAAGCCTTTCATGTAAACTATTTTGTACCAGAACTGATTACAAAATAGCAGTCTTGCAGGGTAGCAATTGGGAATTGATACATCAAATTGTTGGGAGTGAGAAGACCACTGACACTATTTCCATGTGGTAAATGTACTAATTGCTCTTGTATAGCTTGGAAAAAATGATTCACAATATATTGTTTGCAGTAACATTTAAAGAAAGCACCTAGGAAAGGTATTGACAAACTGGTTTATGTGAAAAATGATTTTACTGAGAATCCTAATTCAAGTTAATGTGGAATAAGGTGGGGCTCTTACTTGCACTGGAGAGAATTCCAGAAAAAAGTGACAAGCTGAGGATTTTTAATTTTCAGATTAAGGTGTAATCAAAACATAGACATTTTATAAAACTGCATGAATGAAATATCTTTTCCTGAAAATTTCAGTTCTGATAAGTGTATGACTCACATCAGAGACTGAACCTGTGTGTCAATAAATTACAAGTGAAAATGAATTCACAGCTTTGCCAAAGAATTTGAAGTGAATACAAATATGTAAGCAATTATTAACATCTTCAAATATGACCATTAGCTCAGAGAAATCATTACCTCCAAAATGCCACTCTGGTTTGCCATTTGTAGTGATGGCAAGGAAATCAGTTGATGAATGAAGCATTCACCTTAGTCTACCCAGAAGAAAACAGCAAGCTTACATAAAAGTCTGAAATTATGTCTTAATATCTGGGTTTAATATAAGAATAAGATATAGTAGGAAAGGCAGAAAAACACATATTTGCTTTTTATGACCCATAAATGAGGACTATTATTGTAGGGAGTGCTGAAAGAAATTTCCAGAAATTATCCTTCAATTTGGAAATATTTTTTAAAGGGCAAACTTACATCGCTGGAAGAATGATAGAAATTATTGAAACCATCATTGTTTGAAAAATCAGGGAATGTGTTGTTGATTACAACCTCACTTGAATTATGATTTTGAAGGTGCAGGAGAAAGGCACATATTGGAGATGGAATGTGGAGTACTATAAAGCAGTCAGATGACATCGCCAGTTCAGGATGTGACCTCTTTCAGGAACTAATGAACAAGCCCTGGTAGGTGGTACAGAGCCTTTGCTAGGAGAGCTTATTTTTCACTAACACCATAAAACACACGCAGTTTCTTTCATCTGGGAGTGACTGCAATATGCTTTCATCCCTCCAGCACCTGCTATAATTTTATATATACAGAATAAACTGAATGAAATATTTTACTGCTGAAAATCCAGGCAGCAGTTTCTAACTTCAATCCTGAATCCAGGAATACAATGAGGGAACACATGATGTAAAATAATACAAAAGAAATATGAATCTGTGATATACCAAAATGAAACAAATGTAAGTTTTTATTAGGCAAATGCAAGATTATCTCTCTATGCACTTACAAAGTACCTAGATTCAGATCTCCTCTAATCCATATTTTATTCCTCCACCTTGTGTACTCTGGGATGGTGATGTCCACTCCACCTCTAAATTGAAAGTTGGCTTAGATCCCACATGGCTGATGGGTGGAATTCTCCTGCTTGCACTTGTAGACTCTCTCGGTTCCCTGGTATGGTGGTTGACCATCCTCACCTCCCTGTTAACTGACACTGGCAAATCCAATGAATTTGAGAGCAGGTGTTGCAACTCTCCTGAGGCTCATTCAAGTCTCCTGACCATACAACAACCCCAGCCCAAACAAAAGGTTGAGTAAAATTGACAGAGAGGCACATGTAGAAAGATCACATCTGAGTCCAACTCCATCACACTTCAGGGTACAAATTCCAAAGTAGGATCTTCTGGCAAGGCACCGAACTCCAGAATCATCTGCCATGACCATAGGAATGAGGTGTCTCTGTAGTCCTCAGGAGAACCACTACTTGGGGTAGTACCTACTTAGGCTGTCTCTGAGATCCTGCTGAAAGATGCATAAGTCCAACTCATCTGAAGACCTGACTCATTTTGAAGTCTCTTAGCCATATGAACTCATTTGTCATTCCCATTTCCCCTTTTTATTCAAGGTATTTTTCTAATTGTATCACGAGCTGGTGGTTGGTAGTAATTCCTCAGCACCAGGGATTCTCAACCCAGTGGATATGTCCCATGCTGGAGGGAAAGTAATGTTGAGTTGACTTAGGGAGTGGCCACATTTGAGCAACATGGAGGCTCTCAGGAGGTTACTCTTAGGCACCTTGCATCTCTAGACCTAGTTGAAATTTCAAGCACACAGGCTCATAAGCATTGTCATCAGTATCAAGGGCCCATCATTGGACCACCCTTCTTCACTGGTCTTTGTTCTTGCACTTGGGGGATAGTTGCTCCTCAACTGGGGAGTGCAACATAGTTTCCCAGAATAGGAACTCAGCACTTCCTCAGTTGTCATGTCAAACTCTACCTAATATGACAATTAATATCCAAAATATATTTATATACCCTGCATGAATGCCCTGGAGAACTGCCCCCTGCCCATGCATCCCCCATCAATGACATCCCACACCAGTGCTCCTGCCCTGCAATTGTTGAAACACTCTGTGATCCAAAACTTCTTCAAAACTATATGCTAATATATTTCTAAACTCAATTAACAGGAAAATGAAATATTAGTGATAGGTTTAAAGATAAAAAATAGAATATTTTTATTCTATATTTAAGAAAAAATAAAGTAAAAAATAAATCTGGGTATTAAAATGCAAAATATCATAAAATATAATTTACATTTTGCCTTCATCACTGTAATAGGTGTTGCTGTGTATGTACAGTAGAAAAACTCTCTCTCCCATTCTTTTCTCAGGGTCTTCGTCCATTGTTTAAAAAAATTATAATGTCTTCAAAAAAGTTTTAGATCACAATAAAGTCACATATACAATATAAGGGAATCTGATATGCCAACATCAAACACTTTTCTCTCTTCCCCCTGCAATTATCTTTTTAATGTGCGTATATTTGCTATAGCTGATGAACAGATATTGAAACATAGATACAAACCATGGTTTCACTATGGTTTACATTATGGTTTATATTTTAGATTGTACAATTTTATAAAAATTTGGTTGTACTATGGTTTACATTTAATTTTTTGGTGAAATTTAACAAGGCCTATATCCATCACTGCATAATCTTGTGGAACACTTCCACTGCCCCCAGTTGTCCCATCTTCCATCTATTCTATTCCTCTCTCCCCCACCCCTTGGGGCCCACAGTGACAAACAAGCTTCACTGCCTGAAAGACACGATTCACAGATACTTGCAACAATGCTGAGGATTTGACACACTAGTCTGTCTGGAGACAGTGGCCGTGGGAGTTGCTGAGTGCTGGGAGAGGGAAGATGTGAGATATGGAGGCATTTTTAGGACTTGAAGTTGTCCTGAATGATATAGTACGGATAGATGAAGGACATTACATATCATGCCATAAGCCATTGAATGGACTGTGGGGGTTGCAAACTACAATGCAAATGATAATCCACACAACCAGAAGTTGTTGGTGTGAGAGGAGTGGGGGTGGGGTGGGGAGTGGTATATATGGGAACCTCATATTTTTAATGTTACATTTTGCATTATCTATGTATCTTCAAAAAAAGACAACAAAATATTTCATTTTCAAAAAAAGAATCTTCTAGTGTTTGATCTCTGTTAATCATGAGCACTCTTGTAAACTTGAGACAAAGTATCCTTTTATAGACAGAATGTTTCCCAGCTTTTTAAAGGCCTGCTTTATGTCCTTGTTTCTAAGAATGTAAATAAAGGGGTTCAACATGGGAGTAATCACTGTGTACATCACTGAGCCTATTGCATTTGCCTTTGAGTTTTTGGTAGCAGCAGAGCTAAGATACACTCCAATACCTACCATAAAACAAGGTCACTACTGAGAGGTGAGATCCACAATTAGAAAATGCTTTATATTTACCACGAGCTGTTGAGATTCTCAAAATTGAGGATATAATTTTATAGTAAGAGAAAAAGATCCCAGTGAGTGGTATAACCCCCAGAAGTCCACCTGCAAAATACATCACAAGGTCATTGCGGAAGGTTTCAGAACAAGCATGTCTGACTACCTGATTAAGTTCACAGAAAAAGTGGGGCATTTCCATCTCTGTACAAAAAGACAATTGCAAAACCATTAAGTCATGCAAAAGAGAGTCCAAAACACTCAATAACCAGGATACCAGCAGTAGGAGGCCACAGAGCCAGGAGTTCACGATGACTGTGTAGTGCAGGGGGTGACAGATGGCCACGAAGCGGTCATAGGCCATTGCAGTCAAGAAGGAGTTATCTAATTGTCCAAAAAGCATGAAAAAATATATCTGGGTGAGACGGTTTTCAAAAGTTATGATTTTGTTGCCTGTCTGAATGTTCAGCAGCATCTTTGGTTTCATGGTGGAGGTGAAACAGATATCAGTAAAAGACAGGTTGGAGAGGAAGAAGTACATGGGTGTGTGGAGATGGGAGTCCAAGATGATGGCCAGGATGATGAGCAGGCTGCCAATGAATGTAACCAGGTACATGGACAGGAACATTCCAAAGAGGAGGGACTGCACCTCTGTATTTTCTGAGAGCCCCAGGAGGATGAATTCTAAAGCATATGTTTGGTTTTCTGTTTCCATGTGGATGATGAATTTCCTGAGGAGATATTCAATACAATGCAATTTAGCCTCAAGGCATAATCAGAAAAATATAATAAATGGTACTGTTTGTATTTTAATTACATTAAGTTAATATTTTTATGGATTTTATAGACATCTAGTACCCTTTTCTGAAAATAGGAAAAACATATGTTCCTGCTTCTCCTTGATAGTTGTGATGGCTAGAAACCCTTGGTTATAAAAGAATACACTTTGCCAAGGCAATAATTTCCATGATAAATTCTCTCAGACTTTATTTTAAGCAACAAACATTATGACCATGTTTTTGTACCCTGTGACAAAATAGAAAAGAAGAACAAAGTAGTAGGAACCATGTTATTTGGTTGTAACAGTTATTATAAAAACACAATAATTTAAAAAATCTTTTTGGTGAAATGGACAAATGACCCCACACAGATGTGTTCCACTGATGTTTCACAGAGGACAAGGGTAATTCAGTGTAGAAAGTATGATCTTTTCAAGAAGTGGTGTTGGAACAAAAGTGAAGCAGGCTAGTAAGATAGGGAATAGATGGATCTAGAACCTGACAGAGTCCACATGGACATCAAAACCCCCTAATGATGGCTGCTGGAGGAATCTCACCCTGGGATTCTGCTACCCAGAACAAAGCCTCCTTCCTGAGAATATGGAAAAGCCTGGATCTTCCCTAGGAACTTTATCACTGGGTCCTCACTAAGGAATTGATGGGCAGGGTAATCAATCCAAAGAGCAAACAGCTGAAACCCCCTCCCCTGCCATTAGCAAAGGGGTGGATAACTAGCAGTTTAAAAGCAAACCATGAGGTTTGAGCTTGCTCTTGCCTAGCTTTTTGCCTATTGACCCGTCTTGCCTTCTGCATGTCACTTTCATCATTTTTCCTCTGCCATGTGGCCATGCAAGTTACCCTCGGGACTTATAATCTATAATGGGGAATTGTAGCTTGTAAATTAGCCCTCTTCATCCCTTTTCAGCCCCTTCCTCACTACCTGCTGGGGCCCTGCTCTGTTATTTTCTCCCATTTCTCTTCCCTTCCTACCTGAATTAATTACTGGCCTAACTCTCCTGGCGTGTTCTTAAAATTCACTTCTGCAGCATAGCCAAGAAATTAGTTAGAACGTGGTAACAATAGGATGCACTCATGCCAAATAAAAAAGGAACTTAGGCACTGATTGAATTCATTTCACAAAAATTAAATCAAAATGAATCATACCATTTTAAAGTAAAATGCATTGTGAAAGTGCTAGACTAAAATGTGAAGAAAATCTAAGGGCCCATAGGTTGGAAAAGAGTTTTTAGATATAGTAATGGAAGCATGATTCATGAGAGATTAAAATTTATAAGTCAGTTTTTATTCAAATGTAAAATATCTACTCTGTGAAAGACATTGATAAGGGGTTGTAAGAAAACATGCAGATTTGGAAAAATACTTACAAAACACATCTGATAAAAGATTTGTACACAAATGCAGAAATTAATATTAACACCACAAAATAAGAAAGCATAAGCTGAATTTAAAAATCTGCAAAAGATATAAACAGAATCCTAACTTAGGAAGAAATTCAAAATACAAATACAAAATACAATATATAAAAATAAATTCAACTTCACTGGCACCTAGGTATTATGACCAAATGCCAACTAGCAATGTCTCTGAAAAAGACCTTGGCCAAAAAGGGGAAATATTCAGTGCAGATGAAATTTTATGATTAAGAGATTTCAAAGTGAGTTTGGTGGTCATTCCAGAGGTTATGCTTATGCTCATCTCAGCAGAGTCTCACTATCTGTTACAGTAAACAGTGCCTCAAACAGTAGGGATCCTGATGGTTCTAGAGATATCTAGACACTGTAAATAGTGCAGGGAATCTCAGAAATTTGGCACCCTGTCAGTAGACCTTACTTTGGAATTTATGCTCCCCAGTGTAAAGAGTTAGCCTCATTTGTAGATTCCCAACATGTGGCTCTTCTCTAAATGTTATTTACATAAAGCCATGTGTTGGCAATATCCTTGTTAAATACATGAGCCAGAGCATTATGTTTTTGGTCTGTTCATGTGCCAGTTGAACCCTTAATCTAAGCAGAGTTTCAACACTTACTCTCCAGTTCATTGGACCTATGTAGAACAACTAATAAGGAGATGCTAATGGACAACACCTATCCCAAGGAGCAAATAATGTCCGCACCTCTAGGCAAGATAGTTCCACCCATATATCCCAAGGGATCTAAGGCCCCTCTCAATTAGAAACAGTGGGCATCACCATCACAAAATCCTGAAGATTGGGGAATGAACAATGGACTAAAGTAGACATTATTTTTATATTATAGACTTACTATTCTAGCAATGGAAGAATGTTTATCTTTGATATAAAGGCCATGGCCACCAGAGATTCTGAGAGGAGGGAGCAGGCAGAATAGGTGTAATATCAGGGCATTTTCAGGACATTGGGATTGTTCTGCATGACATTGCAATGACGGATACAGGCGATTATATGTTTTATCATTACCTAAAATTGTGCAGGACAGGCTCTTAACTATAATATAAACTATAATTCATGGTTAGCAGCATTGTTTCTATATGCATTCATCAATTGTAGCAAATGTACTATACTAATGAAAGTTGTTGTTACTATGGGAAAGAGTGGGAGGGTGAAGGGGTGGGGCATATGGGTCCCCTCTATATTTTATGTAACATTTATGTAATCTTAACCTGTTTTAAAATTTTTAAAATTTAAATAAATAAATGAATAAATAAACTCATTAAAACTCTTTTAAAAATTAAACATCATCTGTCATTAGGGACTTGGAAGACTATGAACACAATAATATATGACCACATGTTTATGAGAAGAGATAAAAACCTAAAAACTGAGAATACCAATTGCTGTTGAGTATATGGAGCAACACATCTCTCATTCACTGCTAGTGAGAACACAAAATGTTTCATCCAGAAGACAGTTTCTTTTAAAACTAAACATTGTGTTACGATACAATCCAGCAGTTTTGCTTTTAGGTATATATATATACACACCATATCATATATATATATATATATGATATGAAAATTAGAGTCCACACAAAAGTCCACACATGAAAGTTTACAGCAGCTATATTTTTAAACTCCAAATCTGAAAGCAAACAAAATGTTGGTCAACCACCACACCAGGGAACAGAGAGAGTCCACAACTGCAAGCAGAATTCCATCCATCAAACATGTGGGATCTAAGGCCCCTCTTGATTTAGAGGTGGAGTGGTCATCACCATCCCAAGATCCTCAAGATAGAGAAATAAAATAAGAATTAGAGTGGGCTTAGTGGTATTCTACTATAGACTTATTGTGACTCTAGCAATGGAAGAAATTGTGTCACTGTCATGGAGACAGTGACCACTTGAGTTGTTGAGTGCAGGGAGAGGGAAGAAGAGGGTGTGATATGGTGGCTTTTTTGGGGCCTTGGAGTTGTCCTGAAATATATCTCATGGACAGATGCAGAATATTATATATCCTACCATATCACACTGAATGGACTGGAAGAGAGTGTAAACTAACATGTAAACAATAATCCAAGCTTTGTAGCAATGATCCAAAATGTATTCATTAAATAAAAGGAATGTGCCACACTGATGAAAGGTTGTTAATGTGGGAGGATGGGGAATTTAGGGAGTGGGGTATATGGGAATGTCATATTTTAAAATGTAAAATTTAGTGTGATCTATGTATCTTAAAAAAAGAAGACCATAATAATTTTTGCTAAAGAAATCTCATAGCGAATTTATAAAAACAAACAAGAAAAATCTTTACATCTCAGTGAACATACTCTAATAATGACTGAGTAATAAATGCACAATTATGTCATTAAGGCAAATACAACAAATTTTACATGTCACAGGAATTGTATGCTTTTTAATATGTATCAATAAAGTTGATTTCTTTTTTAAAAAGAACTATTTTTAAAACCTCACCACACCATATAATTATTGACTCCATATTTGTGTCCATGTCATCTCTTCTTCATGTACTTCTAGCCTTTTCTCCTTCTGAAATTACTCTAAATCCTCCTTCAAGCCTTATTGCAATTAAAATCTCCCTTGTGATGCCTTTACTAACCTCCCCAGGATGAGTCGGTAATTTCTGATCCACTTCACCAGAATTCCAGAGTCACATATATTGAATGACTAAAAGAAAAAAAATGAATAAACACAGGTAAACAGATAATTTCTACAAGTATAGAGAAAGAAGAATGAGTGAAACAAGGAAACAATGCTTCTGAGAGAGGGAAGACCCAAGAGTAAGAGATAAGAGGAAGCAGATTGGGAAAAAAATTCTATTTTAGTTTATCTGCTATTTTCACTCAGGCTTTTTAATAAGACAGAACTTTGTGTTTTAAGTTTTCTCTGTGGTCATAATCTGCTGATTTCCTTAAAGCTTCTACCAATAAAAGGTGTCCATGGAGTCAAAAATATATTCCCCCAGTACCTGTGAAGATTCTGTAAGTCGCTCTGAAATTATCAAGTCAGGGTCTAAGTTCACCAATGCAGGTTCTTCCTTGACAGATGAATGAAGTTGGAAACTCTGTTCCCAAGAAGTGAAGTGAGATGGAATGAGTCATAAGGTCTGTAGAAGACAAATTGTGTTTTCTTTGATACAGTGAAGGAGAAGCACATAGAGTATCTGAGCAATTAGGGATTCCGTTCCCATGAACCACATTAATGAAGTATTCTTTTGTATCAATCTCCCTGAGATAATTATTTCTCTGGAGATAAGAAAGGAAAACACAATGCAAATTTGCACCAGTTTAGTCCCTTGTGACAGCTTTGGAGCTCCATGTTCATCTCTTATCCCTGTGGACACCTACCTACCAGGAAGAGGTCACCCTTATTAAGGTATGGGCTCTAGTCTTGTAAGGTTTCCCATACTGATATCCCTCTTGTTGCTTCTGGAGTAAGATTCTGAATACACTAAACTATCTTATTTCCCAATTTTTCTCCTCTGGAGTTGGCTGTCATGAATGGAGACACCCACTCACAAGTTAATTTCCTCTTGTCTCACTGCTTCTCCTTTCTCCCCCATAATTAGCAATATCTGTTCAACCCACACAACCATCTGGTTTCCTAGTCATTCAACAATATTTATTCAGCAATACTGTATGGTAAATCCTAAAGTACATTCTGGGAATGAAGAGAAGACAAATGTACTGTGTTTCCTAACAAACTGTTCACAGTTTTAAAAAGCCAAGAAATGAGCACTCACACAATCCTTAGAAGCCTGCCCCTGGTGCACCTTGTGCCAGATGTCCACCATCCAATACCCTAAAACAGTAACCCTTCCTTATTATATCATCAACAGTGTTTTCTCAAGGATGGATATAAGACATTTAAAATTACACAAAAAATATATAGGGGCTGATAGGCTAAATATAAATCATAATGTAAAACATAAGATAACTAAAAATATAGAAAATTGTATAGTCTAAAAAATAAACCACAATGTAAACACAAATGTTACCTTATTTGAAAGCTATTGTCTCATATCTGTACATAAGTTTTAGTAAATATGGTATGAATATGTTAAAAAATTACTGCTGTGGAAGGGAAAAGATATTATGTTGGATATGTGGGATTACTGTATATTGTATATATGAATTACTGTGATCTAAAACTCTTGTGAAGATAAGCTTAATAATTAGAAAAAAGAAAAGGAAAAGATAGGATGTTGAATTTTTCCAAATTAATATGTACTGTATATCTAACCTTTAAACTCATCGCTATATTCCATTTTACTATTAAGGGAACCTGGCAATATATTGGGCTTCACTTTTCAGGAAATTTTGGATCACAGAGAGGTTCAACAATGGCAGGGGAGGAATACTGGTGTGGGATGTTATTGACAGGGGACACATGGTTGACAGGGAGTTCTACAGGGCATATATCCAAGGTACATAAAAATGTTTGGATATTTTCATAGTGGAAACAATTAAAAACTACTGAGGGAGTGCTGAGTTCCTAGCCAGGGAAGCTCTATCACAGTCCCTAAAGGAATAGCAACAATCCCCCAAGTGCAACAACAAAGACAAATAAGAATGAAGGTCCAACAATGAGCCCCTGATACTAATGACTATGCTTCTGAGCCTGTGCACCTGAAAGAAGAACAAGGGCTAGAGCAGCAATGTGCCTAAAAGTTACCTCCTGAGAGCCTCCGTGTTACGCAAATATGGCCCGTCTTGAAGCCAAACTCAGCATGTAAATTTGTTGCCTTCCCCCCAGCATGGGACATGAATCCCAGGGATAAGCCTGCCTGGTGCCGAGGGATTAATACCAAGTACCAGCTGATGATGTAACTAGAAAATGACCTTGAATAAAAGTTTCAACTCGGACCAGCAGAATATCTCTGTCTACATATAATAACAGGAGTTAAAAATGCTTTTTGACCTAAATCAAGGGGCAAATGGAAAGGGCAAATGAGTTTATATGGCTATGAGTCCAAAAAAGAGCTGGGAGTTTATCAGAGGGGTTGCCCTTATGCACAACTCAGCAGAGTCTTAGAGACAGATAAAGTAGATAGAACCCCAGGTATTTGTTCTTCTGAGGGCTACAGAGACCCACAGGTTTTATGGTCATGGCAGATGGAGTTCAGTGCCATGTCAGTTGGCCCTTCTTTGGAGTTTGTGTTTCTGTGTGATGGAGCTGGACTCAGATGTGATCACTTTTCACAAGTCTTTCCTGTTACTTTACCAGAATTGTACATGGTGATGGGGATTAATATATACCCAGGGGATCTGAATCTCTGGACTGACCATATGATAGCCAGGCCCTGAGCCTCAACAGACTTCAGCTCCTACCCTGGTTTATTGGACTTACCTCACTCAGAGAACATGGAGTAGAAGAAGGTCAACCACCACACCATGGAGTCAAGAGTGCCTACAACTGAAAGCAGGAGAATTGCATCCAGCATCCATGTGGAATCTAAGCCCCCTGTTGGCATAGATGTGGAATGGACACAACCAATCCAAGGTCCACAGGATGTAGGAAAAGAATATGGATTAGAGTGGACTTACTGATATTCTAATCATGAACTATTGTGATTAGTAATCGAAGAAAATGTGGCATTGGTGTGGAGAAATTGGCCATGGTGGCTGCTGGGTGTGGGGAATGGGATGAAAAGATGAGCTGTGGAGGTGTTTTTGGGGACTTGGAGTTGTCCTGGGTGGTGCTGCAGGGACAATTAGTGGACATTGTAGGTACTCCCATGGCCCACTGGATGGAACATGGGAGAGTGTGGGCTATGATGTGGACCATTCACCATGAGGTGCAGCGATGCTCAGGCATGTATTCACCAAATGCAAAGAACGTGTCATGATGATGGAGGAGAATGTTGCTATGGGTGGAGTAGTGGGGTGAGGGGAGTAGGGGATATATGGGGACCTCGTATTTTTTGAATGTAATATTTAAAAAATGAATAAAGACCAAAAAAGTGAAAATAAATTAAAGATGGAGAATCAAGATTATAGTGGAAAAAATAGTGTTTTCTCAACATTATAATTTCAACCACGCACACATCAATCCTGCGTGTTCACCTTTCCACACCGAACATACCCACAATTCCATGGACCATCTGACCCAGTGTGTTATATTCATGAGTGTAGAGCAATACAATGAGCAAGAATTGTTGTACACCGATAATGGAGAGGACACTTAGATGTTCTCAAATAGAGGGGAGAGTATCTCTCAAGAGCAAGGCTTGCTCCTAATGGGAGAGGATAGACCATTTTGTCAAGCCCTCAGCATTGTTGCAAGTATCTATGAATCTTGTCCTTCAAGCAATGAAGCTTGGTTGCCAATGTGGGCCCCAAGGAGAGGGAGAGAGAGAGAAAATAGATGGAAGAGGGGGTAAATGGGGGTAAATGGAAGTGTTCTGTATGATCTTTCAATGATGGATACAGGCCATGATAAATTTCAACAAAAATTTATAAAAGCGTATGGTCTAAATTGTAAACCATATTGTGTACTACTGAGCATGGTTGGTAGCTATCCAATATTTGTACATCAGTTGTAGCAAATGTAACATCCACAAGTAAAAACATCATTGGTGAGGAAGAGGGATGATGTTGGGTATATGGGAGACACCTATATTCTGTGCATGATTTTACTGTGACCTTAAACTTTTTTGAAGATATAATGAAAAATAAAAAAGGCAAGACACTGAGGAAGAAATGAAAGAAATTGCCTTGCCACTATATATACAAGACAACACCTATTAGAGTGATAAAAGGCAAAACCTTAAAAAAAATTTATAAAAATTTTCATTTTTGTTTTCTTTATATGAGGTCCTCATATACCCCCTCTATATGAGGTCTCCATATACCCCCCACACCCTCACCACACTCCTCCCCCCATAAAAACAATCTCCTCCATCATCATGAGACATTCATTGCATTTGATGAATACATCTCTGAGCACCACTGCACCTCATGGTCAGTGGTCCACACCATAGCTCACACTCCCACATTCCACCCAGTGGGCAATGGGAGGACATACAATGTCTGGTAACTGTCCCTGCAGCACCATCCAGGACAACTCCAAGCCCAAAAATCGCCCCCACATCTCATCTCCTCCCACTCCCTACCCGCAGAAGACACCATGGCCACTTTCTCCACACCAATGCCATATTTTCTTCGATTAATAATCACAATAGTTCATGAATAGAATATCAGTAAGTCCACTCTAATCCATACTCTATTCCTCCATCCTGTGGACCTTAGAATGGTTGTGTCCACTCCACATCTATATCAAGAGGGGGCTTAGATTCCATATAGATGCCGGATGCACTTCTCCTGCTTTCAGTTGTAGGCCTTCTTGGCTTCCTGGTGTGGTGGTTGACCTTCTTGACCTTCATGTTATCTGAGTGGGGTAAGTCCAATAAATGAGAGTACAGGGGTTGCAAGTCTGTTGGGGCTCAGGGCCTGGCTATCAGATCATCAGTCCAGAGATTTAGGTCCTCTGGGTATACACTAAACCTTAGTACCAACTACAGATCCAGTAAAAGCAACAGGAGAGGCTTGTGGACAAAGAACACATCTGAGTTCAGCTCCATCACACAGAAACACAAACTCCAAAGTAGGGCCATCTGACATAGCACTGAATTCCATCTGCCATTACCATAAAACCTGTGGGTCTCTGTAGCCCTCAGAAGAACCAATACCTGGGGTTGTATCTACTTTATCTGTCTCTGGGTCTCTGCTGAGGTGTGCATAAGGGCAACCCCTCTAATAAGCTCTCAGCTATTTTGGAGACTCAAAGCCATATAAACTCATTTGTCCTTTCCATTTTCCCCTTTTATTCAGGTCAAAAAACATTTTAACTCCTGGTATTCTATGTAGACTGAGATATTCTGCTGGTCTGAGTTGAACCTTTTATTCAAGGTCATTTTCTAGTTACATCATCAGCTGGTACTTGGTAGTAATCCCTCGGTGCCAGGAAGGCTCATCCCCAGGAGTCATTTCCCACACTGGGGGGAAGACAACACATTTACGTGCTGAGTTTGGCTTTGAGACTGGCCACATTGTAGCAACACGGAGGCTCTCAGGAGGTAACTCTTAGGCACCCTGCAGCTCTAGGCCTTGTTTTTATTTCAGGTGCACAGGCTTAAGAGCATAGTTATTAGTTTCAAGGGCTCATTGTTGGACCTTCCTTCTTTTTTGGTCTTTGCCATTGCACTTGGGGGATTGTTGCTGTTCGTTTCAGGATTGTGATAGAGCTCCCCTGGCTAGGAACTCAGCACTCCCTTAGTTGTTTTTAATTGTAACCACTATGAAAATATCCAAACATTTTTATGTACCCTGGATATATGCCCTAGAAAACTCCCTCCCAAACGTGCATCACCTGTCCATAACATCCCACACCAGTATTCCTACCCTGCCATTGTTGAGCTTCTCTGTGATCCAAAACTTCTTCAAAAATGAAGTCAAATATATTGCCAGGTCCATTAATAGTAAAAAGGAATATAGTGATGAGTGTAAAGGTTAGATATAGAATACACATTAATTTAGAAAAAATAACGTACAAATAAATTGGGGAATCAAAAAATTAAAAAATTCAAAGCTTTGTTTTTGATGCTCTGTCTTCCATTACTGCAGTAAATGTTGCCCTGTATGCACATTGGCAAGGCAACTTCTTCCGTCTTTTCCTCACTATGTCCTTTTTTTTCTTTTATTTCCTAATTATTAAGCTTACCTTCACAAAAGTTTTAGGGCACTGTAATTCACATATACAATATACAGTACTCTCACATATCCAACATTAAACTCTTTTTCCTTCCACAGCAATAATTTTTTTACATATTCATACTATATTTACTGAAACTGATGTACAGATATTGACACAATAGCTTTCAAACAAGGTAACATTTGTGTTTACATTGTGGTTTATATTTTAGACTATGCAATTTTCTAAATTTTTAGTTATCTTATGTTTCACATTATGATTTACATTTTAGCCTATCAGCCCCTATACATTTTTGGTGTAACTTAACATGTCTTATATCCATCCTTGCAAAACCTTGTGGAACACTTCTATTGCCCACACAGTTATATTGGTTCCATCTATTCAATACTTCTTTCCCCCTCCCATCAGGCCCCACAGTGACAGCCAATCTTCACTGCTTGAAGGGCCATGTACAGAGATACTTGCAACAGTGTTGAGGGCTTGACATGGTCAACTGCCCTAATGCATTGGGTGCCACCATTTCTCTCAAGAGATACAATTTCCTCTAATTGAGAACATCAGTCCTCCCCATGAAATGGGTATAAGTTGGCTCTCATTATGTGGGTCTCTATCCAATTATATAACCTGCTATGGCAAAATGAGCATTCACACACTCCCTAGAAGCCTGTTCTGCATCAGATTATTACCTTTGAGCATCTTAAATAGGTAACTTTCCTTATATTTTTGAAAAAGTTTTCTCAGCATTGTATTCTCAACCAAATACCTGAGAATCTCCTATGTTCCTGTGTTCGCCCACCGTCCTCCTAATTTCTTGGGCAATATTACCCATCCTCCCATTGCTAGCCCCCCTCAAGTCCACAAAGCCCTACCCAAATTTAGCCCTATGTCCCATTTTACCCCTTCTTTGTGCAAATACCTTCAGCTTATATAGATTTCTCCCATGTAGGTGTCAGCTTACATCTTTCCTCTACACCCCAATATTCTTTAAACCTATCATCCAGTCTCTAGCTCTCTGAGGCAGCTTGGTTTACTCATTTCATATCATTGAGATCATGTAGTATTTGTCCTTCAATGCTTGGGTTGTTTCACTCAGTATAAGGGTCTCAAGATTCATCCATGTTATCACTTGTGTTTGTAGTGTATTCATTCTTAAAGCTGAGTAGTATTCCATTGTATGGATATACCACATTTTATTTATTTATTTATCCATTCATCTGTTGGTGGGCATTTGGGTTGATTCCAACTTTTGGCAATAGTGAACAATGCTGCTATGAACATTGGTGTGCATATATCGGTTTGTGTCCTTGTTTTCAGTTCTACTGGGTATATACCCAGCAGTGGAATTGCTGGGTCATATGGCAAATCTATAGCTAGTTTTTTGAGAAACTGCCAAACTGTCCTCCAGAATGGTTGGATCCTTCTGCATTTCCATCAGCAATGGCTGAGTGTTCCCATTCCTCCACATCCTCTCCAGCACTTGTAGTCCTCTGTGTTTTTGATAGCTGCCAGTCTCATGGGAGTAAGACGATATCTCATTGTAATTTTGATTTGCGTTTCCATAACATCTAGTGATTTTGAGTATTTTTCTTATGCTTTTTAGCCATTTGTATTTTTTATTTGGAGAAGTGTCTGTTTAAGTCTTGCCACTTTTTAAGATGTGTAGGTTGTCTTTTTATTTTTTGAGATATAGAAGTTCTTTATATTTGAAGGATATTAGTCTCCTATCATATACATGGTTACCAAATATTTTTTCCCATTGGGTAGGCTCTCTTTTCATTTTCTTGACAAAGTCTTTTGAGGTTCAAAAGGCTCTAATTTTGAAGAAGTCTCATTTATCTATTTGTTCTTTTGCTGCTCGTGTTTTGGGTGTGAAATTCATGAAGTCATTTCCTATTACAAGGTCCTGTAGATGTTTCTCTACATTGCTTTCTAAGGTCCTTATAGTCTGGGCTCTTATATTTAGGTCTTTGATTCACCTTGAGTTGGTTTTTTATAAGGCGTGAGTTGGTAATTCCCTTTCAATATCATGTGTATGTATCTATGAGGATCTATATCAGAATTTTCAAATTGGTTCCATTGATCAGTGTACCTCTCCTTGTGCCAATACCATGCTGTTTTCACTCGTGTACTATATTTTGAAGTCAGGTAGTGTGATTCCTCCAATTTCATTTTTCTTTTTCAATATATCTTTGGATATTCGTGGCCTCTTTCATTTCCAAATAAATTTCATAGCTAGTTTTTCTAGTTCCTTAAAGAATACTGTGTTTATTTTTATTGGGATTGTATTGAATGTGTAGATCAGTTTTGGTAGGATAGACATCATACGAACATTTAGCCTTCCTATCCATGAACGGGGAGTATTCTTCCTCTTGTTTAAGTTTTCTTTGGTTTCGTTGAATAGTGTTGTGTAGTTTTCTGTGTATAAATTTTTTACATCTTTAGTTAAATTTAATCCTAGGTATTTGATTTTTAAATTTACTATTGTAAATGGTATTTTTTTCTTGATTGCCTCCTCACATTTTTCATTATTGGTGTACAGACATGCTACTGATTTTTGCACATTGATTTTATAACCTTCAACATTACTGAACTCATATATAAGTTTTAGAAGTTTCGTTGTAGACTTCTCAGGGTTTTCTATGTATAGGATCATATCATCTGCAAATAGTAAATTTTGACTTCTTCCTTTCCAATTTGAATGCCTTTTATGTCTGATTCTTGCTTCAATGCTCACCCAAGTACTTCTAACAAATATTAAATAGAAGAGGTGATAATGGGATCCTTCCTTGTCCCTGATTTTAGAGGGAAAGATTTTCAGATTTCAAAATTGTAAATGATGTTAACTGGAGGTTTTCATATATATCTTTTATTATGTTCAGAAAGTTTCCCTCTACTCCAATTTTTGCAGTGTTTTTATTAAGAAATGGTGCTGTATTTTGTCAAATGCTGTTTCTGCATCTATAGATATGATCATGTGATTTTTTTCCTTCAATCTGTTTATGTGGTTTTTACATTAATGTATTTTCTTATGGTGAACAATCCTTGCACATCAGGAATGAATTCCACCTGGTCATGGAGTATAATTGATTTACGGTGCTGTTGAATATGATTAGTAAGTATTTTGTTGAGGATTTCCACATCTATGTTCATTAGAGAGATTGGTCTGTAATTTTCCTTTCCTGTGGTGTCTTTGTTTGGCTTTCATATTAGGGTAATTTTGGCATCATAGTATGAGTTATGCAATGTTCTTCTGTTTCAAATATTTGGAAGATTTTCAGCAAGATTCGTGTTAGTTCTTTATGGAAAGTTTGGTAGAATTCACCTGTGAAGGCATTTGGCCCAGGGCTCTTAGTTGGGAGGTTTTTAATGACTGATTCTATCTCTTTACTTGTGATTAGTTTGTTGAGATCATCAATTTCTTCTTTCATCAATATAGGCTGGTTATGTATTTCTAGAAATTTGTCCATGTCCTCTGAATTGTCATTTTTGTTGGAATATAGTTTTTCAAAGTATCCTCTTATGATAGTCTTTATTTCTGTGGGGCCAGTGGTGATATCTCCTTTGTTATTTCTTATTTTGTGTATTTGCATCTTCTCTATTTTTTTCTTTGTTAGTCTAGCTAAGGGTTTGTCAATTTTATTGATCTTCTCAAAGACCCATCTCTTGGTTTTGTTTATCTTTTCAAGTGCTTTCTTATTTTCTATTTCACTTAGATCTGCTCTTATCTTTGTTCTTTCTTTCTTTCTTCTTCTGGTAGGGTTACTTTGTTGTTTTTTTCCTAATTCCTCCAAATGTGCAGTTAGTTTCTCAATTTTTCCTCTTTCTTGTTTTTTGATGTATGAATTTATGGTTATAAGTTTCAATCTCAGTACTGCTTTGCTGCATCCCATAAGTTTTGGTATGTTGTGTTATCATTTTCATTAGTTTCAAAGCAGTTATTAATTTCTTTTGAGATTTCCTCTTTGACCCACTGTATTTGTAAGAGTGTGCTGTTTAATTTCCATATCTTGGTGTGAAATCTGGGCCTCTGGCCCTTGCAGATTTTCAGCTTGATAGTGGTGTATTAAAGTTCCCCACTCTAATTGTAGAGACATCTATTCCTTCCCTTAGTTTCTCCAGTGTTTGCCTCAGATATTTGGAGGTACCCTTGTTAGGAGCATAAATGTTTATAACTGTTCTTTCTTTTTGAATGATTATCCCTTTCACTAATATGTAGTGTCCATATTTGTCTCTCACAAATGTTTTGCATTTAAAGTCTGTTTTGTCTGATATTAACATAGTTACTCCTGCCCTTTTTTGGTTATCATTTGCTTGTAATATTTTTTTCCAGCCATTCATTTTCAACCTCCTTGAATCCCTGGGTCTAAGATGTTTTTCATGTAGACAACATATAGATGGATCATACTTTCTTATCCAATTTTCCAGTCTGAGACTCTGGACAGGTGAGTTTAATTCATTGACATTCAGTGTTATCACTTTCAAGTAATTATTTATATTAGCAATTTTTTCTTTGGATTTGTGTTTGTTATATTTTGTTCATTTTTTTAGTCTTTTTAGTTGTTCTTACACTCTCCTCCAACTCTGTCTCTCCTGTTTTTTTCTTTCCTCCTATAGAATTTCCTTTAGTATTTCTTGAAGGGCAGGATTCTTGTTGGCATACTCTATTAATTTCTGTTTATCTGTGAGTATTTGAACTCTCTATCATATTTGATTGTTAGTTTAGCTGGAAAGAGTATTCTTTTTCGGAAATTTTTTTTTTCATTTAGTATCTTGACTATGTCGTAAGACTGCCTTCTTGCCTCCATGGTTTCAGATTAGAAATCAGCACTCAATCTTATGAAGCCTAATTTGTATGTGTGGTTTTTTTCTCTTGCTGCTTTTAGAATTTTCTCTTTGTCTTGAGCATTGGATAATTTGACAAGTATATGTCTTTGGGTAGGCCTGTTGGGATTTATGCTATTTAGGGTGCATTGTGCTTCCTGGATGTGGTTGTTCATCTCCCTGTGGTGTGTGGGAAGGTGTGGGAAGTTTTTATCCATTATTTCCTCCAACACCCCTTCTGTTCCCTTTCCCTTCTCTTCTTTTTCTGGGATGCTTATAATGCATATGTTTTCACATTCTGCATTGTCATTCAGGTCCCAAAGTCCCTGTTGAATTTTTTCTTTTTATCTATCAATTCTACTAACTGTTTGTTTTCAGATGTACTGTCTTCCACATCACTATTTCCTCTCCCTCTTCAAATGTACTGTTATTTGCTGAGAGTGTATTTTTGATTTCTTGGATTATGCTGTTCCTTCCCATCATATCCGTTGTCTTTTTTTTTGTTGTTGTTGCATGATTGCAATTTCTCCTGCATGCTCTCCAAGTGTTTTCTTCATATTCTTATCTCTTACTTCACCTCATTAAATTGGCCCCTATTAAATGTTTTGAGAGGCTTAATTACTTGCTTGATATTCTGCTCTTCTTCCTAATTTTAGTTTGTTCACTGGATTGGGTCATGTTTTCCTGATTATTGGTTTGGCTTATAGTTTCTTGTTGCTGTCTGGTCATCATTTTATCTTGCTGGCTTGATTAACTTCTTTGTCTAGTCTCAGGGATAACTAGTTGTTTTTGCGTGTGTGTTAAGTCTTCTCTTTGCCACTTTGTTCTTATTCTATTTCCTTGCTGTTGGCTAAGTTCACTTGAAGTAAAATATTAGGACAAGTGAAAACAAAACAAGTAAGAAAAGAAAAAAGTAGAATAGTAGTATTGATAGTAAATGTTAGCAGAAGAACCATGTGAGATCTAGGACAATGGGTATTAGACTCATGTAAGCTGTGTAGAGTTAGAACAGTAAGAAAAATGGAGTATCTATAATGAGAGAGTAAGCTGAATATGGGGAGGAATATAGTATGAATTAAAAGACCAGTGTGGTCAGGAAAGTGGGAAAGAGAAAGGAAAAGACAATAATATGGAGAGCGAATAAAAGACAAAACCACACAAAGGTATTAGAAATGAAAACTGAGGGCTAAATTAAGAGCAGTGGAATGTAAGAGAGACACTAAATGATGGAGGATAAAAAGATGTAGAGGAAAGGGGTTAGCATTGGTAGCCAAAATCAGTACACACAGAAAAGAGGAAATCGAGGATGAGGAAACACAGCAAATGTGAATCACTTCCTGGAACACCTAATATTAAAAAAAGAAGAGAAGGAAAAAAGGGAGGGAAGGGGGGAAGCGGGGGTGGAAATGCAAGCAAGGAAAACAGGAAGATGAAGAAAAAGAAGAGGACGAAGAGGAGGAGGAGGAAGAGGAAAGGGCTGTGTGGGTATAAAGAGGAAGGAAAAAATAAGAAAATAAACCAATAAAAAAGACCAAAATTTCAAGCAAGGAATCCTTTCTGTATTTAAATAAAATGCTTAGGAGTCTGACCTTCCCCCTTTCTCCCTTTCTCACTTCCCTCTCTCCCAGGGCAGCAGGGAAGCTGTGTGGTGTCCAGTAGGAGATTCAAGTGGGTCCTTGGTGTACCAAATCACCAGAGAAAACAATGTGTCTTAATTTCCAAAGACAGAGTGCCCCCACCTCACCAGGAACCCCAAATATGCTAATGGAAGTTTTCAAAACACATCTTACAGCTATCTCCCTTAGGTGTGCTACAGGAGGGGCAGTTGATTTTCTGACTCCACCTTCTTTCAGACCAAGTTTCCTAACCCAGCATTTTTAGGTAAATAGGGCTTTCTCGGCAGATTTGCCTCTCCTTTCTTCCCCAGCTTTCCCCAAGCCAGCTGGTATGCTCCTCCAAGTTCAAAAAAAAAAAGGGGGGTCAGGACCTGAAAATGAACCCGCACTCATTTTGCCCCTCTGCACCTCCCACCCAAACCCTCCAACTCACAGAGTCAGTCCAAAACTGAATGGCTAGTGTATTCTTTTACTGCAGGGAGCTCTGGATTTGGGAGTGGGAAGTCTGGGATATTGTAGACTTAGGGTATGTAGGTCTGTGGAACGTCCGCTGTGGTGGCTTAGGGGACATGGATCTGGAGACCATGCTTCTGGGGAACACAGGGCCTAGGAATGCCACCACACTACTGACAGTCCAGGGAATGCCTAAGGGGGAAGAGTCCCACCTCTCCACAACTTCCGACCTCGGTGCTAGAAACCTACAATTCTACCTTAGCAAGCATGATTTCTGTCTCTCCAAATCAATGTCCAAACACCTCCTGCCTTGCAAGTTCCCAAAACAGCCCACTGCAGCAAAATTCCAACCCTACTCAGCTGCTCTTCTGAGGGCGCAATTATGAAGTGCATTCACTCAGATGCCATCTCGCCCCACCCATCAGTTATCATCTTTTAATATCTCCATTTGTTCACCCCAGCTTGTCCTTAAAGGGAAAGTACATCTGCCTCATTATCTAATAAAAGATGAAGAAATGCATATGCTAGCTGTTCTTTAATCCTCTCCTGGTTAGCCATGTATATCACTCTGGCTGCTTAGATACTCCCAACAGTGAACTCAGACACTTGTTCTTGCTGGATTTGGGAAGTATCAGGTCTCGATGCCAGGTTACCTAAGTTTGTTTTTGTATTACATTTTTCCTCTGGGTAGTAATGCTAGGAAGCATTTCTACCAACTGCAAGGCACAAGGCAGAAAGTACAATGAAGAGAATGCAGCACATATGCAGAGTATGTTGGAAAACCCAGTAACCCCCATGCTCACTGACTCCAGGAACTCAGATTGGGTGAAAGCAGCTTCAATTGAGTCTCTACAGACCCTTCACACACCTTCAATCCTGTGCAAGACACCTGGTCATTCTGGGAGCGGTGTGAAGATAAGTCAGCCTGGTTGTTATCCACAGCCACCTGTTAAGGCCAACAAGGCAATCCTTAGTATTGTCTTAAAGTTCTTGAGAATTCCAGGGGTGCCATACTAAAGGAACTTGTCCCACGGCTGCTGGAAATCCTGGTGTGCCTGTGCTCCAAGTCACTTTACAGGACGGGGAGGACAGAAAACCTCCCAGCATGGGATCAGGGCTCCTGTTCCCACACCACGGCTAGCCAGAACCAGCCCACCATACCCGAGCTTCCTCCCACAGCTGCCTTCAAGCTTGTCCACTTCTGGGATGGTCACAGGGTGCCCTGGTCCACTGTGGCCTTTACTTCTGTGGAAAGCATCACCTCCAGTATGGCTCCTACACTCCTAGGTTAACAAGAACCCCAAACAATGGTCAGTGATAAAGTTTTCATTGTTTGGTACTGTGAAAGTTGGATAGCTCTTTAGGTTAAAAATAAACTTGTATCTTCCCACTTCATTGTAGACAAAAGTAAATTCTGGATGGATTTTAAAAGGTGAAAAACAGCTCTAAGGGTCTTCTAATCATCAAAGCAATGGGGAGAAATCACAAAAAAATATCAACCACTTTGACTATATGTATTAGTCAACTAAAGGGATACTGATGCAAAGTACCAGAAAGCTGTTGGTATTTACAAAGAGGGTTTATTTTGGGTAGAAGCTTACAGTCATATGATCATAAAGTGTAAGTTACTTCCCTTACCAAAGTCTGTTGCCACATGTTGGAGCAAGATGGCTGCTGGTCTCTGTGAGGATTCAGGCTTCTTCTTCACACTCCATGGTCCCAGCTTCTTCTGGTCTCAGATGTAGACTGGCATACGGCTTATCTCTCTGTCTGGCACTTGTTACTTTATGGGCTTGGCTTCTCTGGTCTCTCCACAAGGTCAGCTGTAGACCCTCAGGTTATCTCTCTTCCCAGGCCTCTGCCATGTCTAAGGAGCCATCTCTATTTCTCTGTGTTCTTCTCCTGTGTGTTTACTTCCCCAAGTTCCAGCATCAAAACTCCAACTACTTCCTTTGCCATGTCTTTTTCTTGCTGAGTCCCTGCCCAGCAAGGGGGTGAAAACTCAATGTCCTACTGACATGGGCCATTCAAACCCCTGATCATAATTTAATACGTAAAAATGAAACCTATGAAGTTAATACAATCTATCATGCCCAGAGGAACAGACCAGTTTACAAACATAATCCAATATCTATGTTTGGAATTCATAAACAATATCAAATGGCTACACTATATAAAAATTAAAGATATTTGAATTAAATCAAATAAAATCCAACAGTTTAAAAAACGTAATGCACCATGGAGAGATCACATTATCTTTAACATACATAACGTAGGATGTTGATTGGCCGAGAGTCACCTCTAGCTAGCAGTGTTATGTCCTCTAGAAGGAAACTTTGTAGGTAAACCCCTAGACCAGAAGGCCCTTCAGGAAACCAAGGAAGCCCAAGCACCCCACCCACACTCCTGGGATGATGGAAGGTCAATTCTCCAAAGAAGGAACTTGGTCTCCTGTCAGGCAAAGTTCTGGAATCCAGAGGTTCAGAGTTACTGCCCAGCCCACTTGAGGCCAGCTGGCAAGAAAGAAAGATAACATGCTCTCCATCACTCACACCACTTCCATATGCCCAGTAAATTAAGGACTTAGAAGGGAGCTGGGTTCCTGGTCATTCTGTGGCTTAAGTCACTCCTGGCCAGCCCACCCGTGGAACACATATGTGGCTGGAGAACACATAGACCAGGCCTCCAGACACCTGGTGGAGAGGTGGGAGGCACCTTCCTCTCTCACACCTGAAAGCCTGGTGCCAAAGTGGATAGGGCAGTAGGTCAGCCAGCTGGGGGAAGCACTAACAGCAGGGGAACAGGGAAAGGGAAGGTCCTCATGGAAGAGGCTGGGCTTGTGCTTTCCTCTGATCCTTCTAGGCTGAGTAAGTCCCTAGGGTTCTTATTCTGAGGGGAAGATCCTAAAGGGGAAGAAGGGACTCAAGAACAGAACATGCAATCACCCTACACTGAATGTGAGAGCAAATGGCACTTTATTTTGTTCCCTAAGCTGGAGAAAATCAGCATAATAGAGTATGATATGCAACATGACGGAAAAATGCCCATTTCTTCTCCTTCTGATTAGTTCTAAAACTCTCTTTAATGTACGAATGATAAGAAAGCAGCAATGCCTGCCTCCCAAACCCTGGATTAGTTACCAAGAGCCTATCATAGCTCAGAATAACCTTCCTTAACAATGCTGGTGGATGTTATCAGATCTTAGACAGCTCTTCTTTGTGGGGATTTCGTGTCTTCAGAACTTTTGCAGAACAAAATGAAATTTTTTATCACAGAAAAATAAAGAAAATGATATTCATCACCAGTCAACATCAGTTAATAACATGGTTATCCATTTCCAACAACTAATCAAACTGAAAAATCTGCTTTTCCTTGATTTGTGTCATCAATTTTTCTTCTTTCCTCTTTTTTTTTTCTTTCACTACTTTATGGATTGAAGCAGAATGTCATTAATAAAACTGATCCAAATTTAGATGCTACCACAAAACGGAGCTTCTGGGTTTATTGGTATTTCATTATTACCATTTCTCAAGGGAGTTCTTGTTTCACACAGGATGTTGCTTTTAAAACACAAAGCAAGGCTATACTCAGGCAAGACGGCATCTGAGTGAGTGCACCTTATAACCTCTCCTGCAAAGAAGCAGCTGAATAGGGTTGGAATTTTGCTGGACTGGACTGTTTCAGGCATTTGCAGGGCAGGAGGTGTCTGGATATCAAATTAGTGGCACGGTGAAAAAGAAGATTCGTGTATAATGTAGAATTTTGGGTCTCTTTCATGGAGATTGGAGCTGCTCATACGAAGCTTCCCCCTGGGGTGGGCAGTCCTGGAGATTTTGCTGAACCAGGGAATTCCCAAGACCTGAGTCGGCTCTTTGGGGGCTTGCAGGGTGGGAGGTGTCTGGAAGTCGATTTGGTGACACAGAGATGGAGGCATTCTTGCGAGACGTGGAATTTTTGGTTTCTGACACAGAGATCAGAGCTTCCAGCTAGAGCCCCTCCCACTAGAGCAGACAGCCCATCTACCGCATCCCCAAACTGCTTGTAGTACAGCAGTGCCCCCAGCAGGCTGTTTCAGGGACTTGCAGGATGGGAGGTGTCTGGAAGCCAATTAGACAAAGACAGAGATTTTTGCGAGATGTGGAATTTTGGATTTCTGAGATGGAGCTCAGAGCTTCTGGCTACAGCCCCTTCTTGTAGGGCTGGTGGCCCATCTGCAGCAGTCCCTGAATTGTCTATAGTACAGTGGCATCCCCAGCAGGCTGTTTCAGGGGCTTGCAGGGCAGGAGGTGTCCTGAAGTTGACTTGGTGAGACAGTGACAGAAGAGACTCTTGTGAGAGGGGGAATTTTGGGTTTCTGACATAGAGGTCAGAGTTTGTGGGTGTGACCCCTCCCCATAGGGCTGGTGCCCAGCTGTGGGGATCCCTGAAGGCTGTGTTGCACTGTGGTGCTCCCAGGCTCCCTGTTAACTGGATTTGTGGTTCCCAGGTCTGTACCCCCTAAACCCTGGTGGCTTACACCCCAGAGACTCACACCTCTTGAGTCTGCAATATCACAGACTTCCTATCCCTGAATCCTCCGTGCCCTGAGGGCCATCAAGGTCCTTGACTGTCCTAGCCCTTGGCGTTTCCGGTTTATTTTTTTCCTTTTTTTTTTTTTTTTAACTCTCTTGGTTGCTAATATTGCATTATCTCCTGGTCTTTTCTCCCATTGTATCCCCCAAGGTCCTTTTTTGTTTATTGGGTTTTTTTTCTTTCCTCTTTTCTTTTTCTTGCTTGTTTCTCTCTCTTTTCTTTGCCCACCCCTTTTTTCCTTCTCTTTTTTTTCTTTTCTCTCTTTTTCTTCCTATTTTATATTATTTTATTTATACAATAGGTGCTGCAGGGAGCGCCTCACATTTGCTGTGTTTCCTCATCCTCCATTTACTCAGTTCTGTGTGAATTGATTTTGGTCACCTACACTAACCTCTTTCCCCCACATCTTTCTATCCCCCACCATCTACTGTTTTTCTTACATTCCACCTCCATTTCTTTGGTCCCCAAATTGTCTAACTTTTATTTTCTAATACCTTTGTTCTGTTTTCTGTCTTTTATCCACTCTTGATACTATTGTCTTTCTTTTCTCTTTCTTCTGTCATGAAAACACTGGCCTTTTAATTCATACTATATTCTCCCCATAATCAGTTGACTGTCTCATTACAGATACTTTAATTACTGCTATAACTCGACACAACTTACATGAATCTAATATCCATTCTCCCAGATCTCATATTGTTGCTCTGTTAACATTTATTACCAATACTACTTTAAACATTTTCTCTTCTTATACAATTTCCTTTCCCTGGCCCTAATATTTTCCTTCAAAGTGAACTCATCCAGCAACAAGAAATTAGAATAAAAAGAACAAAGTTACAAAGAGAAGATATGACACTTATGCAAGAACATCAACTAATTAATCCCCTAGACTAGACAAAGAAACTAAGGATGATTAAAATCATGAAGATAAAACGATGGCCAGACAGTGAAAAAAAGCTACAAACCAAAAGAATAATCAGGAAAACATGCTGAATCCAATGAACAAACTAAAAACCAGGAAGGGGCAGAACATTGGACAAGTAATTAAAGATCTCAGAACATATATTAGAGACCAACTTAATGAAGTAAAGGAAGAGTTTAAAAATATGAAGAAAGCACTTGGAGAGGAAATTGCAGACATACACAAAAAGATAACAGATATGATGGGAATGAACACCACAGTTCAAGAAATCAAAAATACACCCGCAGCAAATAGCAGATTAGAAGAGGCAGAGGAGAGAATTAGCAACGTGGAAGGCAGTACATCGGAAATCAAACAGATATTAGAATTCATCGATAAAAAGATAGAAAAAATCCAGCTAGGACATAGGGACCTGAATGACAATGCAAAATGCACAAACATACGTATTATAGACATCCCAGAAGGAGTAGAGAAGGGAGAGGGGTCAGAAGGGGTGTTGCAGGAAATAATGGCTGAAAATTTCCCAAATCTACTGAGAGAGACAGATGTACATATCCAGGAAGCACAATGCACCCCAACAATCATAAATCCCAACAGGCCCACCCAGGACATATACTTGTCATATTATCCAATGCTCAAGACAAAGGGAAAATTCTAAAAGCATTAAGAGAAAAGAAAATGATCACATACAAGGAGGGTCCATAAGATTAAGTTCTGATTTCTCATCTGAAACCATGGAGGCAAGAAGGCAGTGGTATGCTATAGTCAACGTACTAAAAGAAAAAATTCCAACCCAGAATACTCTACCAAGCTAAACTAGCATTCAAAAATGATGGAGAGTTCAAAATATTCACAGATAAACAGAAATTGAAAGAGTATGCCAACAAGTAACCTCCCCTTCAAGAAATACTAAAGGGAGCTCTGCAGGAAGAAAGGAAAATACAGGAGAGACAGAGTTTGAGGAGAGTGTAAGAGCAACAAAAAAGACAAAAAGGGAAGGAAAAAAACAAACAAAATATGACAAAAACAAGTCCAATCAAAATATGGCTAACATAAATAATATCTTGAAAGTAGTAACACTGAATGTCAATGGATTAAGCTCACTTATCAAAAGATTCAGACTGAGACATTGGATAAGGAAATATGACCCATCTATATGCTGTCTACAAGAAACACATCTTAGACCCAGGGATTCATGGCGGCTGGAAGTGAATAGTTGGAAAACAATCTTACAAGCAAACAATAACAAAAACAAAACAATAAAAGCAGCAGTAGCTATATTTTTATCAGACAAAATGGACTTTAATTGCAAAACAATTGTGAGAGACAAAGAAGGATACTACATATTAGTGAAAGGGACAATCTCTCAAGAAGAATGAACAATCATAAATATTTATGCTCCTAACTAGGGTGCCTCCAAATATGTGAGGCAAACACTGGAAAAAATAAGGGAAAGAATAGATGCCTCTACGACTATAATGGGAGACTTTTTTTTTTTTAAATTACATTCAAAAAATTTGAGGTCCCATTCAACCCCACCGCCCCCCACCCCCCACTCCCCCCACAGCAACACTCTCTCCCATCATCATGACACATCCATTGCACCTGGTAAGTACATCCCTGAGCATCACTGGGCCCCATAGTCAATGGTCCACATCATAGCCCACACTCTCCCACGTTCCATCCAGTGGGCCCTGGGGGGATCTACAATGTCCCGTAATTGTCCATGAAGCACCACCCAGGACAACTCCACGTCCGGAAAACACCTCCCCATCTCATCTCTTCCTCCCATTTCCCGCACCCAGCAGCCACCATGGCCACCCTTCTCACGCCCATGTCACATTTTCTCTGTGGACATTGGATTGGTTGTGTCCATTGCACATCTATGTCAAGTGGGGGCTTGGATTCCACATGGATACCAGATGCACTCCTCCTGCTTTCAGTTGTAGACACTCTAGGCTCCATGGTGTGGTGGTTGACCTTCTTCAACTCCATGTTAGCTGAGTGGGGTAAGTCCAATAAATCAGAATGTAGGAGTTGAAGTCTGTTGAGGCTCAGGGCCTGGCTATCATATTGTCAGTCCAGAGATTCAAATCCCCCAAATATATTTCAAACCCCAGCACCAACTACAATTCCAGGAAAGTAGCATGCGAGTCTTGTGAAAAGAGATCCCCTCTGAGTCCAGTTCCATCATGCAGAAACACCAACTCCAAAGAAGGGCCATCTGACATGGCAGTGAGCCCCATCTGTATAATGGAAATAAAGACTATCATAAGAGGATACTTTGAAAAAGTATGTTCCAACAAAAATGACAATTCAGAGGAAATGGAGAAATTCATAGAAACACATAAGCAGCCTATACTGACAAAAGAAGATATTACTGATCTCAACAAACCAATCACAAGTAAAGAGATAGAATCAGTCTTTAAAAACCTCCCAACTAAGAAGAGCCCAGGGCCAGATGGCTTCACAGGTGAATTCTACAATACATTCCAGAAAAAACTAATACCAATCTTGCTAAAACTCTTCCAAAAAACTGAAACAGAAGGAACATTTTCAAACTCATTCTATGATGCCAACAATAAACAATACCCTAGTACCAAGCCAAACAAAGACACCACAAAAGGAAAATTACAGACCAATTTCTCTAATGAACTTAGACGCAAAAATACCTAACAAATACTTGATAACCATATTCAACAACACATTAAACGAATTATACACCATGACCAATTGGGATTCATTCCAGGTATGCAAGGATGGTTCAACATAAGAAAATCAATGAAAGTAATACACCATCTAAACAGACTGAATGAAAAAAATGACGTGATTATATTTATAGATGCAGGAAAAGCATTTGACAAAATACAGCACCCTTTCATGATAAAAACACTGCAAAAGATTGGAATACAAGGAAATTTTTTGAACATGATAAAGAGTATATATGAAAAACCTACAGCCAACATCGTTTACAATGGTGAAATCCTAAAATTCTTCCTCTAAGATCAGGAACAAGACAAGGATGTCCACTATCACGTCTTCTATTAAACATTGTCTTAGAAGTACTTGCTCAAGGACTGAGGCAAGAACCAGATATAAAAGGCATTCAAATTGGAAACGAGGAAGTAAAAATTTCATTATTTGCAGATGACATGATCCTATACATAGAAAACCCTGAGAGGTCTCCAAGAATGCTTCTCGAACTCATGAGTTTAGCAGAGTCGCAGGTTATAATATCAATGCGCAAAAATCAGTAGCATTTCTGTACAACAATAATGAGCAAGCTCAGGAGGAAATCAAGAAACAAATACCATTTACAATAGTCAATAAAAAAATCAAATACCTAGGAATAAACTTAACTAAAGAGGTAAAGAACTTATACACACAGAACTACACAAGATTCATGATGATGGGAACGAGTGTTGTTGGGGGGGGGGGAGAGGGGGGGTGGGGGGGGTGGGGTTGAATGGGACCTCACATATATATTTTTAATGTAATATTATTACAAAGTCAATAAAAAATAAAAAAATTAAAAAAAAAAAAAAAGAACTACACAAGATTGTTCAAGGAAATCAAAGAAGACCTAAATAAATGGAAGAATATTCCCTGTTCATGGATAGGAAGACTAAATATTATTAAGATGTCTATCCTACCAAAACTGATCTACACATTCAATGCAATCCCAATAAAAATCAACACAGCATTCTTTAAGGAACTAGAAAAAAGTAATTGTGAAATTTATTTGGAAAGGAAAAAGATCCGGAATAGCCAAAGACATATTGAAAAGAAAAATATAATTGGAGGAATCACACTACCTGACTTCAAAACATACTACAAAGCTACAATAGTGAAAACAGCATGGTATTGGCATAAGGAGAGACACACAGACCAATGGAACCGAACTGAGAGTTCTGACATAGATTCTCATATATATAGCCATATAATATTTGATAAAGCCACCATACACTCTCAACAGGGAGAGAATGGCCTATTCAACAAATAGTGCCTGGAGAACTGGATATCCATATGTAAAAGAATGAAAGAGAATTACCATCTCACACCTTATACAAAGATCAACTCAAGATGGATCAAAGACCTAAATATAAGAGTCAAGTGGGAAACGGACTTTGGCCCAGTGGTTAGGGTGTCCGTCTACCACATGGGAGGTCCGGGGTTCAAGCCCCGGGGCTCCTTGACCCGTGTGGAGCTGGCCCATGCGCAGTGCTGATGCACGCAAGGAGTGCAGTGCCACACAGGGGTGTCCCCCGCGTAGGGGAGCCCCATGCGCAAGGAGTGCACCCATAAGGAGAGCCGCCCAGCGCGAAGGAGGGAGCAGCCTGCCAAGGAATGGTGCCGTCCACACTTCCCGTGGCACTGATGACAACAGAAGCGGACAAAGAAACAAGACGCAGCAAAAAGACACAGAAAACAGACAACCGGGGGAGGGGAGGGAAATTAAATAAATAAAAATAAATCTTTAAAAAAAAAAAAAAGAGTCAAGTAATAGGAAATGGCTTCATGAACTTCACACCAAAAGCACATGCAGCAAAAGAACAAATAGATAAATGGGACTTCCTGAAAATTAAAGCCTTCTGGATCTCAAAGGAGTTTGTCAAGAAAGTAAAAAGGGAGCCTACACAATGGGAGAAAATATTTGGTAAACATATATCAGATAGGAGACTTATAACTTGCATATATAAAGAAATCCTATATCTTGAAAATAAAAAGATAAACAACCCATTTAAAAAATGGGGGAAAGGTTTAAACAGACACTTCTCCAAAGAAAAAATACAAAGGGCTAAAAAGGACATGAAAAAATGCTCCAAATCTCTAGCTATCAGGGAAACGCAAATCAAAACTACAATGAGATACCATCTTACTCCCATAAAATTGGCAGCTATGAAAAAAACAGAAGAGTACAAATGCTGGAGAGGATGTGGAGGAATGGGAACACTCATCCACTGCTGATGGAAATGCATAAGGATCCAACCATTCTGGAGGACATTTTGGCTGTTGCTCAAAACTAACCATAGATTTGCCATATGACCCAGCAATTCCGCTGCTGGGTATATACGCAGCAGAACTGAAAACAAGGACACAAACTGATAGATGCACACCAATGTTCATAGCAGCATTGTTCACTATTGCCAAAAGCTGGAATCAACCCAAGTGCCCATCAACAGATGAATGGATCAAGAAAATGTGGTATATACATACAATGGAATACTACGCAGCTGTAAGAACAAATACACTACAAACACATGTGATAACATGGATGAATCTTGAGAACCTTATATTGTGTGAAGCAACCCAGGCATTGAAGGACAAATACTACATGACATTAATGATATGAAATAAGTAAACACAAGGTGCCTTAGAGAGCTAGAGACTGGATGATAGGCTTACAGGAAATCGTGGTGTAGAGGAAGGATGTAAGCTGACATCTACATGGGTGAAATCTGTGATAAGCTGGAGGTAAATATGTGTACCCAGAAGGGATAAAATTGGGGCATAGGGTTACCTTGGGGTGGGGCTTTGTGGGCTTTAGGGGGGCTAGGGATAGGCAAATGGGTAATATTGCCAAGAAATTGGGGGGAGTTTGGGGCAACATACGAACATAGGAGATTGTCAGGTATTTGGTTGAGAGTATAATGCTGAGAAAACCTTTTCAAAAATATAATAAGGAAAGTTACCTGTTTAACTTCCTTAAAGGGGATAATCTGATGCAGGACAGACTGCTAGGGAATATGTGAATTCTCATTTTGCCAGAGAGGTTTATATCACTGGGTAGAGACCCATATAATGAGAGTGAAGGTATACCCACATCCTGGGGAGGACTGGTGCCATCAAATAGAGGGAACTGTATCTCTCAAGAGAAATGGTGGCTCCCAGGGCATTAGGGCAGTTGAGCATGTCAAGCCCTCAACACTGTTGCAAGTATCTCTGAATATGGCTCTTCAAGAAATGAAGATGGACTGTCACTGTAGGCCCTAAGGGGAGGGGGAAATAGGTATTGAATAGATGGAACCAACATAACTGTGAGGGCAATTAGAAGTGTTTCATAAGAGTACGCAAGGATGGATATAAGACATGTAAAATTACACCAAAAACACATAGGGGCTGATAGCCTAAAATGTAAATCATAATGTAAAACATAAGATAACTATAAATTTAGAAAATCGTATAGCCTAAAGTATACACCACAATGTAAACACAAATGTTACCTTGTTTGAAAGCTATTGTCTCAATGTCTGTACATCAGTTTCAGTAAATATGGTATGACTATGTTAAAAGATTATTGCTGTGGAAGGGAAAAGGTTTTCTGTTGGATATGTGGGAGTACTGTATATTGTATATATGAATTACTGTGATCTAAAACTCTTGTGAAGATAAGCTTAATAATTAGAAAAAAGAAAAGAAAAAGATAGGATGTTGAATTTTTCCAAATTAGTATGTACTCTATATCTAACCTTTAACCTCATTGCTATATTTTACTATTTTACTTAATTTTACTATTAAGGGAACCTGGCAATATATTGGGCTTCACTTTTCAGGAAGTTTTGGATCACAGAGTAGTTCAACAATGGCAGCAGAGGAATACTGGTGTGGTATGTTATTGACAGGGGACATAGGGTTGACAGGGAGTTCTACAGGGCATATATGTTTGGATATTTTCTTAGTGGAAACAATTAAAAATAACAACTGAGGGAGTGCTGAATTCCTAACCAGGGAGCTCTATCACAGTCCCTAAGGGAACAGCAACAATCCCCCAAGTGCAACGGCAAAGACGAAAAAGGAATGAAGTTCCAACAATGAGCCCCTGATACTAATGACTATGCTTGTGAGTCTGTGCACCTGAAATAAGAGCAAGGCCTAAAGCAGTAGTGTGCCTAAGAGTTACCTCCTGAGAGCCTCTGTGTTGCTCAAATATGGCAAGTCTCGAAGCCAAACTCAGCATGTAAATGCATTGCCTTCCCCACCCCCCGACCCCCAGCATGGGACATGACTCCTGGGGATGAGCCTCCCTGGTGCTGAGGGATCACTACCGAGTACCAGCTGATGACATAACTAGACAATGACCTTGAATAAATGGTTCACCACGGACCAGCAGAATAACCCTGTCTACATATAATAACAGGAGTTAAAAATGCTTTTTGGCCTAAATCAAGGGGGAAATGGAAAGGACAAATGAGTTTATATGGCTATGAGTCTCTAAAAAAGAGCCTGGAGGTTATCAGAGGGTTTGCCATTATGCACACCTGAGCAGAGTCTCAGAGACAGATACAGTAGATACAACCGCAGGTATTGGTTCTTCTGAGGGCTACAGAGACCCACAGGTCTTATGGTCATGGCAGATGGAGTTCAGTGCCATGTCAGTTGGCCCTTCTTTGGAGTTTGTGTTTCCGTGTGATAGAGCTGGACTCAGATGTGATCTCTTTTCACAAGCCTTTCCTGTTACTTTATCAGAATTGTAGTTGGTGCTGGGGTTTAAGATATTTCTAGGGCATCTGAATCTCTGGACTGACACGTGATAGTCAGGCCCTGAGCCTCAACAGACTTCAGCTCCTACACTCAGGTTTATTGGACTTACCCCACTCAGATAACATGGAGATGAAGAAGGTCAATCACCACACCATGGAGCCTAGAGTACCTACAACTGAAAGCAGGAGGAATGCATCCAGCATCCATGTGGAATCTGAGCCCCCTGTTGACATAGATGTGGAATGGACACAACCAATCTAAGGTCCACAGGATGGAGGGATAGAATATGGATTAGAGTGGATTTACTGATATTCTATTCATGAACTATTGTGGTTAGTATTCAAAGAAAATGTGGCATTGGTGTGGAAAAAGTGGACATGGTGGCTGCTGGGTGTAGGGAATGGGAGTAAGAGATGAGATGTGGAGGCGTTTTTGGGGACTTGGAGTTGTCCTGGGTGGTGCTGCAGGGACAATTACTGGACATTGTAGATCTTCCCATGGCCCACTGGATGGAACGTGGGAGAGTGTGGGCTATGATGTGGACCATTGACCATGAGGTGCAGCGATGCTCAGAGATGTATTCACCAAATGCAATGAATGGGTCATGATGATGGAGGAGAATGTTGCTATGGGGGGAGTAGTGGGGTTAGGGGGATGGGGGTACATGCAGACCTCATATTTTTTTAATGTAATATTTTAAAAAATGAATTAAAAAAATAAAAACACAAAACAAAACAAACTCCATTTACCTTTCTCTCTTGACATCCATTTGGCCCTTTGTGTTTTGAGTATTGTTGAAATTCAGTGTTTCCTGATACTGGTTTGGCCCTTGTTGTGTACCATCAGTTTTCCCTCAGGAAATAGCTGAGGTGTGAACAAAGTGCAGGGTGACACAGAAGGAGGGTTGCTGATGTTGGTGGTGCTGGGGGTAGGAAATGGACGTGACAGTGGAGGAGACCTTGGTACTGCAGATAGAGCTGCTGGCTGAGAAAGGGCACTTGGTAGGAGGAGCAAGGGCTTTCCAGCAGTAGGAAATGGAGCCAGAGACCCAACCATGGAAGGCACTTCAGGATCAGCTGAGTGGTAGATGGCACCAATAGCCAATTCTCCTGCACTCCCGGCCACCCACAGGAGTAACCGTCCCTGCTCCTCTGCTAGGTGCTTGCATGTGATCAAGGAGCCATGTGTGACTCTTCAGGCAGAAGCATGTAAGCACCCATGGCCAGGAGCTCCAAAGACTTCACACTGAAAGGACAACAGCCTGACTGGTGACCCTCCCTCCACCTGGGTTCCTGAGACTGGACTGAGCAGAGCCTCCCTGCCACACACACACACACACACACACACACACACACACCCCTTGGCATGGGACGTCTATCTTTACTTTTAGCCACTGTCTCAGTTTGAGAGGGCTAGTCTGACAATGCCCCAGAACTGCTTATTTAAGCCCCCAGGTTGAAGGTTCTATCATGTGCCTCTCTGACAGTGATCAGATCAGGAAGGAAAGGCTTGGCCCTGTGGACCCAGTCCTTAGCAAAAGGGCACTGACCATCACTAGCCAAAGCCAATTAGTCTATGGGGTGCAGCAGTGCTCCAAAATGTATTCACCAAATAGAATGAATGTGCCACACTAATGAAAGAGGTTGATGATGTGGGAGGAGTGGAGTGAGGGGGTGGGGGTATATGGGAACCTCTTATATTTTTTGAATGTAACATTTTTTGTGATCTATGTATCTTTAAAAAATACGACTAAAAAATTGATGGGAGTGGGGAGTGGAGTATATGGGAACCTCTTATGTTTTTTAATGTAACTTTTTGTGTGATCTATTAACTTTAAAAAAAGATAATTAAAAGATTAAAAATTAAAAACCAAACAGTAATTAGAGCTCCACCGACCCAGGGCTTACTGTGAGCCACTGTATGCATGCTAATTACATTCATTCTCTTAAGTGCTCCATGAGTTCAGTTCTGTTTGATTTGTCCTAGAATGGCAAAGTGAGACAGAGAGGCTGTGACTTGTGAAGGCTCCATAGCTAGGCACCATAGCGCTGATACTTCCACCCGGGACTCCTCAGCCTGGGATGCTAACCAACACACTGACTACTGTTAACTGTGCTCAAAGGAAATTGACTTAGGAAGTAATTTGATCAGCTTTGTTAGGGGCTGAAAGTACCTGCAATGAATTTTGGGGCAGTTTGGTCCTTCAGCAAACCTGTAGTACAGAATTCACCCTCTTTATGATCAATGATCCCAAGGTTGGAGAAACTGCGCCTGGAGCCCTGGAGTTGATCAAATACCAGTGCCCATAATCCCAATACCATGGTGTGAACATTGGTACAAATGGACTTTGAAATGCCTTTTGCTGTTCTTGTTGCTTTTAAGGCTCTTTTCTTTAGATTTTAATTAATATTTATTCCAGTTGCATAATTTCCTTTTGGCATACACAAAGCTCCAGGACTTGAATTTGCCTGTAACCCCAGCTAATCAAAACGGCCATGAAATGCTTTAAACACATAAAATCCCATTTGAATGAATGTATTCTAAGGACAATTCCCATTTTCCAGGCGGCTGTAAGGCATTAGAGCAGGAGTCAGCGACTTTCTCTGTGAAGGGCCAGGTGGGAACTCTCCTGTCCCAGGGGCTCTGTCACTATCACTCAACCACGACATCCTACACAGGGAGGATAGAGAAATGAATGGGTGTGGCTATGTTCTAATAAAACTTTATCAAAACTGGCTGGGGGCCAGATTTGGCCCACAGGCCTTAGTGTGCCTACAGTGTCATATAGAAAGGCGTGCTTATGGCTCATGCTTGATTTTCCTCCAAGGGGCAGAGCCCCAGTCACTTCCTACCTCCAGGCCCCTCTCCGGCCCTTGTTCAGTCAGCCCTGGAAAGTGGGACTGCTTATCAGACCAGCAAATTTAAGAAGGAGATACTGAGTCTTCAGGCTCACTCTGCCCTTCTCCGTCTTGGGCCTGGCCCACAGGGGGCAGGGGTTCTGCTCTGCTCTTCACCACATTCGAGCTTCAGAAACCACAAGCCCCACTGTGCAGTCCTCAACAGTACTTTCCATCAGTGACACCCTATCAAGGAGCAATCCACAATCCACCTTAGGGTGCTATGGAAAGGGACTCCTCAAAGGTACAAACAAAATGGTGTAGCATGAACTCTCTTTGTTATTCTGAAAATCCAGATGAATTTTATATTCTCTTAATAAAGAAGCATTGAACAACTTCAGACACCAAGAGTCCTGGCTTTTTCACTATTATCACATGATGGCCATCAACTCACTGGCAGTATCATAGGTACCATAGACTCAAAATGTAAACCCCATTTAATAAGTGAAACTATTTACAGTTGTTCAAAATCTATTGCTCACAGGAAGAAAATACATGAAGTGTGTGTTGGCAGAAGGTCGGGAACCCTTCCGTTCCACCCCTCTCCGTTTCAATGGCCAGCAGAGACAGGTACCTTGTCAGATGGCCCCAGAAGTCCCCTTCCTTCCTTCCTTCCTCCATCCAGTCCTTCCACATGCTAGAAGCCAGGCAGAGGGGTACCTCGGATTCAAGAGACATCCCGGGGGGCAGACTGAGGGCCATAGTTGCTTCAACTGGAAACTACACTTCTATGTGTGAAGTGAAGCTCATGAGACTCAAGAGGCCTCCCACTAGTACTCCAGCGAGAGTTGACCAGAACTGGGGACTCACCTGGGCACCACTAATACTGGGTGACTAGAAGAAGAGGAAGGAGGCATTTTTTGGAATTATTTTCCACACCATTAACTTCCTTTCCAAGGGAATCTGTGTTCCACGTTGTGGGTTGAGATGTGTGCCCACAAAAGATACCTTGAAGTCCTAATCCCAGGTACCTGGGAACATGAACGTTTTGCAAAAGCAGTACTGCAAGCAGAATCATTTAAACTGAATGAGGCCGACTGCAGTGGGTGGACCTTTAGTCCAGGATGGCTGGTGTCTTTAGAAGGGGGGTGTGGGCACAGATAGAAGGGGAGGGCACCATGGGAAGAGAGACAGAGCAGGCCATAGGGTGACTGAGGAGGCACTGAAAACCGAAGGCTTGCTGGCAAAGGGACAGGTGCCCCAGCGGCCAGGACTGACCCACCAGAACGGCCCACGCACTTGAGGCTTCAGCCTGCAGGGCTGAGAGAGCGGTTCCTGGTGTTTTTAGCCACCTAGTTCATGGCACTTGTGACAGCAGCCTGAGAAAAGTGAGATGTCCCTCTTCTGGCACTACCATCCCTCCTGGAGGGCTGAGGGATAGCCCAGGTGCCCAGCTGTCCGCCAGGCTGAGGGTCCTCAAACAAGGCTTTTATCTAATCAGATGCCTTGAGGAACGCCCTGGGGACGGACAGAAACAAGGTTGAAAAGAAAGGAATGGGTGACCTGGACAACTCTGAACACCCTTCTCTTCCTTCCTTCTGCCCTCTCTTGGGTGCTTCCGGTGCTTAGACCCCAGAGCTCTTCCCACGATGCACATCTTCCCAGAGGGGCCGGGCCAGACGGTGCAGACCTATTCCTGGTTCTTGGTGGGTGGTAAGGCGGCCCGAGGGTTCCCGGGACCCAGGACCGTCCATCAGCCTGGCTGCTTATTCACAGCCTTGGGCACCACCGCACATACTGCTCAGGGGGCCGCATCCTGCACACTGGATAGCCTCGGGGCTCCCTTTCTAGACTCTTCGAGCACCCCCGGATTGCCGCGGGGCCCCTCCAGCTCTGGGGGGGAGGGGTGCATCTGTGTCTCTCAGTAATAGAAGCTCTGCTCTTCAGGGTCCAGGTGCCTGTCCCAACGACCCCGCGGAGCAGCCCGTGCCCCCTCCACTCCCAGGCGCCCCATCGAGTCTTCCTCCCTGGTGAGCAATCCCCGCCCCCCTCCCGTCACTTGACCTTCCCGGTAGACCTTTCCCAGTATGATGTCCTGCTCCCACCCCCACAGAAGCATCCCCCACCCTGCCCGGGCCCCGCTCCCACCCCCTGCCTGGTCCCCAGACCCCTTCCACGCGGTGCCCCTGGGTGTCCAGTCCCCGCACAGCCCCGCCCCAGCCGCTCCCTAGCAGGGGAGCCCTGCCCCCAGCCCCGCCTCACCCCCGCCGCTCGATGCCGCCCCTCAGGTCTCACCCTGGCCTGGCGGGAGAAGTAGCTGCGCTCCTTGGTGTCCAGGCGCCGCGGCGGGACGTAGGTGAAGGCGGACAGCGCCGAGGTGGGGCGGCGGCCGGGGCTTGCCCCGCAGCGTGGCGGCGGCGATCTCCTCGTCCCCCAGGCCGCCCCCATCCAGCTTCTCCGCCCAGGCCAGGTCGGTCCCACCCGGCCGGGGGCCCCGCCCGAGTCCTCCTGGCTGCCAGGCGCCCGCGTTCGGCAGTTGCCGGGAAACCGCGGCCTCGCGTCACAAAGCTGGGCGGGGAGCGCAGGGCTGGGGCGCAGGGCCAGGGGCGCAGGGCCCAGGGCGCAGCCGGGCTGGGGATGGGACCGTGCCCTCCCCTCTCCCTGCGGGTCCCTGGAGCGCCCACTTGGGACGCGAGGAGCCGCGTCTGCTGGACTGGCGGCCTGCGCCGGCTTGCCCTTGCCCTTGAGCTCGGGGAGGGTACCAAGCGGGCTGTCTGGAAGAAGTGCAGGCCACCCCAGCGCGGCATCTGAAACCCTCCAGGAGCCGCGGAACAGTAGTGGAAGAAACAGGTGGAATTCATTGCCATCGTATATTAACTCTGTGTCCGCAGCAGCAGCATCGTGTCAACGTGCAACGAATCAGTTTTCAGCGCCTCGGTCACCACGAGGGGCCACCGGTCACGGTACTGGCAGGTGCGGGTGTGCAGCGGCACGAATCGAATCCAGCCAAGTGGTATCTGGGAAAACTAAGCTGTTCCGCAGCGCTCTGCTGTTTCTTGAGTCAAATGCTGGTTCAAGAGGTGCGTTCCTTTTGTCGAAAATTCACTTAATTCTAAAGCCTCGAATGTGTGTGTGTGTATCAGTAAAAAGGAAAAGGGGAACAAAACTGGCCTTGGGAATACTTTAACCAGGGCGGCTCTACGAAGACCGGCTTGAAACATAAATGATAATGAGGAGCCAGACTTGTGAAATCTGGGGAACAGTGGGTCATTCCAGACAGAGGGAAGAGCATCTGTGGTGGCCCTGAGGCCGAGCCCATTGATGTGCAGGCGGCAGAAAGGGAGGAGAAGGGGTAGGCAGCAGGGAGTGCAGGTGGACAGGCAGGCAGGGGAGGGGTCGCTCTCAGGCTGGGACCAACGAGCACCCCTCTCGAAGGGCTTCTTGCCTGCAGGTCCTTGATTCAGGCAGAGGTTTTAGAGATTTTTCAGTACCATGTCCTTGATGCTAATTAACAAAAACAGTAACCACACATTCATAGTGGCACCCCTAGAAGTAGAGGACCCTAGAAGTATGGTACCCCTAGAAGTAGAGCACACTAGCAGAAGGGAACCCTAGAATTATGGCACCCCTAGAAGTATGACCCAGCAAGCCAGTCTGTGCTCTTCCTACCCTTCCTTACATGTACCCTCACCAAAAGCTCTGTCAATAAAATTTGACTGGAAAAGAAAGCACCCTAGCACCTCTATGAGAAGCGATGATAGCACCTGCCATTGACTAAGCATTCCCTTCACTGTTTGCCAGGTGCTGCCCTAAGCAATTCCATGGCATGTTTTATTGACTATCCTACAATATTTAGACTACACTCGTTTGAAATTTTGGGGATATCTCAGCCTCCAGAGGTGCTCAGTTCACCAATGAGCCAAAATCCCTTCTGGATTTGTGGCCCAAGCCCTTGTGGTGTGGAGTATTTTTGGAGGGAACTGACTGCTCTTCTTCCCCAGGACTATCTCAACTACACGGATTTCTGCTCCTCCCTAGTCTTCCTTCCATCTGACAAGCATTCCCCAAGTTCCCTATGCACCAGCCTACGAAGGCTTGGAAGGCAGCAACTTCAGTACCACACACTCCACAGGCACCTCTCCCAGCAGCACCATCCCTCTGCTTCCAGGCCTGGCTCAGGCAAAGTGCTTCTTCACTGGGAGGAAGGTAAGCAGTGCAAGAGAAACTGCTCCCCTTTTGCTCAGCCGGAACTGTCACCGTACCATTCTGCAGCTACTGCTCTGCCCAGCAATTACAGGATCCAGGGACCATCCAGAGTTTCAAGGGTGGCCAATAAATCTACTAAGTTTTGCTGCCCCCTACTGACCGGAGAATACCTCCATTGCTTAAGAGGTGATGCTCACAAGTACAGCTCTTTTTAATCATTTTCCTTTCTCTGCTTTAATTTTGAAGACTAATGGCAAGAAGATGCTGTGTTCAAAATTATCTTCAAATGCATGGCTCCAATACTTCCAACAGGGACACTGGGAAATGTTTTGCTAATCTCTAACCATTTATGTGAATGTCACCTTAAATTCTTCAGGGTCATCATCAGAGACCAGTGCTACGCAGTGAATACTAAAATGGTTTGAATCTTGGTTTCACTTGCTACTAGATGTCACCTGCTTTGTCTAACACCACTACAGAGTTGGTGGGCAGAGTATATGAGGAAGTCAGATGGCCCTAGCATTATCACCCATTTGGCTTGTGTCTGTAGAAACATTAGAATTAGATATACATGAGGATTCGGGTCATAAGGACTGGACTTTGAATTCTAACAACTTGTCAAATCCCTCCCCTTGTAGTGGGATGGTTAGTGAATGCAGCAGTCATGTACACAGTAGCTTAAATTTTTCATAACAAGCACATGCATTCTTGCAGGATGAAACATTTTAAGCAGTTGCAGAGGGAGCGCCAGCCCTGTGGCCTGACTTTGCTTCATGGTTTGCACAGTGTGCTGCAGCCGGCGCCATGTCTCAGATGCTCCCCATCCATGGCAGCCTGCAACTCAGGAACCCACCCAAGGGCCTCCTCTCACTCCCTGGGCTGGCCTGAAGTCTTCTGCACTCCCGCAGAGGTTTGCACATGCTTCCAGAATGCTGGCTGCACATCACTGGAACGTGGACTCACTTATCTCTTTGTCCCACACAACTGCTAAGGCAAGCACAGGGGATCTTTTCTCCTTTACCCTGGAGCACTTAGCACAACACCTGCAAGTGGGAATCCCTTATATGATAGATGTGTGAAGTGGGCAGGGGGAGGCCAGATGAGGCAAGGGCTCCATGGAGGAGGGAACTGAAAGAGCAATGCAGGAAAAGGCCATGATGGATGAGGACCTGAGTGGAGAGGGTGGAGGAATGTTCTAGGCTGCACGTATTCTTCACATTATTCACAACCACATTACCAATGTGCATGGCAATGTAATCAGGTCTCCCCTCTTTAAACTCTAAACTCAGGGTTTACTTTCATACCAAGGGTGAGCTGAGAAACAAGGAGGATGGACTAGAGTTGTGGGTTGGTGGGGGAGGGCTGCAAGGTGGGGCAGAGAAGGACAAGAGAGCTCACAGAAGACAGAAGTGACACTGGGCTTGGTCTCGGTAGCAAAGAGGGACTGTGGAAGGGTTTCTGAGGCATAGAATGATCCAGAACAGGGCTCAGGCCCAAAGCCATGAACTGCATGAACTTTAAGTAAGTACTGCTAAGAACTGTAAATGAGACCACTTCACATGTTTCCAAGATGTGAGAGTCCTTTCAGCCTGGCCCCCAGGTGAGTGGCAATTCACTTGGGCATATGAACACATCTGAATCGATTGCATCTCTCTCCCGGTCAATCTTTAATTTGCTTCTATATGTCTCATTCCTTCTCTGCAAAGAAGCATAAAATTTTAAAGGGAACTTAGAGCTCTAGAACTCATAGAGTTTCAATAACCTATGCTAAAGATAATAAAAACTTTAAAAAGTAAAGATAAAGAGATCTAAAAAGTTACATGTGATGGTTAATCACCATCCAGTTGGTGCCGAGTCATTGGATGATGCAAGCCCTGGCCTGCCACTGTGAGGACATTCTGTTGGTGACTTTAGCTTATTAGGCAGTTGGTTGCATCTAAGGCTGGTTACATCCACAAACAAGGGTGACTGCCTTCAGCAAGGAGGGGAGTCCCATCACCCCAGCAGCTGGAGGTCTTAAAGAAACACCAAGGCTCTCAGCAGTCACAACTCCTTTCTCTACTTCTCCAGCTTCTCCCGAGGAAGTCATCTCCTGTGCTGTTTCCAATGCATGGCCTGCCCTAGGAAATCTGAACTTGACTATCCCCAGGGTCACTAAGCCAATTCTACTAACAAATCCCTTCCTATTTACATATGGCCTCATATCCTATTGGCTGTTTCTTCAGAGAACCCTAATACTGGTAGAAATGCAGACATTACTAGCTAATATGTCCTGTGATTACTTTGTGGTGGGCCTTTTGTTAAATGTTTTTATGTGTATTAACTCATTTCATCCTTATTTTCTGATTAGCCATTTGGAAATGAGGCCCAAGGTTATACAATTTGCAAGAGAGGTTGAAATCAACCCCACGTTCCTGACTCCTGAACACAGATTCTCAGTCCTCTGCTGCATCGCTGCTCAGACCAGGTTCAAGTCTCATCTTCACCCGTGGTTCTGTACCCAAGGCACGCATTGACCATCTCTGAGCTTTGGAGAGGGAACACTGCCCAAGTCCAAGGCCCCTGGAAGTCATACAGGCCTGTGTTCAAGTGCTTAGCATGGAGCTCGGCACAGAGCAGGTGAAAAGTAAATGGCTGCTACTTCCCCTGTTCAAGGTCCCAGAAATAGCCGGAGGTAGAAACCCAGTCTTCTAACTCTGCAGTCCTTTCCACACCTGCCTGCCTTGTCTCACTCTCCCCTTAAGCTTTAACCTGAGCGTAATGGGCATCTGTACTTCACTAAATACAATGTAATTCACTCATGATTTACATTTTAGAAGATTTCCCCCACAATCAAACCTGCCCCCTCACAACCCTCCCTAAATTTACTTTACTTCATTGTACATTTAAAAGAAAAGCTCCTGAATACATATATATTTAAGATTTTATTTTAATTGACCCCGCCCAGTTGTTTGCACTTGATGTCTGCTCATCTTTTTAGGAGGCACTGGGAACAGAACCTGGGGCCTCCCATGTGGGAGGGAGGCACCTAATTACTCAAACCACCTCTGCTTCATTTGATATGTCTCATTGTGTTTCTTCACTGTGTCTCTTAGTTACATCACTCACTGCATCATCTGGTTGCATCAGCTCACTGTGTCACCTTGTTGCATCTGCTCACCAAGTCAGCTCGTCCTGCAAGGTGCAGCCTGCAGGGGTCACAAAAGTCAGCAGAGGAGGTTCTACTGTATCCTGTGAGTAGGAAAGAGACAAGGTTTTTGATCACAGGCTGGCATGCTGAGGGTTTTCAGAAAATTACTCTGGGGTGTGCAAGATGAACAAGGCAAGAGTAAGCTAGAGAGGAAACCGGGGAGCAGACTAGCACCAATACCTTAGAGAACTTGGGAAACTCATCTACATTCTAGTCACTCATCATCATAATGCCTTATTAAGTAACTTACAAAGGAAACAATAAAGTCTTAGGCATTAGGGAGTGATGAAGATATTGGTTTTAGTGAGTCATCTTGTCCATTCTTTCCCTTATATCAGGGGGAAATTAAAACAGATATTCCAATAATTTAATAACTCTAAAAACAGTGTTGAGCATAGCTTATGAAGAATATAGGCATGTTCTGCTTTTGGAAAACTGAAGGTAAGAAAATTCCATATTTCAAAACAGAAGCCAAAGATTTATAAAAAATATCCAGTACCCAGAAAAGCCTAATTAACAAAGATGGTACTTAAATTAGAGATATGAGATTCTTAGTTCACTGGGCTAGCAGACTTCTTAGGACCCTGGAAAAAGCAAGTTTGAATTAGGGATTACTTTGGGGGTGGGGGAAATGGAACCATACCTGGACAACTTGATAATCAAGTAACTGGAAGTGCCATTGTTTAATAGCCTCTTTTCCTAGTAAATGTTTGCTGCTAAAATCTTTTGGGGCCATTAATGAGTAGTGCTACTCTGAAAAAAAAATAGAAAAATAAACATATTTTTTATAACAATCCAAAACATTCTTAATATTTTTTGGCCAAAGTTTACTCAAGATTTGGCTTTTCCTAATGGCCAATACTTTCACATCAATCACAAATCTGTTACTCTTTAGTCTATTGAAAAAGTACTTGGCTTTATTAATGATGCTATTTATAAAATATTATGAGGAATTTAAAAAGAAAACATATCCTGAAAAGTAGTTTTAATTTCTGAAATCATCTACTTTTCTCACCCTTTTAAGAAATGATCCTTGCCTATTCACTTCAACTGGCCTTGTAACATAAAAACCACAACAGTTTCTTTACATTTTGTGTACATCTTCATCAACTGTAAAAGGTAATACAAATCCTTTATCTAATTTAATTTCAATATCTGGTGAGAGAAGGAAAAAAGTCTTCATGTGATACCCTCACAAACACTATCTTCCTTTACTTCTTTGTTCTATTTTGATTTCTTCCAAACTATTTATCAATAGGACAGAAGGCTGCAAAGTAATGACCACAACCAAATGAGGATGTTCACTCACTCAGCTTCAAGAACAACCCTATAACCTGAAATTAGGGAGGCTTCCTGGGCTAAAGCAAGGAGTAGGTCCTGAAATTAGCCAGGAGCATTAGGAACCACCCACTCTCTCCTTCTTCTTACAAATGGTGGCACACTCTCAATTCAGACAGTGAAGAAAATCTTCTAAGCTCAGCAAAGTTAGACACCTAAGCAGCTCAACACATCCATCTCTTCCATGCCTCCTGGCAGCTAATGCAGCCCATGACCGCGGCACCCCGTCACTGCAACATGTGGCCAAGGGGAGTGGCTGGAGTTCCCTTCCAAGCCCTCTGGTATATGCCATTCCTTCTGTAGAAAGGACCATGAGAGCAGCAGAGGTGGAACATGTGACATGAAGCCTATCAGAAATGGTCCTCTTTGAGATGACTTTTTAATTGATGAAAGGAAGGACTGGTCTTGAAGTCACCATAGTCCAGTAGCTATTTCCGGGATGATTCATGTGCTTACATCTGTGCTAATGTGGTAGCCACCAGCAATGGGAGGCCTTGGAGCACTTGAAATGTGATATATGACTAGGGAAATGAATTTTAAATTTTACTTATGTTTAATTTAAATTTAAGTAGCCATCTGCACTAGTGACTACTATACTGAACAGCACAGGCCTAAACTATAAGAGCAGCTAAGCAGACATGAGCACTTCTTGTGTTATTCCCTCATTTATACCCTCTTGCCATATGTGTTTGAGGTCAATATTCTTCTTACTCACATTTTACAGATGAGGAAGTAAAGAGAAAAAGGTTAAGAAGGGTAAATACACTGTGCAAAGACATTCTGCTGATCTGTGGCAAGCTGGATTCAAATACAATCTATATACTATATTCTACCATCTACACTCTAGAGCCTCATGCGGGGCAGGGAAGATTCCATTTTGCATTCTGTGGCTACTAAGCTCCACCTGTCTCCCAAAGAGATAACAACCACTAAGGTTCTGTAAACAAACCCCCTGGTACTTACCTTTTGTATACCAATAGGGTGTTACATTTTGGAAGCAAAGTAGGATCTTGCTCCTAAAAGGTCAACCAATCCAATCACTAAAGTTTTATGAAAGTGAAAATCCACAGGGGTCTCCAGGGAATGATATGGAATAAGAAATGATTTCACTTGATATTTAGGAAGAAGTTTGGGACCCTAAAAATTATATATACAAACATGAGAGAGATAAAAAAGATACAAAACCAGAGAATAAAGTGAAGGTAGTGAGTTACCTATGTATAAAATTTTGATACAAAATTCCTTTAATAAATGATGCTTTTCCAGGACTTAGGACTGATACCTTTCTTAACACAGCAATGAAAAATATCCTTGTTATAGTTCAAGTCTAATAGCTCAAAATATCTTTAAAATGTGTTTTAAAAGTAGTCACTGAAAAAAGAACAATAAACATCACGACAATGCTTTCAAGATCAAGAAACATCTCTGAAACTCTCAGAATTGCTTTAAGGACCTGAAGGACACTCAGTTAAATTTTTTAATCCAAGAAGAAATGATAAAACTGACATCTCAATTCAATAAATAAAGGATTGCAATGGAACAAATAGTGATGGAAAATTGGTTATCTGTCTAGAAAAGAACAGTTAAACTCCTACCAAACAGCAGACTATGGGCATATCTCCTTTTACTGAGTTTTGCTTTATTGCACTTTGCAGATATTGTGTTTGTTTGTTTTTTAAATAAACTGAGGGTTTGTGGCAATCCTGTGTCAAGCAAGTCTATCAGTGCCAGTTTTCCAACAACGTGTGCTTGCTTCATCAGTGTCACATTTTATTTTGCCCGTTTTCCAACAACATGTGCTCGCTTCATCTGTGTCACATTTGAATTGAGGTATATGTATTTAAAAATAAAAAATAATGTTATAGCATAATTAAAAGACTATAGTATATGTGCACTGGGAAACCAAAACATGCATGTAACTCACTTTATTATGGTGGTCTGGAACTGAACCTGCCAAATCTCTGAAGTATACCTATATAATAAATCCCAGGTGGATTAAAGATCCAATGGGGAAAAATTAGTAAAATATTTGCACTAACACATATTTAGTGAAATAATCTTATGCATGATGGGAAAGTCAGGAACCATTACATGACATGTAGATTTGGCCACACAAATCTTAAAAACACAAGGCAATAGAAAGATGAATTAGGGAGCAGGAAGGCAATTCCTAGAAAATAGAAATGGCCAATAAACATTTGACAAAATGCTCAACTTCCTTATTGCTCATTCAAATGCAATTTAAATACATGACAAGACACCCTTTTCCACTGAATTGCGTGGCAAAAGCTAACAGGACAAAAAAACTGTACAGTGGAGGTGGGGGTGACCCAGCCACCTTCACTCTCTGCTGGGGAGGTGGGACATCTACCATTCAGAATCACTATCTACTGACATTACACTAGTAGTCCCACTCTTAGCATTCTAGTCTGAGGCTTGAAGGAGCATGGGCCCCAGTAAGAATGACATGCAAGGATGTTTACTACAGCATTGTGGATAGAGACCAAAGATGGAAAGAACCTGAAAGATTATAAGCTGGGGAACTGGTGAGTAAGTCCCATAAAATAATACACCACTTCGAAAAAGAACGTATTTGATCCACATATATTGGTCTTGAGGAAGGTCTATGTATACTGGACATAAAGGTAAATTATATGATACACTGGACATAACAGAGAGAAAAGAAAATTGTTTTCCATATTTGTGTATGTTTGGCATAGAAAGCAGAGTTACAAATTTGTTATTTCAGGGAATCGAGGTGGTTGGGGTTAACTAATTTTAGTGTTTATCTTTATAGGCCTTGGCATTGTTAAAATTTTTTTAAAAGAAAAGAGTAATGACTTTTTATATATTTAGCTTTTACCAGAATATGATCCTGAGTCAAGTTTGAAGGACAAAGCAGAAGGTGTTGAAGTCTGTTGAGACTATTTCCAATCACACAAATAAAGGTTTGCTGTGAAATTTATGAGAGGGAATCTTTATAGCTCAGATACCACCTAAACTAAAGTCTCCCAGAGAAGAGTGAAATTTCTGACTTGGTTTAAAAATGCACTCAGAAATAATTAGGATTTGTAGAGTTCAGAGATTCAGACTTTTTAATCAAATGGCTATTGTGCATGCTAAACCCTTTAAAACCCTTGAAGTGAATCAAGGAATACTAAGACTCATACAACTTCAACACTTGAAAACATCTAGAAATCTCATACAGCAGGAACTGGTCCTATAGGAAAAGACAGAAATGGGGTCAATTTACCAAAGAAAAGGCCAGCTATTTCACATAGCTCCAAGTAAATGAAAGTTTTCCCTTTTAATAAAGTTATGGAGATGAGTCAAAAGAGAAGCGACTTAGTTTTCAGAAGGGGCACAAGAAAACTGTTTGCCCTCAGTGAAATAATGCCATACACTTTTTGTTTTTACCTTATAGAAAGGATATTCTAGAACTGAGGATAAGTACAGTTGTGTCAGTTGTGCTAGACTCAGTCTGTCCAGACATGATTCTTCACCTGAAATGAAAAGCATTCCAATCAGTTACGTTTCAATTTTCCTACTTGTAATGAAAAAAAATCATGAACATCCAGCACTAATTAATTCATTCCAGAAGTGTGATGGATTTTTAAGTGACACTAGAAAATGAACTTGTTAGAATTATGCCCTCATGCTTGCTTAACCAGTGACATCTTATTTTGACTTCTACAAACCCAAGCTCCTAACTTCTGCCCCTTGTTGGGAGTCAGGCAGTTACACCAGCAGACCTCTGCTAATGGGAGCATCTCGATGATCCCCCACAGGAGCATGAATGGCCCATTGAGGTGCTGATGTCGTCCACCTATGGGAAGCACATCCACCAGCCCATCAAGCCACTGAACCACCACCATGGCAGCGCCAACCATGTGAGGGCTGACTTCTACAGGAAGAACAACATCCCCAGGATCAAGGCCCCTGGCTTTAGGTACTTTTCTCCAGCCTGAGGGTCACCCCAGGCTCCAAAGGCCCAGGAGCTCATTTCATGGGGGAGGAGGGACACCTGGGGCCTTAAATCCTCATTGTGCTGACATCTTGAAACTGCAGAGATTCCCCATTTGGCCTTATGGTGGGGACAATGAACGACAAGCAGCTTCCCTAAGGGGCCCTGGTTAAGAACCTGGCAGACACCGTTAGAATGTAGGCACATCCAGCAGGTGGATTTTTACAGGAAACTATTTCAGATTGTGATGCTGGTGACTCATTCACTGCGGGCACATTGACAACATTAAAAATATCCCCCCACCTTAAGTGACTGGGATTTGTGTTCATGGGCTTTCTGCATTTGTGTTCTGGGAGGGGTGTGCAGTTATTTTCCTAATAGTCACAGAAGCCACTACTGCCTGATATTATCTCTAGTGTACCTAAAACAATGCTTGCAATTTACTTTCCTCAAGAGGAAATATCAGGAAAGTTACATTTTAGCACAACTGAACTCTAGATATACTGCAGTGCAATTTCTCCCCAGTGGTCTGAACTGCAAATAATGGAATTTTGTTCACTCGAGGACAAAAATCCCTAGGAAGGATGGATGGCCCTGGTGGCCAGCATTTTCTGTTGTCACCCTGTAAGTGAGAAGCAGCTGAGGTCATGAGGAAAGCATGGGGCTTGGCATTCACCAGGGTTGGGTAGAATTCTGGCTCCTCCATTTTCTAGCTCTGAGGTCTAGTGTAAGTCTTGTCATCTCTCTGAGCCTACATTCCCCCATCTTTACAGTGGGGAATGCTAACCTTGTCTGTGTCTGAGTCTGAATTCAGTGTCTCAGGGTTTGGAGGCTAGACATCAGATCAAGGGATTAGCAACCACACAGTCCTGCAGGGGGGCATCCTGATGTTGGCTCAGCCTCTGCTCATCACATGGCCATCTGAATCCTGTGGTCTCCACTTCTGCAGAGGGGTACATCTGTCTAGATCCCCTCCTTGTGAGGTCTCCAGTCCTGTAGGATGAAGGCCCTCCTGGTTCAAAATTTGGTTTCATCTTAAAAGGATCTTTGAGATTCTTCCAAATAGCTCCCACCCACAGCACTAGGGACCAGGATTTGAATGTGTCTTGGGGGATATGAGTCAGCCCCCATCATTAATTCTGTGAGGGGCTTGGTGAGCTCACAGAGTTGGTCATAAAACAGGTGGCCCTCTGGTATACCACCCTGCTCATCAATCGTGCTGAAGATGATCAACTTTTGATGATTTTAAAGCAGACTGCATTTTTTTTTCAAATTCTACTCAGTTTATTCATTTTTTAAAAAGATAGTACATTAAAAGAAATATGAGGTCCCCGTTCACCCCCACCGCCCCCACCCCACCACTCCTCCCACAGTAACACTCTCCCCCATCATCATGTCACATCCATTGCATCTGGCGAGTACATCTCCAGGCATCGCTGTACTCCATATCCCGTATTCCACACCATAGCCCACACTTTCCTACGTTCCATCGGGTGGGCCATGGGAGGACAAACAATATCTGGCAATTGTCCCTGGGGCAGCACCCAGGACAACTCCAATTCCCAAGAATGCATCCACATTTCTTCTCTTCCTTGCCTTCCCTGCACCCAGCAGCCACCATGGCCACTTTTTCCTCATCAATGCCACATTTTCTTGATTATTAACCACAATAGCTCATGAATAGAATATCATTAAGTCCACTCTGATCCTTACTGTATTCCTCCTTCCTGTGGACCTTGGCTTGGTTGTGTCCATTCCACATCTATGTCAAGAGGGGGTTTAGATTCCACATGGATATTGGATGCAATCCTCCTGCTTTCAGTTGTAGGCACTCTAGGCTCCATGTTGTGGTGGTTGACATTCTTCAACTCCATGTTAGCTGAGTGGAGTAAGTCCAATAAATCAGAGTGTAGCAGCAGTAGTCTGTTGAGGGCAGGGCCTGCCTATCATATTGTCAGTCCAGAAATTCAAACCCCCAAGATATATCTTAAGCCCCAGCACCAACTACAATTCCAGTAAAGTAGCATGAAAGGCTTGTGAAAAGAGATCCCATCTGAGTCCAGCTTCATCACGCAGAAACACCAGTTCCAAAGAAGGGCCAACTGACATGGCAGTGAACCCCATCTGCCATGACCATAGAACCTGTGGGTCTCTTTAGCCCTCAAAAGGACCAATATCTGGGGGTGTATCTACTTTATCTGTCTCTAAGACTCTGCTCAGGTGTGCATATGGGCAATCCTTCTGACAACCTCCAGACTCTTTTTTAGAGACTCATAGCCATATAAACTCATCTGTCCTTTCCATTTCCCCCTTAATTTAGGTCAAACAGCATTTTTAACTCCTGTTATTATATGTAGATAGGGATATTCTGCTGGTCCGCTTTGAACCTTTAATTCAAGGTCATTTTCTAGTTGCATCATCAGCTGGTACTTGGAAGTCATCCCTCTGTGCCAGGGAGGCTCATTCCTGGGTGTCATGTCCCACGTAGTTGGGAAGGCATTGCATTTACATGCTGAGTTCGGCTTCGAGACAGGCCACATTTGAGTAACATGGAGGCTGTCAGGAGGGAGCTCCTAGGCACAGTGCTGCTCTAGGCCTTGTTTTTATTTCAGGCAAATAGGCTCACAAGCATAGTCATTAGTATCAGGGGCTCACTGTTGGACCCTCATTAATTCCTGATCCTTACCGTTGCACCTGGGGTACTACCGCTGCTCCCCTCCGGACAACGGCAGAGCCCCCACTGGTCAGTAACTCAGTACCCCCCCAGCTGTTGTATTTAATTTTTTCTACTATGAGTATATCCAAACATTTCCATACCCTCTGGATATATGCCCTGTATAACTCCCTGTCAATCATATATTGCCTGTCAATAACATCCCATACCAGTATTCCTCCGCTGCCATTGTTGAACCACTCTGTGATCCAAAACTTACTGAAAAGTAAAGCCCAATATAATGTCAGGTTCCCTTACTAGTAAAATGGAATATAGCAATGAGTTTAAAGGTTAGCTGTAGAATGCATATTGATTTGGAAAAATGCTACATCCTATCTTTTTCTTTTATTTTTTCCTAATTATACAGCTTCTCTTCAGAGGAGCCCCAGATCACAGTAATTCATATATACAATGTATAGTACTCCCACACATCCACCATAAAACCTTTTCCCTTCCACAGTGATAATCTTTCAACTTATTCATATCATATTTACTTAAACTGATGTACAGAATCTGAGACAATAGCTTTCAAACAAGGTGACATCTGTGCTTACATTGTGGTCCATACTTTAGGATATACAGTTTTCTAAATTTTTTAGTTATCCTTTGTTTTTTTTTTTAATTTTTTTATTTTTTATTGACTTTGTAATAATATTACATTAAAAATATATATGTGAGGTCCCATTCAACCCCACCCCCCCACCCCCCCCCTCTCCCCCCCCCCAACAACACTCGTTCCCATCATCATGACACATCCATTGGATTTGGTAAGTACATCTTTGGGCACCTCTGCACCTCATATACATTGGTTCACATCATGGCCAATACTCTCCTCTATTCCATCATGTAGGCCCTGTGAGGATTTACAATGTCCGGTGATTATCTCTGAAGCACCATCCAGGGCAGCTCCATGTCCCGAAGACGCCTCCACCTCTCATCTCTTCCTGCCTTTCCCCATACCCTTTGTCCATTATGTCCACTTTTCCCAATCCAATGCCACCTCTTCTATGTGGACACTGGATTGGTTGTGTCCATTGCACCTTTATGTCAAGAGGAGGCTCAGATTCCACCTGGATGCTGGATGCAATCCTCCCGTTTTCAGTTGTAATCACTCTAGGCTCCATGGTGTGGTGGTTGTCCTTCTTCACCTCCATCTTAGCTGAGTGTGGTAAGTCCAATAAATCAGATTGTAGGTGCTGGAGTCTGTTGAGGCTCAGGATCTGGCTATCACATTGTCAGTCCAGAGATTCAAATCCCCTAAATATATCTTAAACCCCAACATTAACTGCACCTCCAGCACATTAGCATGAAAGTCTTATGAAGGGAGATCCCATCTGAGTCCAGATTCATCACACATAAACACCATTTCCAAAGAGGGGCCATCTGCCCTGGTAGTTAACCCCATCGGCCATGACCATAACTCCCATGGGTCTCTTTAGCCCTCAAAGGAACCGATATCTGGGGGTTGTATCTGCTTTATCTGTCTCTCTGACTCTGCTCAGTTGTGCATGAGGGCAAACCTTCTGCCAGCCTCCAGACTCTTTTTTAGAAACTCGTAGCCATATAAACTCATTTCTCCTTTCCATTTCCCCCTTACTTTAGGTCAAACAGCATTTTAAAGTCATGGTATTTTATGTAGACATGGATATTCTGCTGATCCGCATTGAACCTTCCGTATAAGGTCATTTTCCAGTTGCATCATCAGTTGGTAGTTGATAGTGGTCCCTCGTTGCCAGGGAGGCTCATCCCCGGGTGTCATGTCCCACGCTGGGGGGAAGGCATTGCATTTACATGCTGAGTTTGGCTTCGAGACTGGCCACATTTGAGTAACATGAAGGCTGACAGAAGGAAATTCCCAGGCACAAAGTTGCTCTAGGCCTTGTTATTATTTTGGGTTTATCAGCTCACAAGCATAGTCATTAGTATCAGGGGCTCACTGTTGAACCCTCACTCCCTCCCGGTCCCCACCACTGTACCTGGGAGACTGTCGCTGCTCCCCTAGGGACCACGACAGAGCACCACTGGCCAGGAACCCAGTACCCCCCCTACTGTGGTTTTTAATTGTTGCCACTATGAGTATATCCAAACATTGCCATGCACCCTGGACATATGTTCTGTACCGCTCCCTGTCAGTCATATATCACCTGTCATTGGTATCCCATACCAGTATCCCTCCATTGCCACTGTTGAAACACTCTGTGATCCAGAACTCCCCGAAATTTGAAGCCCAATATAATGTCATGGTCCCTTACTAGGGAATGGCATATAGCGATGAGTTTAAAGGATAGATAAAGAACTTGGATAAAGTTAGATAAAGAACTTAGATAAAGAATGTTGACTTGAAAAAATTCCACATCCTATTTTTTTCTTTTTTTTTTCTTTTCCCCCCCCCCCCCCCTAATTATTCAGCTTTTCTTCACAGGAGTCCTAGACCACAGCAATGTATATATATAATATACAGCACTCCCACACATCCACCAGAAAACCTTTTCCCTTCCACAGTGATACTCTTACGCCCTATTCATATCATATTTACTTAAAGTGATGTACAGAGTCTGAGACATTAGCTTTCTAACAAGGTGACATCTGTGTTTACATTATGGTGCATACTTTAGGATACACAGTTCTTTACATTTTTAGTTATCCTATGTTTTACATTATGGTTTACATTATCAGTCTGTCATCTCCTATATGTTATGGTGTAATATTACATGTTTTATATCCATCCTTGTGTACTCTCAAGAAACTCCTCTCTTACCCCCCATTTACTTTGGTTTCACACATTTAACGTCCATTTTCCCTTCCACCTTGGTGCCCTCAGTGATAGCCAACCTCCGTTTCCTGAGGAGCCACTTCCAGAGATAGATGGAATAGTGTTCAGGGCCTAACTTGCTCAACTGCCCCAATGCCCTGGGAGCCACCCTTTCTCTCGAGGGATACAGTTCCCTCTATTTGATGGCATTAGTCCTCCCTAGGATGTGGGTCCACCCCCACTCTCACTAGTTGGGTCTCTACCCAATGGTACAACCCACCCTGGCAAAATGAGCATTCAGACATTCCCCAGGAGTCTGTCCCGCATCAGACCATTCCCTCTGAGCATTCTAAACAGGTAACCCTCCTAATTATATTTTGATACGGTTTTCTGTGCATTTTACTCTCAACCAACACCTGACACTCTCATATGTTCATATGTTGCCCCTCCCTCCCCCAATTTTTTGGGCAATATTACCCCTCTGCCGATCCCCAGGCCCCCTCAAACCCGCAAAGCCCCACCCAAAGGCAACCCCTTGCCCCCACTTTATCTCTTCTTTGTGCTCATACGTACCACCAGATCATCATAGATTCCACCCCTGCAGACGTCAGCTTACATCCTTCCTCTACCCCCCGATTTCCTATAAACCTATCTTCCAGTCTCTAGCTCTCTGAGACAGCTTGCTTATTTCATATCATTGAGGTTATTTAGTATTTGTCCTTCAATGCCTGAGTTGCTTCACTCAAAATAAGGTTCTCAAGATTCATCCATTTTATCACGTGTGTTTGTAGTGTATTTGTTCTTAAAGCCGAGTAGTATTCCATTGTATATATATACCACAATTTATTGATCCACTCATCTGTTAATGGGCATTTGGGTTGATTCCAACTTTTGGCAATAGTGAACAATGCTGCTATGAACATTCGTGGGCATATATAGGTTTGTGTCCTTGTTTTCAGTTCTGCTGGGTATATACCCACAGTGGTATTGCTGGGTCAAATGGCAAATCTATGGTTAATTTTTTGAGAAACCACCAAATTGTCCTTCAGAATGGTTGGATCCTTCTGCATTCACACCAGCAGTGGATGAGGATTCCCATTTCTTCACATCCTCTCCAGCACTTGTATTCTTCTGTTTTTTTCATAGCTGCCAATCTTAAGGGAGTAAGATGGTACCTCATTGTAGTTTTGATTTGCATTTTCCTGATAGCTAAAGATTTGGAGCATTTTTTCATGTTCTTTTTAGCCATTTGTATTTCTTCTTTGGAGAAGTGTCTGTTTAAACCTTTCCCCCATTTTTTCAATGGGTTGTTTATCTTTTTATTTTCAAGATATAGGAGTTCTTTATATATGCAAGTTATTCGTCTCTTATCAGATATATGGTTGAAAAATATTTTCTCCCATTGTGTAGGTTCCCTTTTTACTTCCTTGACAAACTACTTTGAGGTGTAGAGGGCTTTAATTTTGAAGAAGTCCCATTTAACTATTCGTTCTTTTGCTGCTTGTGCTTTTGGTGTGATGTTCATGAACCCATTTCCTATTACAAGTTCTTGTAGATGTTTCCCTACACTGCTTTCCAAGGTCTTTATGTTTTTGGCTCTTATATTTAGGTCTTTGATCCATCTTGAGTTGTTGTTTGTATAAGGTGTGAGATGGTAATCCTCTTTCATTCTTCTACATATGGATATCCAGTTCTCCAGGCACCATTTGTTGAATAGGCCATTCTCTCCCAGTTGAGAGGGTTTGGTGTCTTTATCGAATATTATATGGCTATATATATGAGGTTCTATATCAGAACTTTCAATTCAATTCCATTGGTCTGTGTGTCTCTCCTTATGCCCATACCATGCTGTTTTCACTTCTGTAGCTTTGTAGTATGTTTTGAAGTCAGGTAGTGTGATTGCTCCAATTTTGACTTTTCTTTTTCAATATGTCTTTGGCTATTCGGGGCCTCTTTCCTTTACAAATAAATTTCATAGCTAATTTTTCTAGTTCCTTAAAGACGGCTATGTTGATTTTTATTGGGATTGCTTTGAATGTGTAGATCAGCTTTGGTAGGATAGACATCTTAGTAATATTTAGTCTTCCTATCCATGAGCAGGGAATATTCTTCCATTTATTTAAGTCTTCTTCGATTTCCTTGAACAGTCTTGTATAGTTCTCGGTGTATAAGTTTTTTACCTCTTTAGTTAAATTTATTCCTAAGTATTTGATTTTTTTCTTTACTATTGTGAATGGTATTTGTTTCTTGATTTCCTCCTGATCTTGCTCATTATTGGTGTACAGAAATGCTACTGATTTTTGCGCATTGGTCTAGTAACCTGCGACTTTACTAAACTCATTTATAAGTTCCAGAAACTTTGTTGTAGACCTCTTGGGGTTTTCTATGTATAGGATCATGTCATCTGCAAATAATGAAATTTTGACTTCTTCCTTTCTAATTTGAGTTCCTTTTATATCTGGTTCTTGCCTCAGTGCTCGATCAAGTACTTCTAAGACAATGTTTAATAGAAGGGGAGACAGAGGGCATCCTTGTCTTTTTCCTGACTTTAGAGGGAAGGATTTTAGGATTTCTCCATTGTAAACAATGTTAACTGTAGGTTTTTTCATATATACTCTTTATCATGTTCAAAAAATTTCCTTGTATTCCAATCTTTTGGAGTGTTTTTATCAAGAAAGGGTGCTGTATTTTGTCAAACACTTTTTCTGTATCTATAGATAAAATCATGTGATTTTTTTCCTTCAGTCTGTTTATATGGTGTATTACATTGATTGATTTTCTTATGTTGAACCATCCTTGCATACCTGGAATGAATCCCACTTGGTCGTGGTGTATAATTCGTTTAGTGTGTTGTTGAATATGATTAGCAAGTATTTTGTTAAGTATTTTTGCATCTAAGTTCATTAGAGAAATTGGTCTGTAATTTTCCTTTCTTGTGGTGTCTTTGTTTGGTTTTTGTACTAGATAATGTTGGCAAGAAAGAAGGAGTTAGGTAATGTTCCTTCTGTTTCGATTTTTTGGAAGAGCTTCACCAGGATTGGTGTTAATATTTTTCCGGAATGTTTCGTAGAATTCACCTGTGAAGCCATCTGACCCTGGGCTCGACTTAGTTGGGAAGTTTTTCATGACTGATTCTAACTCTTTACTTGTGATTGGTTTGTTGACATCTTCATTTTCTTCTGTCATCAATATAGGCTGCTTATGTGTTTCTAGGAATTTGTCCATTTCCTCTGAATTGTCATTTTTGTTGGAATATAGCTTTTCAAAGTATCCTTTTATGATAGTCTTTATTTCTGTGTGGTCAGTGGTGATATCTCCTTTCTTGTTTCATATTTTGTGTATTTGCATCTTCTCTCTTTTTTCTTTGGTAGTCTCGCTAAAGTCTTGTCAATTTTATCCATCTTCTCAAAAAAAAACAGCTCTTGGTCTTGTTTATCTTTTCAAGTGCTTTCTTATTTTCTATTTCATTTACTTCTGCTCTTATCTTTGTTATTTCCTTCCTTCTTTTTCCTGTGGGATTACTTTGTTGTTTTTTTTCTAATTCCTCCAAATATGCAGTTATTTCTTCAATTTTTGCTCTTTCTTCTTTTTTGATGTATGAATTTATGGCTATAAATTTCACTGTCAGTATGGCTTTTGCTGCATCCCATAAATTTTGGTATGTTGTGTTAAAAGTATCATTTGTTTCAAGGTAGTCATTGATTTCTTTTGAGATTTCTCTTTGACCCACTGTTTTTCTAAGAGTGTTCTGTTTAATTTCATTATTTTGGTGTGAAATCTGGGCCTCTGGCCCTTGCAGATTTCTAGCTTCACTCCACTGTGGTCAAAGATTTTATTTTGTATTATTTCAATATTTCTGAATTCATTAAGCCTTTCTTTGTGGCCTAGCATAGGTCTATCTTGTAGAATGATCCATGTGTACTTGAGAAAAATGTATATCCTGCTGTGTTTGGGTGTAATGATCTGTATATGTCTATTAGACAAGCTCCTCTAATATATTGTTCAAATATTTCATTTCTTTAGTGATTCTGTTTTGAGATGTTCTGTCCAGAGTTGATAGTGGTGTATTAAAATCCCCCACTATAATTGTAGATGTGTCTATTCTTTCACTTAGTTTTTCTGGTGTTTGCCTCACATATTTAGAGGAGCCCTTGTTAGGAGCATAAATATTTATGATTGTTCATTCTTCTTGACAGATTGTCCCTTTCACTGATATGTAGTATCCTTCTTTGTCTCTCACAATTGTTTTGCATTTAAAGTCTACTTTGTCTGATATTAATATAGCTACTCTTGCCTTTTTTTTTTTTGGTTATTGTTTGCTTGTAAGATTGTTTTCCAACCATTCATTTTCAGCCTCCATGAATCTCTGGCTCTAAGATGTGTCTCTTGTAGACAACATATAGATGGGTCATATTTCCTTATCCAATGTCCCAGTCTGAATCTTCTCATAGGTGATTTTAATCCATTGACATTCAGTGTTCTTACTTTCAAGATATTATTTATGTTAGCCATATTTTGATTGGACTTCTGTTTGTCATATTTTGTTTTTTTTCTTCTCTTTTTGTCTTTTTTGTTGCTCTTACACTCTCCTCCAACTCTGCCTGTCCTGTTTTGTCCTTTCTTCCTGCAGAACGCCCTTTAGAATTTCTTGAAGGGGAAGTTTCTTATTGGCATACTCTTTCAATTTCTGTTTATCTCTGAATATTTTGAACTCTCCATCATTTTTGAATGCTAGTTTAGCTGGATAGAGTATTCTTGGTTGGAAATTTTTTCTTTTTGTAATTGACTATATCATACCAGTGCCTTGTTGCCTCCATGGTTTCAGATGAGAAATCAGCACTTAATTTTATGGAGCTTCACTTGTATGTGATGGTTTTCTTTTCTCTTGCTGCTTTTAGAATTTTCTCTTTGTCTTGAGCGTTGGAGAATTTGACAAGTATATGTCTTGGGGTGGGCCTGTTGGGGTTTATGATGTTTGGGGTTCACTGTGCTTCTTGGATATGTACATCTGTCTCTTTCAGTAGATTTGGGAAGTTTTTGGCCATTATTTCCTGCAACACTCTTTCTGACTCCTTTCTCTTCTCTTCTCCTTCTGGGATGCCTATAATATGTATGTTTGAGCATTTTGCATTGTCATTCATGTCTCTAAGTCCTAGCTGGATATTTTCTATCTTTTTATCGATCAATTTTCTATCTCTTTGATTTCTGGTGTACTGTCTTCCACATCACTAATTCTCTGCTCTGCCTCTTCTAATCTGCTGCTGTTTGCTGCAGGTGTATTTTTGATTTCTTGAACCGTGGTGTTCATTCCCATCATATCTGTTATCTTTTTGCATATGTCTGCAATTTCCCCTCCAAATGTTGACTTCATATTGTTAACCTCTTCCTTTACTTCATTAAATTTGTCTGTGATATATGTTCTGAGATCTTTAATTACTTGTGCGAAGTTCTGCTCCCCTTCCTGATTTTTAGCTTGTTGATTGGATTCAGCCATGTTTTCCTGATTACTGGTTTGTTTTGTAGTTTTTTGTTGCTGTCTGGTCATCATTTTATCTTGATGGGTTAATCAGTTTCTTAGCTTCTTTGTCTAGTCTTGGGGATTAGTTAGCTGTTGTTTTTGTGTAAGTGTTATATCTTCTCTTTGTCACTTTGTTCTTCTTATTCTAATTTCTTGTTGCTTGGTGAGTTCACTGTGAAGTAAGGTATATATAGGGCCATGGAAAGGCAATTGTGCAAGAAAGGAAAATGGGTAAAGTAGTATTGGTAAGAAATGTTAACAGAGCAACAATATGAATTCTGGGAGAATGGATATTAGATTCATGTATGTTGTGTAGAGTTATAGCAGTAGGTAGAGTACCTATAATGAGGTAGTTGACTGAATATGGGAGGAATAGGTTATGAATTAAAAAGCTAGTGTTTTCATGAGAGAGGGAAAGAGAAAAGAAATTCAATAGTTTCAAGAGTGGATAAAAGACAGAAAACAAAACAAAGGTATTAGAAATTAACAGTTAGACAATTTTGGGGATCAAAGAAAGGGAGGTGGAATATAGGAGAGACAAGAGATGATGGAGGATATCAATATGTGGGGGAAAGGAGATAGTGTAGGTAGCCAAAATCAATTCATACAGAAATGAGGCAGTGGAGGATGAGGAAACCCAGCAAATGTGAGGTGTTCCCTCCAGCACCTATTGTATAAGTAAGATGAAATAAGAAGAAAATGAGTGACAAGAGAGAAAGAAAAAAAAAAGGACCTTGGGGGATACAATGGGAGAAAAGATTGGGAGATAATGCAATGTTAGCAATCACTACAATAAAAAATAAAAAAAAATAAAAAAAAACAAAACAAAAAATCAAAAAAGAAAAAACACAAATGTTGAGGACTAGGACATTCAATGACATCAGATGTACCACAGGGCGTGGTGGATTCAAGGATGGAAAGTCTGTGATATTGCAGACTCAAGAGGTGTGATTCTTGGGGTGTAGGCCACCAGGGTTTAGGGGACACAGACCTGGCAACCTCAAATCTGGTTAACAGGGAGCCTGGGAGCACCGCAGTGCAACACAGCATTCAGGGATCCCCACAGCTCAGTGCCAGACCTATGGGGGAGATCACATCCACAAACTCTGACCTATGCTTCAGAACCCCACAATTCACCCTCTCACTAGTGTCTCCTCTGTGGCTTTATCTCTAATTCGACTTCAGGACAGCTCCCGTCCTGCAATCACCCGAAACAGCCACCTGTGGGTCCCTCTACACTGCAGCCAATTTAATGATGCTGCAGATCAGCAGCCAGGCCCAGCTGGCGTGGCTCCAGCCGGAAGCGCAGATATCAGTGTCTGAACCTGAAATTCCCATGCCTTGCAAAAGATTCCCCTAATCGGCTTCCAGACGTCTCCCATCCTGCAGGCCCCTGAACCAACCTCCTGGTGATGTCTCTTTTTTGTGAGCGGTTTAAGGCTGCTGCAGATTGGCAGCCAGCCTTGGGGGTGGGGTTCTAGCCAGAAGCACTATTATTCATGTCAGAAATAAAAAATTTCCTCACCTCACACAAAACTCCCGTCTGTCTCCCCAAATCGGTCTGCGAAGGCCTCCTGCAGCTCTGCCCACCCCAGGAGGGAGCGTCCCACATGCAGCCCCCACCACCATGTAAGAGAGCCTCAATTTTATCTTATACATGAATTTTCTCTATTGCCTTCCCACCAAATCAATGTCCAGACACCTCCTGCCCTGCAAAATCTTGAAACAGCCTGGTCCTGAAGAATTTCCTATGCTGCCCAGTTGCTTCTATGCAGGAGAGACACTCAGGTGCACTCACTCAATCACCATCTTGCCCCGTCCCTCTCCCCCTGCCTTTGAATTCAGCCCCCTGCCCTCCAGCAAGTGTGAGGGAGGAACAATTCTTATCCAACAGTGGCCCCTAGTGGTGGTAGATTTGCCTCTGACTTTCCGCCACAGAGCCGCTTTCTTTTTCCTGTAGCTTCTTCTGCCTCTTTTCTTCCCATCAGACATACATGAGAGAACTGTCCAGGACACAAGAGCAGAGGTTCTCTTCTCACAAAATGATTTTAAGAACCAAAGATGGGTTCCATATATTAGTAAAACGGGTAAACTTTCAGGAAGAAAGAACAAAAATAAACATTTATGCACCTAAGCACGAGGCTCAAAATACATGAGGCAAACACTGGGAAAATTAAGTGGAGAAATAGATGCTTATACAAGTATAGTGGAGTAATTTAATACAAAATTATTATGACTAGACAGAACATCTCAACAAAGAATCAAGAAAGAAACAAAGACTCTGAATAATACATTAGAGGATCTGGACCTAATTGACATATACAGAACAATACACCCAAATACAGTGGGAAATACTTTCTTCTCAAGTGCACATGGAACATTATCCAATATACACCACATACTAAGCCACAGAATAACACTCAAAGAATTAAAAAAGATTGAAATTATACAAAGTAATTTCTCTGATTATAATGGTATGAAGCTTGAAATTAGCAGGGGCCAGAAATCTAGGTCAGACACAAATATATGGAAATTAAACAACACGCTCTACAACAAACACTAGGTCAAGGAGGAAATTACAAAAGAAATCAGGAAATACCTTGAAATGAATGAAAATGACAACAATACATATCAAAACTTATTGGATTCAGCCAAAGCTGTACTGAGAGGGAAATTTATAGACATAAATATATAAATAAAAAAAAAAGAAGAGCAAAAATCAAAGACCTAACCACACCTGTAGGAATTAGAAAAAGAAAAACAAACTAACCCCAAATGAAGTAGAAAGAACTAAATAAAGATTAGAGTAGAATTAAATGAAATAGAAAATAAGAAATCACTAGAAAAAATTAAGAAAATTAAAACATGGCTCTTTGAGAAGATCATTAAGATTGAAAAACTCTTAGCTCTATCAACAAAGAAAAAAGGAGATAAGATGTAACTACACAAAATAATAAATGAAGAAGGGGATATCACCATTAACCGCACAGAAATAGAGTATCAGAAAAGGATACTTTGAGAAATTATATGCCAACAAGAAGGATAATTTAAAGGAAATGAACTAATTCTTAGAAACACACAAACAGCTTACATTGACAAAAGAATTTGATGAACTCAACAGACCAATCACAAGTAAATATGGAATCAGAACCTCCCAAATAAGAAGAGTGCAGGATCAGACAGCTTCACAGGTGAATTCTACCAAACATTCCACAGAGAACTAACACCAATCCTGATTAAACTCTTCCAAAAAAAAAACAGAAGTAGAAGGACCATTGCCTAGCTCATTCTATGATGCCAACATTACCGAAAAACAAAGCCAAACAAAGACACCACAAGAAAGGAAAATTACAGACTAATTTCTGCAATGTCCGTAGATGCTAAAATCCTCAAAAAAATACTTGCTAATCATATTCAAAAGCACATCAAATGAATTATATACCATAACCAAGTGAGTTTCATCCCAGGTATATAAGGATTATCCAACAAAAGAAAATCAATCAATGTAATACACCATATAAACAGATTGTAATAAAAAATCACATGATCATATCTACAGATGCAGAAAAGCATTCACCAAAATACATCACTCTTTTCCTGATAAAAATCCTGCAAAAGAGATAGTAATAGGAGGAAAATTTTTGAACTAGAGTATATATGAAAAAGCCACAGCTAACAACATGTACAATGGTGAAATCCTAAAACCTTTCCCACTAAGATCAAGAACAAGACAACGATCTCCACTGCCACTGCTTCTATTTAACATTGTGTTAGAAGTACTTACTCAAGCACTTAGGCAAGAAAAAGATATAAAATGCATCCAAATTGAAAGGAAGAAGTCAAAATTTCACTATTTGCAGATATCATGATCCAATGTATGAAAGGCCCTGAGAAATCTACACCAAAATTTGTAGAACTTATAAATTATTTCAGTAATGTCACAGGTTATAATATTAATGCACTAAAGTCAGTAGCATTTCTGTACACTAGTAATGAGCAATCTGTGAAGGAAATCATGACAAAAATCCAATGTACAAGAGCAAATAAAAGAATCCAATACCTAGGAATAAACTTATCGAAAATGTAAAGGATTTCTACACAGAAAACTACACAGCCCTGTTAAAGTAAATCAAAGAAGACTTTTTTAAAAATGAAGAATATTCCATTTTCATGGATGGGAAGACTAAACTTCATTAAGATGTCCATCCTACTGAAAATGATCTACACATTTAAAACAATCTCAATATAAATCAACACATCATTTTTATTGAATTGGAAAAACTAAATATGAAATTTAAATGGAAGGGCAAGTGTCCCCAAATAGCAAAAGATATATTGAAAAAGAAAAATGAAATTGGAGGAATCACACTTTTTGACTTTAAAACATTCTATAAAGCTACAGTGGTCAAAACTTCATGGTATTGACACAAGGATAAACATACCAACAAATTGAGCCAAATTGAGAGTTCTGATATAGAATCAGATATTCAAAAAGGCTACCAAACACATTCAACTGGGAGAGAATGACATCTCCAACAAATTGTGCTTGGAAAACTGGAATCCATATCCAAAAGAATTTGAAAGAAACACCATCCCACACCATATACAAAAATCAACTCAGGATTGATCAACGATCTAAATGTAAGAGCAAACAGCATAAAGACCTTGAAAGATAATCTAGTGGAGCATTTACAGGACCTTGTAATAGGGGATTTTTTTCAACTCTTTATTGTTTTTAATGTTACATTAAAAAAATGAGACCTCCATATACCCCCCACCCCCCTCACCCCACTCCTCCCACATCAACAACTTCTTTCATCATTGTGGGATATTCATTGCATTTGGTGAATATAATTTGGAGCACTGCTTCACCACATGGATAATGGTTTACATTGTAGTTTACACTCTCCCCCAGTCCACCTATTGAGCCATGGCAGGACTTACATTGTACAGTGTCATTCCTTGCAGTACCACCGAGGACAACTCCAAGTCCTGAAAATGCCCCCACATCATATCTCTTCTTCCCTCTCCCTAACCTCAGCAGGTACTGTGGCCACTTTCTCCACATCAATGCTACAAATTCTTCCATTACTAATCACAATAGTTCCATAGTAGAATATCAGTAAGTTTACTCTAATCCATACTCTAATCCTCCAGCCTGTGGACCCTAGGATGTTTATGTCCACTCCACCTCTATATTGCAGGAGCATAGGTTCCACATGGATGAAGGATGCAATTTTCCTGCTTGCAGGTGTAGGCACTCTTGGCTTTGTGGTGTGGTGGTTGACCTTCTTCACCTCTCTGTTAGGTGGCCAGGGTAAGTCCAATAAACTAGACAGTATAAGTTGCAAGTCTGCTGAGGCTTAGGGCCTGACTATCACATGGACAGGCCAGAGATTCAGGTCCCCTGAATATACACCAACTCCAGTGCTAACCACAGGTCCAGTAAAAGTGACAGAAGAGGCATGTGTAGAAAGGTCATATGTGAATCCAACTCCATCACACTCAGGAACACAAACTCCAAAGTAGGGCTCACTGACATGGCACTGAATTCCCGAGCCATCTGCCATGACCATAGAACCTGTGGGTCTCTATAGCCCTCAGGAGAACCAGTACCTGAAGTTGTATCTACTTTGGCTGTCTCTGGGAACTTGCTGAGGAGTGTGTAAGCACAACATCTCTGATGACCTCCTGACTCTCTTTTAGAGACTCATAGCCATATAAACTCATTTGTTCTTTTCATTTCCCCCTTTTATTCAAGATCATAAAGCAGTTTTTAACGCCTAATATTACATATAGGCTGAGGTATTCTGCTCTTCTGAGTTGACCCTTTTATTCAAAGTCTTTTTCTAGTTACATCACCAGCTGGTGCTTGGTAGTAATTCCTCAGCACCAGGGAGGGGCATCCCTGGGAGTTGTGTCCCATGATGGGGGAAGGTAATGCATTTACATTCTGAGTTTGGCTTGAACTTCACATCCAAATCCCAAGCAGTGAAAGAAAAAATAGATAAATGGGAACTCCTCAAAATTAAAACTTTTACACCTCAAGATGTGATGGAAGAAAATATTTGGTAATTATATATCTGATAGGAGCCTATCATACAGCATATATAAAGAAAACATATCTAAAAACAAAAGACAAACATCCCTTTTAAAAATGGGGAAAAGAGAAAGACAAAGTAGATACAACTCCAGGTATTGGTGCGCCTGAGAGGTATGGAGACACACAGATTCTACGGTCATGGCAGATGCCTCTGGAGTGGGCCTTACTATGGAAATTGTGCTCCTGAGTGTGATGGAGTTGGACTCAGATGTGACCTTTCTACACATGCCTCTTTTGTCACTTTTACTGAATTTGTAGTTTTTCACTGGGATTGGTGTATCCTAAGAAGACTTGAAGCTATGGACTGGCCATGTGGCAGCTAGGCTCTAAGCCTCAGCAGATTTGAACCTCCTATTCTCTGGTTTGTTGAACTTGCACCGGCCAGCTAACAGGAAAGTGAAAATGGCTAACCACCACACCAGGGAACTGAGATTGCCTACAACTTTAAGTAAGAGAATCACATCCACCAACCATGTTGGATATAAGTCCCCTCTCAGTATAGAGGTGGAATGGACATCACCAACCCAGGGTCTACAGGATGGAGGAATAAATTATGGAATAGTGTGAGCTTAATGGTATTCAACTGTAGAATCATTTTGAATAGTAAGGGAAGCAGCTGTAGCACTGATCTGGGGAAAGTGGCTATGGTAGTTGCTGAGGGAAGGGAGAAGGAAGAGTTGAGATGTGGGACATTTTTGCTCCTTGGGGTTGTGCTAAATGATATTGCAGGGACAGATGCTGGACATTATATATCCTGCCATAACCCACTGAATGTACTGGGGAGAGTGTAAACTACAATGTACACTATAATCCATGCGGTCTGGCAGCGCTCCAAAATGTAGTCACCAAATGCAAATAATATGCCAAAATGATAAACAAGGTTTTTGATGTGGGAGGAGTGGGAGGGTGGTGTGTGGGAAATGGAAGAACCTTTTACATTTTTTTAATACAACTTTATTTTGTGATCTCTGTATCTTTAAGAAACATACAATTTAATAAGTAAAAAGAAAGAATACGGAACTAGCTCATGGAATAACATGGATGAACCTTGAGGTCCTTATGTTGAGTGAAGCAAGTCAGACATTGAAGGACAAATATTACATGACTTTTGATATAAATTAAGCAAATCGAGCAGACTCAGAGAGCTATTGTCTGTAAGAGATATTTAGAGGAAATACAAAGGGAGAAGTTTGTGAGCCAATGCCCATATGGACCAAATCTATGATAAGGTGAAAGTGTGTCATTGGGTAGTGAAGGACTATGACAAAACATTGGTGATGCTATTGGGTTAGGCATTGCTGGTTTGACAGGGGTGGGGTAGTGAGGGTAGGTTGGACGGCTCATGGCATTGGGGGAGGGTTGGGCAATGGACCATGTGAACGCTGGGAATTGTCAGGTATGTGGCTGAATGTAAAAAGTTGAGAACACTCCTATGGCAATATGACAAGGGAGGGTTACTGCCTTAAGGTGTTGGATCGGGAGCATTCAGGACAGGGTGCACCTGGGGCAGGCTTCTAGGGAGAGTGTGAGAGATCATTTTGTCATAATGTTTTGGGTCGGTGTGTGGAAACCCACATAATGAGTGGGAAGCTGTTGAACTCCCATCCTGGGGAGAACCTATATCTTCTCAAACAATGGGACAGGAGTCATTTGAGGGCATAGGTGATTCCTAAGAGGGGAGGACAAACCAGAATGTCAAGACTTCAGTGTTGCAAGTAACTATGAATCTTATCCAAGTAGTGAAGCCAGATGATCAATATTGGCCCCAAGGGGAGGCAGAGGGAGCACATAGAGTACATGAAAGAGGGGTATTTATTGGGCAATGGAAGTGTTCTACATGATCTTACAATGATGGACACTGGTCATGTTAAATGTCATCAAAATTTATAAATGTATGTGCTGTAAAATGTAAACCACAATATAAACCATTGACCGTGGTTAGTAGCTATGATTTACTGCTTGTATAACAGTTGAAACAAATGTACCATCCACATGTAAAACGGTATTAACATGGGAAGGGGAAAATGGGGGAGGATGCTGGGTATATGGGAGTCCCCTATATGCTGTTTGTGACTTTTCTGTGACCTAAAACTTCTTTGAAAACAAAATTTTATAGTTTTGTTTAATGGAATAAACAAAATGGAGTAAATGGAAGGAAGTGTCAGTATACACACAGTACAATATATATTAAACTGATGAAAGAAAAAAGTTTTTAAAAAAATAATAGTTTTCATTATTTTGTAATATCCCAAATTTTAAATTTTATTTTAATTTTTTTTTGTATTTTATTTTTAATATTTAACCTATCATTATAATTTGATTTTCCTAATAATTGTATTTGGCTATTTTATTGGCTTCATTTTTGAAGAAGCTTTGGATCACAGAAGAGTTACAATTGTAGAAGGGGAGAATCATTAGTGTGGAGTGTCAGTAATGAGGGATACATGGGAGGAATTTCACCTGGAAATACACATAAGGTATATAAATGTTTTCAAATATTCATGTGGCATTGCCACAGTGGGTGGCGAGACACACAATAACTGAGAGAATATTGAATTCTAATCCTGGAGAGCTCTGCTACATTCTCTAATGGAACAGCAGCAATCCCCCAAGTACAGGGGCAATGACTAGTGAAGAAAAATGGCCCATTGATGGACCCTTGATATTGATGACTATGCTTATGATCCTTTGCTCTTGAAATTGAAACTTAGCCTTGTGTTTAGGGTGCCTAAAAGTTACCTTCTGAGATCCTCCTTGTTGCTCAAATGTAGCCTCTTTCTAAGACAAATTCAGCATACAAATGCGTTGTCTTCCCCCCATAGTAGGACATGACTCCAAGGGATGAGCCTTCTGTACACTGAGGGATTACCATCACCAATCAAATAGCAGGGTAACTGGAAAAAGATGTAAAAGAAAAGGGGGGGAATGCAAAGACAAACTAGTTCATAAGGCTGAGAGACTTCAAAGTGAATTGGGAGGTCATTTCAGAGGTAGCACTTATGCACATCTCAGCAGGATCTCATAGACTGCCAAAATAGATACTACCCCAAATAGTGAGTCTCCTGAGAGCTCTGGAGACACCTAGGTCCTATGGTCATGGTAGATAGGTCAGGAATTTGGTGCCTTCCCAGTGGGCCTACCTTGGGGTTTGTGCTCCCCATTGTGACAGAGCTGGGACTCAGTTATGACTTCCCTACACATAGGTCATCTGTCCCTTCTATTTGAACTTATACTTGGTGATGGTGTTAGTAGGTGTACACCCAAGAAACTTAAGTCTTTGGACTGCCCATGTGCCAGCAGTGCCCTGAGCCTCAGTGGAGTTGCAACACCTACTCTCCAGTTCATTGGACCCACCCAGGGCAATTAACAAAGAGGTGAGGATGGGCAACCACTATACCAAGGAAATAAGAAAGCCTACAACTGCCAGCAAGAGCATCCCATCCATATATGGGATCAAAATCCCCTCTCAATTAGAGGTGGATTGGGCATCACCATCCCAGAATCCTTAAGAATGGGAAAGAACTATGGACTAGAGTGGACTTACTGGTATTCTTCTATAGCCTTATTGTCTATACTTATTGTTACTTATTGTATAAGCCAAATGTGGTAAACACCAACAAAAAATTACAATCCATACCAGAAAACAGGAAGAGATAGCCCAATTAAATGAACAAGATAAGCCTGCAGATGATATAAAAGAGTTAAGACAACTTATCTTAGATGTTCAAGTAAATCCCTCAATAAACTCAATGAGATGGCTAAAGAGATTAAGGATATTAAGAAGACATTGGGATGAATTGAAAAAATAAACTATAATCAATGCTCAGTAGCAATATCCTGAAATGTGTTTATCAATTGCAATGAATGTATGTCCCTAATGAAAGATGTTGTTTATGTGGGAGAATGTGGGAGCTACGAGGAGCAGGGCATATGGAAATTCCTACACTTTTTATGTAACATTTATGTAATCTAAGTACCTATAAAATAATTTTAAAAAAATATTTTTTAAAAAAGAAACCAGTTTAAGTAGGATAAGACAAAACAGCAGAGATATTAGAATGATCATTGTTTGCCCAGGCCTTAGGCAGAGGGAGGTACATTGAATAGGTGAAGCTCAGAAATGTTCAGAACAGTGAAATTATTCTCTATTATACTGGGATTGCAGGCACATGACATTATGCATTTTTCAAAACCCATTGAACTTGACAACGTCCAAGTTCAAAAATAATCTAACTGTATTGTAAATGCATCAAATGCCCTATCTGAGGGGTATGGGAGGAAAAGATGCTGAATTAGTAATGTTGGATATGAACAGTATCTGTAATATGAAATCAATGGGCACTGTACACAGGTATGCTACCCTATTTGATATTGTGTCCCATCAGGGTATGGGTTAACAAATTTTACTTGTATACATGTACACTGGAATTAAGCAATGAAGTAAATGAATGGAATATGGGAAATATGCTTCCCAACATGGTGTGGAAGGATTCAGATAAGCAAGGGGAGGATGCGAGATTGTTCTGTTAATGATTTAGAGACATACACATCAGTGTGAATTCGTGTGGAGGTAAATATAGTTACACAGAGTTGCATGTAGAAACATTTGCAGATATATATATATATATATATGTACATAGGATTGTGTACACACGTGTGTTTTTGTAATATCCATGGAGATGGCCCAGTAGCAAGGCACATATAGTGTCCAGACTTTAGATATTAAAAGCATTTTTGCAAGAAGAATTTTCTTGGAGAAATAGCTGCCTGCAGGACTAGGTCAAGAAATATACAAAAAGAGTCTGGAGTATCTCTTCGTACCAAAAAGTTAGTATGTGTTAAAATAAAACTGGTAATGTTGGGGATAATTTCAAATAGACACAGGACATAGCCAAAAGGGTTCCAAAGGTCAAAACTGGAATAAACTGGAAAACAAAATAAAGTAGTACTGTATCACAACCCAAAGTAAGAAATAAATGTCATGAGGCAATCCTAATATAAATAATTGATTTTTAAAAGATACATATTTATTGTGAAGATGAATTTCATAATATATGGAGATATTTTTCTCTCAAGGCAGTGGCACAAACATCACACTCCTGAATGTGGGCTTCACGTATTGATTTCATTCCAAAAGCCATATATGGAAATGCAGAGAATTGATGAGTATTGGGGAAGCTGGGGGAAGCTCCAAACACTGTTGTTCAAGGTCAACATCAACAGTGATAAATCATGTTCATAGGATGCACCGTAGATATGATGCAATGAAAATAACACATTATCCTGGGATCTTCCTCCAAAATCCCATTAACCCTGTCTAAACATGAGAAGAATATCAGGCAAATTCAGAGTGAGGGGCACTTTACAAAATACCCGACCTACACTCCTCAAAAGTATACAAGTCATAAAACATGAGGAGAAAATCTGAGATGTTGTCACTGCCTGAATGGCTTAAGAATTTTTGAAAATAAATATAATTTGCTATTCTGGCTTGGAGGTGTTAAGATATTGGAAAAGCATGTGAGAAGTTCTTGAAAATCCTCCCTACTATCCTTGCAACTTTTCTGTAAATCTAACACAGTTTTAAAATATTAATTTTATTAATAAATAAATTATTAGTGAAGTGCAAAATTCTAGAAACTTTGAACTCCAAGGTTCAATCCATGACAATTACATTTACATACCTTGGATAAGAATATAGCATTGCTGCCTCACATTATTCTTCCATTAAATCAGAATAGTGAAAAACAATTTCATGGAATAATTGAATTAAATGAAATAATGAATACAAAATGCCTGACATTGTGCTTAGGATAAAAATGAATATTTGTCTTTGTAGTCCAAGCCCACACAGATTCACTTCCCACTACAATTGTGCTATTTCCATCCCTCATCCTCTCTGTAGGGTTTTGGCAACAGCGATCGTCATGTTGACTGAGAGTAAGCTTTCATCATGGCAAGTAATTTCACGACCATCACCTTCTATAAACCTGCCCTGACTCTCAATAATTTAAAACATAAATACCCATCTTGTGCACAAAACACCAGGCTCCCTATACTATGGCTACTGCAAAACTGGTCAGGATGCTCATCCCCTTTTCACATCCTACCCCTTCATTGTTCATCAGATAGCAAGAACTAATTTTAAAACCTCACCACACCATATGGTTATATTGATTGGATTGTTTCCCTCATGTTTCTTCTTGGTGTGCTTCTACATCTTTCTCCTCTTGAAGTTACCCCAATCCCTACTTTCAGAGTCAGTGCAGTCATCTCCCTTGTGAAGCCTTCACTTGTCTCCACAGAATGAGCATAAACTTTTAGATCCACTTCACCAGGATGTCAGTGCCATCTCAGGGTATTTCATGTAGTCACTACTACTTTTGCTTGCACATAATCTCTATAAGATGTGGAAGAATATTTTACTCATCTCTTTATTCACAAATTATTATTTAGTAACTTCCATGATGTGTTTGATGACTAAATGGTTGTTGAGTGACTAAAATTAAAAATGAATGAGGGATGTGCAGAAAGGTCACATCTGAGTAAAATTCCATCATACTCAGGAATACAAACTCCAAAGTAGGGCCCACTGATATGGCACTGAACTCCAGAGCCAGCTGCCATGACCATAGAACCTGTGGGTCTCTGCAGCCTTCAGGAGAACTAGTACCTGTGCTTCTATCTACTTTGGCTGTCTCTGGAACCCTGTTGAGGCATGCATAAGCACGACCCTTCTGATGACCCCCTGACTCCTTTTTGGAAACTCATAGCCATATAAACTCATTTCTCCTCTCCATTTCCCCTTTTTATTCAAGGTCAAAAAACAGTTTTTAACAACTGTTATTACGTTATTACATGAAGGTTGAGATATTCTGCTGGTCTGAGTTGACCCTTTTATTCAAAATCTTCTTCTAGTTACATCATCAGCTGGTGCTTGGTAGTAATCCCTCAGCACCAGGGAAGCTCATCCCTGGGAGTCATGTCCCATGCTGGGGGAAAGTAATGCATTTTCATGCTGAGTTTGGCTTAGAGAGTGGCCACATTTGACCAACATGGAGGATCTCAGGAGGTAACTCTTAGGCAAACTGCACCTCTAGGCCTAGTTCATATTTTAGGCACACAGGCTCATAAGCATAGTCATCAGTATAAAGGGCTCATTGTTGGACCATCCTTATTAGTCTTTGTCATTGCATTTGGGGATTGATGCTGTTCCATTGGGGAATGTGATAGAGCTCCCTAGTTTAGGAACTCAACATTCCCTTATTTGAACTTTTTAATTGTAACCACTATGAAAATATCCAAACATTTTTATGTACCCTATATACATGCCTGGAGAACTCCCTCCCAACCATGTGGCTCCCATCAATAACATCCCACACAGTGTTCCTCCCCTGCCAGAGTTGAACCTCTCTGTTCACACTGAGACTATTTTAATACTTACTCTTTGAAATCTAAATGTGATTTTGAAAATAATTGATTCTTCCTTCCAATGTACAATATATAGTCAAAATAACCTGCTGGATGTTGATTAAATTTAGAATATTAAAATTTTCTTCAACACACACACAAAAAAAAACTTCTTAAAAAATGAAGCCTAATATATTGTCAAGTTCCACAAATAATAAAGTGGAAGATAGTGATGGATTTAAAGGTTAGATATAGAATACATAGTAATTTAGAAAAACTAAATAAAGTAAAAATAAATTGGGGTATCAAAAAATGAAAATGCTTCATTTTTGATGTTTTGTCTTTCATTAATGCAATAGGTGTTGCCCCGTATGTACAGTGGCAAGGCAATTTCATTTCTTCCTCAGTGTCTACATCCTTTCTTTTTTTCTAATTATTTGTTTCATCTTCACAAAATGTTTAGATCACAGTAATTCACATATATAATATAGGGTATTCCCACATATCCAAAATCAAACATTTTGTTCCTTCCCTAGCAATGATATTTTTACATGTTCATATTGTGTTTGCTGCACTTGATGTACAGATATTGAAACATAAATTTCAACTAAGGTTCCATGTTAGCTTACATTATGATCTATATTTAGACTATACAATTTTCTAAATTTTTAGTTATCTTATGTTTTACATTATAGTTTACATTTTAACCTATAGACTTTTATACAATTTTGGTGTAATTTAACATGTCCTATATCCATCATTGCATGATCTTGTGGAACACTTCCATTACCCTACAGTTACCCTGATTCCTTCTATTCAATACCCTTCTCCCCCTCCCCAGAGCACCCACTGTGACAATCAGTTTTCATTACTTGAAGGACCATATTCAGAGATACTTGCAACAGTGTTGATGGTTTGACATACTCGACTGTCCTAACCCATTTAGAGCCACCAGTATTCTTGAGAGACACATTTCCCTGTTTGAGATCATCAGTCCTCAGGATGTGGGTATAACTTCACACTAATTGTATGGATCTCCACCGATTGATATAACCCACTATGACAAAATGAGCATTCACACATTACCTGGAAGCCTGACCTGTGTAAGATGTCCCTGCTTAAGCATCTTAAACAGGTAAACTTTCTTATTATATTTTCTAAAAAGTTTTCTCAACATTACAGTTTCAACCACATACCTGACAATCTACTATGTCCAAATATTTCCCCACCCTCCCCCAATTTCTAGGGCCATCTGACCCTTCCTCCCATCCCTCACCCCCTCAAGCCATCAAAGCTCCACCCAAGGCATCCCTATGCCCCCATTTTATCCCTTCCCTCTACAAATACTTACATACAGCTTATCATAGATTTCACCCATGTAGGTATTAGCTCTTTTCCAAACTTTCTTTAAGCCTATCAACCAGTCTGTAGCTCTCTGAGACAACTTATCATGTAATATTCGTGCTTCAATGCCTGGGTTGCTTCACTCAACGTAAGGTTCTCAAGATTCATCCATGTTATCACATGTGTTTGTACTGTATTCCATCTTATAGCTGAGTAGTAGTCCATTGTATGTATATGCCACATTTTATTTATCCATTCATCTATTGATGGGCATTTGCATTGATTCCAACTTTTGGCAATAGTAAATAATGCTGCTATGAACATTGGTGTGCATATATCAGTTTGTATCCTTGTTTTCAGTTCTACTGGGTAAATACCCACCAGTGGAATTGCTGGGCCATATGGCAAATCCATAGCTAGTTTTTTTGACAAACCACCAAACTGTTCTCCAGAATGGCTGTATACTTCTGCATTTCCACCAGCATGAGTGAGTGTTCCCAGTCCTCCACATCCTCTCCAGCACTTGTAGTCTTCTGTGTTTTTGATAGCTGCCAGTCTCATGGGAGTAAGATGGTATCTCATTGTACTTTTGATTTGCATTTTCCTAATATCTAGTGATTTTGAGCATTTTTCATGTGCTTTTTAGTCATTTGCATTTCTTATTTGGAGAAGTTTCTATTTAAGTCTTGCCACTTTTTAAAATGGGTGGGTTGTCTTTTTATTGTTGAGATATAGGAATTCTTTATATTTGAAGGATATTTGTCTCCTATCAGATATATGGTTACCAAATATTTTTACCCATTGGGTAGGCTCTCTTTTCATTTTCTTGACAAAGCCCTTTGAGGTGCAAAAGGCTTTAATTTTGAAGAAGTCTCATGTATCTATTTGTTCTTCTACTCGTGCTTTTGGTGTGAAGTACATGAAGCCATTTCCTATTACAAGGTCCTGTAGGTGTTTCCCTACATTGCGTTCTAAGGTCCTTATGGTCTTGGCTCTTATATTCAGGTCTTTGATCCATCTTGAGTTGATTTTTTAATAAGGTGTGAGTTGGCAATCCTCTTTCAGTGAGTTTGGTGGTCCTATGTATATCATATGAATGTATCTATGAGGACCTATATCAGAATTTTCAAATTGGTTCCATTGGTCAGTGTGTCTCTCCTTGTGTCAGTACCATGTTGTTTTCACTACTGTACTATGTTTTGAAGTAAGGTAGTGTAATTCCTCCAATTTTGTTTTTTCTTTTTCAATATGTCTTTGGCTATTCGGGGCCTCTTTCCTTTCCAAATAAAATTCTTAGCGAGTTTTTCTAGTTCATTAAAGAATGTTGTGTTGATTTTCATTGGGATTGCATTGAATGTGTAGATCAGTTTTGGTAGGATAGACATCTTAATAATATTTAGCCTTCTTATCCATGAACAGGGAGTATTCTTCCATTTATTTAAATCTTCTTTGATTTCCTTGAACAGTGTTGTGTAGATTTCTGTGTATAAATTTTTTACATCTTTAGTTAAATTTATTTCTAGGTATTTGATTTTTTAATTTACTATTGCAAATGGTATTTTTTCTTGATTTCCTCCTCAGGTTTTTCATTAGTGTTGTACAGACATGCTACTGATTTTTGCGCATTGATCTCATAACCTGTGACATTACTGAACTCATTTATAAATTCCAGAAGCTTTGTTGTAGATTTCTCAGGGTTTTCTATGTATAGGGTCATATCATCTGCAAATAGTGGAATTTTCACTTCTTCCTTTCCAATTTGAATGCCTTTTATGTCTGGTTCTTGCCTCAATGCTCAGGCCAGTACTTCTAACACAATATTAAATAGAAGGGGTAATAATGGGCATCCTTGTCTTGTTCCTGATCTTAAAGGGAAAGATTTTCAGATTTCAAAATTGTAAATGATGTTAACTGGGGGTTTTCCATATATATCTTTTATCATGTTCAGAAAGTTTCCCTCTACCCCAATCTTTTGCAGAGTTTTTATTAAGAAATAGTGCTGTATTTTGTCAAATGCTTTTTCTGCATCTATAGATATGATCATGTGATTTTTTTTACTTCAATCTGTTTATGTGGTGTTTACATTAATGTATTTTCTTATGTTGAACCATCCTTGCACACGAGGAATGAATTCCTCCTGGTCATCGTGTATAATTCGTTTAATGTGCTGCTGAATATGATTAGTAAGTATTTTGTTGAGGATTTCCACATCTATGTTCATTAGAGAGATTGGTCTGTAATTTTCCTTTCCTGTGGTGTCTTTGTTCAGCTTTGATATTAGGGCAATATTGGCATCATAGTGTAAGTTAGGCAATGTTCTTCTGTTTCAATTTTTTGGAAGAGTTTTAGCAAGATTGGTGTTAGTTCTTTATGGAAAGTTTGGTAGAATTCACTTCTGAAGCCATCTGGCCCAGAACTCTTCTTAGTTGGGAGGCTTTTGATGACTGATTCTATATCTTTACTTGTGGTTGATTTGTTGAGATTGTCAGTTTCCTCTTTCAATAATGTAGGTTGCTTATGTGTTTCCAGGAATTTGTCCATTTTCTCTGAATTTTCATTTTTGTTGGAATATAGTTTTTCAAAGTATCCTCTTATGATAGTCTTTTTTCTGTGGGGTCAGTGGTGATATCCCCTTTCTCTTTTTTTTTTTTTCTGTATTTGCATCTTTTTTTTTTTTCTTGTTAGTCTAGCTAAGGGTTTGTCAATTTTATAGATCTTTTCAAAGAACTGGCTCTTGGTTTTGTTTATTTTTTCAAGTGCTTTCTTATTTTTTCATTTAGTTCTGCTCTGATCTTTGTTATTTCTTTCCTTTTCCTTTGGGTTTAGTTTGTCATTGTTTTTCTACTAAATCCTCCAACTGTGAAGTTAGTTCTTCAATTTTAACTTTTCTTTTATCACGTGTGAATTTATGGCTATAAATTGCCCTCTCAGTACCACTTTTGCTGCATCCCATAAGTTTTGATATGTACATTATCATTTTCATTTGTTTCATGGTAGTTACAGATTTCTTTTGAGAGTTCCTCCGTGACCCACTGTTTTTCTAAGAGTGTGTTATTTAACTTTCATATCTTGTTGCCAAATCCGGGTCTCTGACATTTGCAGATTTCCAGCTTCATTCCACTGTAGTCAGAGAAATTATTTTGTATGATTTTGAACTTTCTGAATTCATTGAGACTTTCTCAGCACTATCCTGTTGTCTATCTTGGAGAACGATCCATGTGCACTTGAGAAGAATGTGTATCCTGCTTTATTTGGGTGTAATGTTCTGTATATGTCTATTAGGTCCAGTTCCTCTAATATATTGTTCAAAGTCTTTTCTTCTTTATTGATTTTCTTTTGAGATGTTCTGTCCAAAGGTGATAGTGGTGTATTAAAGTTCCCCACTATAACTGTAGAGGCGTCAATTCCTTCCCTTAGTTTCTCCAGTGTTTGTCTTACATATATGTAGGCACCCTTGTTTGGAGTGTAATGTTTTTTGTTTGTTTTTGTTTTTGTTTTTGTTTTTAAAGATGTATTTATTTATTTCTCTCCCCTTCCCCCCACAGCAGTTGTCTGTTTTCTGTCTTTTTGCTTCATCTTCTTTGTCCACTTCTGTTGTCAGTGGCACTGGAATCTGTGTTTCTTTTTGTTGCATCATCTTGCTGTGTCAGCTCTCTGTGTGTGCAGTGCCATTCCTGAGTAGGCTGCACTTTCTTTCACACTGAGCAGCTCTCCTTACAGGGTGCACTCCTTATGCTTGGGGCTCCCCTACACGGGGACACCCCTGAGTGGCACAACAATCCTTGTGCGCATCAGCACTGTGCATGGGCCAGCTCCACATGGGTCAAGGAGGCCCCAAGCAGGCCCAGGGTTTGAACCGTGGACCTCCCATGTGGTAGACAGATGCGCTAATCACTGGGCCAAGTCTGCTTCCCAGGAGCATAAATGTTTATACCTGTTCTTTCCTTTTTGAATGATTATCCCTTTAATATGTAGTGTCCATATTTGTCTCTCACAATTATTTTGCATTTAAAGTCTATTTTGTCTGATATTAACATAGTTACTCCTGCATTTTTGGTTATTATTTGCCTGTAAGATGTTTTCCACACATTCACTTTCAACCTCCTTGAATCCCTAGGTCTAAGATGATTTTCATGTAGACAACATATAGATGGATCATACTTTTTTATCCAATCTTCCAGTCTGAGTCCCTTGACAGGTGAGTTTAACCCATTGACATTCAGTGTTATCACTTTCAAGGAATTATTTATATTAGCCATATTTTCTTTGGATTTGTGTTTGTTATATTTTGTTTGGTTTTTAACTTTTTTTGTCTTTTTATTGTTCTTACACTCTCCTCCAACTCTGTCTCTCCTGTTCTTTCCTCCTATAGACCTTCCTTTAGTATTTCTTGAAGGGCAGGATTCTTGTTGGTATAATCTATTAATTTCTGTTTATCTGTGAATATTTGAACTCTCTATGATATTGAATGTCAGTTTAGGTGGACAGAGTATTCTTTTTTGGAAATTCTTTTCTTTTAGTACTTTGACTATATCATACCACTGCCTTCTTGCCTCCTTGGTTTGAGATGAGAAATCAGCACTTAATTTTATGAAGCCTCCTTTGTATGTGATGTTTCTCTTTTCTCCTGCTGCTTTTAGTATTTTCTCTTTGTCTTGAGCATTGGATAATTTGACAAGTATATGTCTTTGGGTAGGCCTGTTGGGATTTATGCTATTTAGGGTGCATTTTGCTTCCTGGATGTGGACATTCATCTCCCTCAATAGCTTTGGGAGGTTTTCACCCATTATTTCCTCCAAAATCCCTTCTGTTCCCTTCCCTTCTCTTCTTATTCTGGGATGCCTATAATGCATATGTTTTCTCATTTTGCATTGTCATTCAGGTCCCAAAGTCCCTGTTGAATTTTTTCTCTCTTTTTATCTATCAATTCTACTGTCTGTTTGATTTAGGATGTACTGTCTTCCATAATGGAACATTACTAGTTCTTTTCTCTCCCTCTTCAAATCTGCTGTTACTTGCTGAGAGTATTTTTGATTTCTTGGATTGTGCTGTTACTCCCCATCATATCCATTGTCTTTTTTTTGCATGATTGCAATTTCTTCTGTATGCTCTCCAAGTGTTTTCTTCATAGTCTTATCTCTTCCTTCACCTCATTAAATTGGCCCCTATTAAATGTTTATTTTGATTTTGTAATAATATTACATTAAAATATATATATATATGAGGTCCCTTTGAACCCTACCACCCCCACCCCATCTCTCCCCCCCCCCCCAGCAACATTCCTTCCCATCATCATGACATATCCATTGCATTTGGCAAGTACATCTTTGGGCACCTCTGCACCTCATGGTCAATGGTCCACATCATGGCCCATACTCTCCCCCATTCCATCCAGTGGGCCCTGTGAGGATTTACAATGTCCGGTGATTGCCCCTGAGGCACCATCCAGAGCAGCTCCATGTCCCAAAGACGCCTCCACCTCTCATCTCTTCCTGCCTTTCCCCATACCCATCAGCAATCATGTCCACTTTTCTCAATCCAATGCCACCTTTTCTATGTGGACATTGGATTGGTTGTGTCCATTGCACCTCTATGTCAAGAGGAGGCTCAGATTCCACATGGATGCTGGATGCAATCCTCCCACTTTCAGTTGTAATCACTCTAGGCTCCATGGTGTGGTGGATGCCCTTCTTCAACTCCATCTTAGCTGAGTGTTTGATGTTCTTCTCTTCTTCCTACTTTTTAGTTTGTTTATTTCTTTGGGTCATGTTTTCCTGATAATTGGTTTGGTTTGTAGTTTTTTGTTGCTGTCTGGTCATCATTTTATCTTGTTAGGTTGATTAGCTTCTTAGCCTAGTGTCAGGGTTTAATTAGTTGGTGCTTTTCATGTGTGTTAAGTCTTCTCTTTGGCATTTTGTTCTTCTTATTCTATTTCTGTCCTGTTGGCTAAGTTAACTAAAGGAAAATATTAGGGTAAGTGAAAGCAAAAAGAGTAAGAAAAGAAAAAAGTATAATAGTAGTATTGTTAGTAAATATTAGCAGAACCATGTGAAATCTAGAAGAATGGGTATTAGACTCATATAAGCTGTGTAGAGTTATAACAGTAAGAAAAATGGAGTATCTATAATGAGACAGTAACCTGAATATGGTGAGGAATATAGTATGAATTAAAAGACCAGTGTGGTCAGGAAAGTGGGAAGAGAAAGGAAAGGACAATAATATAGAGAGTGAATAAAAGACAGAAAACAGTACAAAGGTATTAGAAATAAAAATTGGGGGCTAAATTAAGAGCAGTGGAATGTAAGAGAAACACTAAATGATGGAGGATAGAAAGATGTAGAGGAAAGGGGTTTGTAATGGTAGCCAAAATCAGTACACACAGAAAAGTGGAAATAGAGGATGAGGAAACACATCAAATGTGAATCACTCCCTGCCACACCTAATATAAAAAATATAAAAAAGAAGAGAAAGGGAAAAAATGGGGGAAAGTGGGGGTGGAAATTCAAGCAAGAAAAGGGGGATGAAGAGGAAGAGGATGAGGAGGAGGAGAAGGAGGAGGGGGAGGAGTAAAGGGCTGTGGGGTTATAAAGAGGAAGGAAAAACAAAAAAATAAACCAATAAAAAAGACCAACGTTTCAAGCAAGGAATCCTCTGTGCATTTAAATAAAATGCTTAGGAGTCTGACCTTCCCCCTTTCTCCCTTCTCTCTCTCCCAGGGCAGCAGGAAAGCTGTGTGAGGTGTCCAGTAGGAGAATTAAGTGGGTCCTTGGTGAACCAAATCACCAGAGAAAACAATGTCTCTTAATTTCCAAAGAGAGCATGCCCACACATCACCAGAAACACCAAATATGCTAATGGAAGTTTTCAAAACACATCTTACAGTCCAACTCCCTTAGGTGTACTACAGGAGGGCTAGTTTATTTTTTTTTTATAGATTTATTTATTTATTTATTTCTCTCCCCTTCCCCCCCACCCCAGTTTTCTGTGTCTATTTGCTGTGTCTTCTTTGTCCTACTTCTGTTGTTGTCAGTGGCACTGGAATCTGTGTTTCTTTTTGTTGCATCATCTTGTTGTGTCAGCTCTCCGTGTGTGCGGCACCAATCCTGGGCAGACTGCACTTTCTTTTGTGCTGGGTGGCTCTCCTTACAGGGCGCACTCTTTGCACATGGGGCTCCCCTACATGGGGGACCCTCCTGCGTAGCAGGGTACTCTTTGCGTGCATCAGCACTGCGCATGGGCCAGCTCCACACAGGTCAAGGAGGCCCGGGGGTTTGAACCACAGACCTCCCATGTGGTAGGCAGACACTATAACAACTGGGCCAAGTCTGCTGCCTAATTGATTTTCTGACTCCACCTTCTCCCAGACCAAGTTTCTGATCCCAGCACTTTTAGGTAAATTGGACTTTCTCAGCAGATTTGCCTTTCCTTTCTTCCCCAGTTTTCCCCAAGCCAGCTGGAATGCTCCTCAGCTCAAAAAAAAGGGGGGGAGTGGCAGGACCTGAAAATTGAACCCCCATCTCATTTGGCCCCTCTGCACCTCCCACCAAAACCCTCCAACTCACAGAGTCACTCCAAAACTGAATGGCTAGTGTATTCCCTTACCGCAGGGAGCACTGGATTTGGGAGAACGCTGGATTTGGGAGTGAGAAGTCTGGGATATTGTCGGCTTGGGTTTTGTGGGTCTGTGGAATATGGGCTGTGGTGGCTTAGGGGTCATGGACCTGGGGAGCATTCTTCTGGGGAACACAGGGCTTGGGAATGTCGCCACACTACTAACAGTCCAGGAATGCCCTAGGGGGAAGAGTCCCACCTCTCCACAACTTCTGACCTCAGTGTTAGAAACCCACAATTCTACCCTTAGCAAGCACGACTTCTGTTCCAGTCTCTCCAAATCAATGTCCAAACACTTCCTGCCTTGCAAGTCCCCGAAGCAGCCTACTGCAGCAAGATTCCAACTCTACTCAGCCAGCTTTTTGAAGGAATAGTTATGAAGTGCATTCCCTCAGGTGCCATCTTGTCCGACCCATCAGCTATCATCTTTTAATATCTCCATTTGTTCATCCCAGCTTGTCCTTAAAGAGAAAGTACGTCTGCCTCATTATCTAAAAAAGATGAAGAAATGCACTTGATAGCTGTTCTTTAATCCTCTCCTGGTTTGCCATGTATATCACTTTGGCTGCTTATATCCTCCCGACAGTGAACTCCAACACTTGGTCTTGCTGGATTTGGGCAGGATCAGGTCTCGAACCTAATGCCAGGTTGCCTAAGTTTGTTTTTTTCCTTACTTTTTATCTCTGGGTGGGTAACAAAAGGAAGCATTTCTACCAACTACAAGGCACAAGGTAGAAAGTACAGTTAAGAGAATGCAGCACATATGCAGAGTATGTTGGAAAACCCAGTAACCCCCAAGCTCACTGTCTCCAGGAACTCAGACTGGGTGAAAGCAGCTTCAATTGAGTCTCTACAGACCCTTCACACACCTTCCATCCTGTGCAAGACACCTGGTCATTCTGGGGGAGGTGTGAAGATAAGTCAGCCTGGTTGTTGTCCACAGCCACCCTGCTAAGGCCAGCAAGGCAATCCTTAGTATTGTCTTAAAGTTCTTAAGAACTCCAGGGGTGCCATGCTAAAAGAACTTGGCTCATGGCTGCTGGAAATCCTGGTGTGCCTGTGCTCCAAATCACTTTACAGGATGGGAAGGACAGAAAACCTCCCAGTATGGGCTCAGGGCTCCTGCTCACACACCACCACTGGCCAGTACAAGCCCCCCACACCTGAGCTTCCTCCCACTGCAGCCTTCAAGCTTGTCTGCTTCTGGTGAGGACACAGGTTGCCCTGGTCCACTGTGGCCTTCACTTCTGTGGAAAGCCTCACCTCCAGTATGGCTTCTACACTCTTAGGTTAACAAGAAGCCCAAACCATGGCCAGTGATAAAGTTTTCAGTGTTTGGTACTGTGAAAACTGGATAGCTCTTTGGGTTAAAAATAAACTTGTATTTTCCCACTTCATTGCAGACAAAAGAAAATTCTGGATGGATTTTAAAAGGTAAGCGAAAAAACAGCTCTAAGGGCCTTTTTATCATCAAAGCAATGGGGAGAAATCAAAAAGAAAATATCAAACACTTTGACTATATGCATTAGTCAACAAAAGTGGTACTGATGCAAAGTACAAGAAATCTGTTGGCATTGACAAAGGGGGTTTATTTTGGGTAGAAGCTTACAGTCGCCAGACCATAAAGTGTAAGTTATTTTCCTCATCAAAGTCTGTTACCACATGTTGGAGCAAGATGGTTGCTGGTCTCTGTGAGGATTCAGCCTTCTTCTTCAGACTCCATGGTCCCAGCTTCTTCTGGTCTCAGCTGTAGGCTGGCATAAGGCTTGTCTCTCTGTCTGGGGCTTGTTTCTTTATGGGCTTGGCTGCTCTGGTGTCGCCACAAGGTCAACTGTAGACCATCAGGTTCTCTTTCTTCCCAGGCCTCTGCCATGTCTATGGAGCCATCTCTGTTCCTCTGTGTTCTTCTCCTGTGTGTTTACTTCCCTGGGATCCAGCATCAAAACTCCAACTACTTCCTTTGCCATGTCTTTTTCTCAGTGAGTCCCTGCCCACCAAGGGGGTGAAGACTCAATGTCCTACTGACATGGGCCATTTCAACCCCTGATCATAATTTAATAAAGTAAAAGTGAAACCTCTGAAGTTAATACAATCTATTATGCCCATAGAAAGAGACCAGTTTACAAACATAATCCAATATCTATGTTTGGAATTCATAAACAGTATCAAATGGCTATACTATATAAAAATTAAAGATATTTGAATTAACCAAAGAAAATCCAATATTTTAAGAAATGTAATACACCATGGAGAGATCACATTATCTTTAACATACATAACGTAGGATGTTGATTGGCCGAGAGTCACCTCTAGCTGGCAGTGTTATGTCCTCTTGAAGAAAACTTTGTAGGTAAACCCCCAGACCAGAAGACCCTTCAGGAACCCAAGGAAGTCCAAGCATCCCACCCACTCTTCTGGCATGATACAAGGTCAATTTGGAACTTGGTCTCCTGTCAGGGAAAGTTCTGAAATCCAGACCCTCCCCTCTGAGGTTCAGAGTTACTGCCCTGCCCACTTGAGGCCAGCTGGAAAGAAAAAAAGATAACATGGTCCCCATCACTCACATCACCTCCATATGCCCAGTAAATTAAGGACTTTGAAGGAAGCTGGGCTCCTGGTCATTCTGTGGCTTAAGTCCTTCCTGGCCAGCCCACCAGTGGAACACATGTGTGGCTGGAGAAGAGCCACAGGGCCCAACACATAGACCAGGCCTCCAGACACCTGGTGGAGAGGTGGGAGGCACCTTCCTCTCTCACACCTGAAAGCCAGGTGCCAAAGGGGACAGGGCAGCAGGTCAGCCAGCAGGGGGCAGCGCTAACAGCAGGGGAACAAGGAAACAGAAGATCCTCATGGAAAAGGCTGGGCTTGTGCATCCTCTGACCCTTCTGAGCTGAGTTAACCTCAAGGTTCTTATTCTGAGAGAAAGATCCTACAGGGGAAGGATGGACTCAAGAACAGAACATGCAATCATCCTACACTGAATGTAAGAGCTAATGGCACTTTATTTTGTTCCCTAAGCTGGAGATAACCAGCATAATAGAGTATGCTATGCAACATTATTGAAAAATGCCCATTTCTTTTCCTAATCAGTTCCAAATCTCTCTTTAAAGTAAGAAAGATGAGTAAACAGCAATGCCTGTCCCCCAAGCCCTGGATTAGTTACCAGGAGCCTATCATAGTTCAGAATAACTTTCCTTAGCAATGATGGTGGATGTTATCATAATCTTAGACAGCTCTTCCTTGTGGGGATTTCGCATATTCAGAACTTTTGAAAAACAAAATGAAATTTTCTATCACAGAAAAATAAAGAAAAAAAATTCATCACCAGCCAGCCTCAGTTAGTAACATGAGTATCCATTTCCAACAACTAATCAAACTGAAAAATCTGCTTTTCCTTGATTCATTTCACCAATTTTTCTTCTTTCCTCTTTTTTTCTTTCACTACTTTATGGATTGAAGCAGAATATCATTAATAAAACCGACCCAGATTTACATGCTACCACAAAACGGAGCTTCTGGGTTTATTGGTATTTCATTATTACCATTTCTCAAGGGATTTCTTGTTTCACACAGGATGTTGCTTTTAAAACACAAAGCAAAAGGAACCCCACTTACTTTTCTCTCTTGGTATCCATTTGGCCCTTTGTGTTTTGAGTATTGTTGAAATTGAGTGTTTCCTGATACTGGTTTGGCCCTTGCTGTCTACCATCAGTTTTCCCACAGAAAATAGCTGAGGTGTGAACAAAGTGCAGGGTGACACAGAAGGAGGGTTGCTGAGGTCGTTGGTGCTGGTGGTAGGAAACAGACATAACAGTGGAGGAGACCTTGCTACTGCAGGTAGATAGAGCTGCTGGCTGAAAGGGCACTTGGTAGGAGAAGCAAGGGCTTTCCAACAGTGGGAAGTGGAGCCAGAGACACAACCCCAGAGTGTTCTTCAGGATCAGCTGAGTGGTAGATGGCACCAATAGCCAATTCTCCTCCACTCCTGGTCACCCAAAGGAGTAACATTCCCTGCTCCTCTGCTAGGTGCTTGCATGTGACCAAGGAGCCATGCGCAACTCTTCAGGCAGAAGCATGTAAGCACCCATGGCCAGGAGCTCCAGAGACTTCACACTGAAAGGACAACAGCCTGAGTGGTGGCCCTCCCTCCACCTGGGTTCCTGAGACTGGACTGGACTGAGCAGAGCCTCCCTGCCACACACACACACATACACACACACACACACACACCCCTTGGCATGGGAAGTCTATCTTTACTTTTAGCCGCTGTCTCAGTTTGCCAGGGCTCATCTGACAATGCCCCAGAACTGCTTATTTAAGCCCCCAGGTTGAAGGATCTATCATGTGCCTCTCTGACAGTGATCAGATCAGGAAGGAAAGGCTTGGCCCTGTGGACCCCATCCTTAGCAAAAGGGCACTGACCATGACTAGCCAAAGCCAATTAGTCTATGGGATGCAGCAGTGCTCCAAAATGTATTCACCAAATACAATGAATGTGCCACACTAATGAAAGAGGTTGTTGATGTGGGAGGAGTGGAGTGAGGTGGTTGGGGGTATATGGGAACCTCTTATATTTTTTGAATGTTACATTTTTTGTGATCTTTGTATCTTCAAAAAATACAACTAAAAAATTGATAGGGGTGGGGGGTGGGGAGTGGGGTATATGGGAACCTCTTATGTTTTTTAATGTAACAATTTGTGTGTTCTATTAACTTTGAAAAAAGATAATTAAAAAATAAAAAAATAAAAACAAACCAGTAATTAGAGCTCCACCGACCCAGGGCTTACTGTGAGCCACTGTATGCACACTAAGCACATTCATTCTCTTAAGTGGTCCATGAGGTCGGTTCTGTTTGATCTGTCCTAGAATGGCAAAGTGAGACAGAGAGGATGTGACTTGTGAAGGCTCCACCGCTAGTCACCATAGAGCTGATACTTCCACTCGGGACTCCTCACCCAGGGCTGCTAACCAACACACTGACTACTGTTAACTGTGCTCCAAGGAAATTGATTTAGGAATTAATTTGATCAGCTTTAGTACAGAGTTTGATCAGCTGTAGTACAGAATTCGCCCTCTTTATGACCAATGATCCCAAGGTCAGAAAACCGCTCCTGGAGCCCTGGAGCTGATCAGACACCAGTGCCCATAATCCCAATACCATGGTGTGAACAATGGTTCAAATAGACTTTGAAATGCCTTTTGCTGTTCTTGTTGCTTTTAAGGCTGTTTTCTTTAGATTTTGATTAATATTTATATTGGTTGCATTATTTCCTTTTGGCATACACAAAGCCCCAGGACTTGAATTTGCCTGTAACCTCAGCTAACCAAAACTGCCCTGAAATGCTTTAAACACATAAAATCCCATTTGAATGCATGCGTTCTAAAGACAGTTACTAGACATTGTGTGTCCTCCCATGGCCCACTGGGTGGACTGTGGGAGAGTGTGGGCTATAATGGGGACCATTGACCATGAGGTGCAGTGGTGCTCAGAGATGTATTCAACAAATGCAATGAATGTCTCATGATGATGGAGGAGATTGTTGCTATGGGGGGAGGAGAGGGGTGAGGGGAGTGGGGGGTATATGGGGACCTATATTTTTTGAATGTAATATTAAAAAAATAAAGACAAAAAAATAAATAAATAAAGACATTTCCCATTTTCCAGGAGGCAATAAGGCATTCAAGCAGCAGTCAGCGACTTTCTTTCTGGAGGGCCAGGGGGGAACTCTTCTGGCCCTGTGGGCTCTGTTGTTATCACTCAACCCCAACATCCTGCACAGGAACGTTAAAGAAATGAATGGGTGTGGGTGTATTCTAATAAAACTTTATCAAAACAGGCAGGCGGCCAGATTTGGCCTGCAGGCCTTAGTTTGCTGACCCTGTCATATAGAAAAGTGTGCTTATGCCTCATTCCTGATGTCCCACCAAGAGATAGAGCCCTGGTCACTTCTTACCTTGGGGCCCCTCTCTGGCCCTTGTTCAGTTAGCCCTGGAAGGCGGGGCCATTTATCAGACCGCCAAATTCTGGAAGGAGACACTGAGTCTTCAGGCTCACTCTGCCCTTCTCCCTCTTGGGCCTGGCCCGCAGGGGGCAGGGGCTCTGCTCTGCATTTCTACCACATTTAAGCTTCAGAATCCACAAGCCCCACTGTGCAGTCCTCAGCAGTACCTTCCATCAGTGACATCCCATTGAGGAGCAGTCTACAGTCCACCTTATGGAAAGGACTCCTCAAAGGTACAAACAAAACGGTGTAGTGTGAACTGTCTTTGTTATTCTGAAAATCCAGATGAAATTTATATTCTCTAGATAAAGAAGATTTGAACAACTTCATACACCAAGAGTCTTGGCTTTTTGACTATTATCTCATGATGGCCATCAACTCACTGGCAGTATCATAGGTACCGTAGACTCAAAATGTAAACCCCACTTAATAAGTGAAACTATTTACAGTTGTTCAAAAGCTATTGCTCACAGGAAGAAAACAGATGAGGTGTGTGTTTACAGAAGGTCAGGAACCCTTCCGTTCCACCCCCCTCCTGTTTTAATGGCCAGCAGAGACAGGTACCTTGTCAGACGGCCCCAGAAGTCCCCTTCCTCCATCCAGTTCTTCCACACGCTAAAGCCAGGCAGAGGGGTACCTCAGATTCAAGAGACATCCCGGGGGGCAGGCTGAGGGCCATGGTTGCTTCAACTGGAAACTACGCTTCTGTGTGTGAAGTGAAGCTCTTGAGACTCAAGGGGCCTCCCATCAGTACTTGAGAGAGAGTTGAACTAAACTGGGGACTCACCTGGGCACCACTGATTGTGGGTAGCTAGGAGAAGAGGAAGGAGGCATTTTGTGGGATTATTTTATACACCATTAACTTCCTTTCCAATGGAGTCTGTGTTCCACGTTTGGGTTGAGCTGTGTACCCCAAAAAGATACCTTGAAGTCCTAATCCTGGGTACCTGGGAGCACGAACTTTTTGCAAAAGCGTTATTGCAAGCAGAATCATTTAAATTGAATGAGGCTGACTGCAGTGGGTGGACCCTTAGTCCAGGATGGCTGGTGTCTTTAGAGGGGGGGTGGACACAGACAAAAGTGGGGAGCGGGAGCACCATGGGAAAAGAGACAGAGCAGGCCATAGGGTGACTGAGGAGGCACTGAAAACCCAAGGCTTGCTGGCCAAGGGACAGGCGCCCCAGCGGCCAGGACTGACACACCAGCACGGCCCACGCACTTGCGGCTTCAGCCTGCCGGGCTGAGAGAGCCGTTTCTGGTGTTTTTAGCCACCCAGTTCATGGCACTTGTGACAGCAGCCTGAGAAAAGTGAGATGTCCCTCTTCTGGCAGTCCCATCCCTCCAGGAGGCCTGAGGGATAGCCCAGGTGCCCAGCTGTCCGCAAGGCTGAGGGTCCCCAATCAAGGCTTTTATCTAATCAGATGCCCTGAGGAACACCCTGGGGACGGACAGAAACAATGTTGAAAAGAAAGGAATGGGTGACCTGGACAACTCTGAACACCCTTCTCTTCCTTCCTTCCGCCCTCTCTTGGGGGCTTTGGCTGCTTAGACCCCCGAGGTCTTCCCACCATGCACACCTTCCCAGAGGGGCCGGGCCAGATGGTGCAGACCTATTCCTGGTTCTCCTTGTCGGTGGGAAGGCCGCCCGAGGGTTCCAGTGGCCCAGGACCATCCATCAGCCTGGTTGCTTATTCACGGCCGCGGGAACCACCGCACATACTGCTCAGGGGGCCGCATCCTGCACACTGGATAGCCTCGGGGCTCCCTTTCTAGACTGTCCGCGCACCCCCGGATTGCCGCAAGGCCCCTCCAGCCCGGGGGAGGGGTGCCTCTGTGTCTCGCAGTACTAAAAGCTCTGCTCTTTCGGGTCCAGGCGCCCATCTCACCGACCCTGCCGAGCAGCCCCTGCCCCCACCACCCCCAGACGCCCCATCGAGTCTTCCTCCCTGGTGAGCACTCCCTCCTTGCCCGCCCCCCACTTGACCTTCCCGGTAGCCCTTTCCCACTATGATGTCCTGCTCCCACCTCCACAGAAGCATCCCCCACCCTGCCCGGGTCCCGCCCCCATGCCCTTGCTTGGCCCCCAGATCCCTTCCACGCGGTGCCGCTGGGTGTCCAGTCCCCGCTCCGGGTGGCACAGCCCTGCCCCAGCCCCTCCCTGGCAGGGAAACCCTGCCCCCAGCACCGCCTCACCCCCGCCGCGCGGTGCCGCCCCTCCCGCCTCACCCGGGCCTGGCCGGAGAAGTAGCTGCGCTCCTTGGGGTCCAGGCGCCGCTGCGGGACGTAGCTGAAGGCGGACTGCGCGGAGATGGGCGGCGACCCTGGCGTGCCACGCAGCGTGGCGGCGGTGATCTCCTCCTCATCTGCCAGGCCGCCCGTGTCCAGCTTCTCCGCCCAGGCCATGTCGGTCCCACCCGGCCGGGCGCCCCGCCCGAGTCCGCCTCCCTGGCTGCCCGGCGCCGGCGTTCAGCAGTTGCCGGGGAACCGCGGCGTCGCGTCACAAAGCTGGGCGGGGAGCGCAGGGCTGAGGCTCAGGGCCAGGGGCGCAGGGCAGAGGGCGCAGCTGGGCTGGGGATGGGACCGTGCCCTCCCGTCTCCTTGCGGGTCCCTGGAGGGCCCACTTGGGACACAAGGAGTCGCGTCTGCTGGACTGGGGGCCTGCACCGGCTTGCCCTTGCCCTTGCCCTTGCGCTCCCGGAGGGTTCCAAGCTGGCTGTCCGGTAGAAGTGCAGGCCACGCCACCGCGGCATCTGAAACTCTCCTGGAGCCGCGGAACAGTAGTGGAAGACTCAGGTGGAATTCACTGCCATGTTATATTAACTCAGTGTGTCCGCAGCAGCATCGTGTCAACGTGCAACGAGTCGGTTTTCAGCGCCTCGGTCACCACGAGGGGCCACCGCTCAAGGTACTGGCAGGTGCTGTTGTGCAGCGGCACAAATCGAATCCATTCAAGTGGTATCTGGCAAAACTGAGCTGTTCTGCAGCGCTCTGCTGTTTCTTGAGTCAAATGCTGGTTCAAGAGGTGGTTCCTTCTGTCGAAAATTCGCTTAACTCTCAAGCCTGGGATGTGTGTATATCAGTAAAAAGGAAAAGGAGAACTAAACAGGCCTTGGGAATACTTTAACCAGGGCAGCTCTAGGAAGACTGGCTTGAAACATAAATGATAATGAGGGGCAAGACTTGTGAAATCTGGGGAACAGTCGGTCATTCCAGGCAGAGGGAAGAGCATCTGTGTTGGCCCTGAGGCCGAGCCCATTGATGTGCGGGTGGCAGAAAGGGAGGACAAGGGCGGTGCAGCTTTCAGAAGGGGAAGGCAGCAGGGAGTGCAGGAGGACAGGCAGGCAGGGGAGGGGGCGGTCTCAGGCCCAGACCAAGAGCACCCCTCTCAGGAGGCTTCTTGCCTGTATGTCCTTGATTCAGGCAGAGGTTTCAGAGATTTTTCAGTACCATGTCCTTGATGCTAATTAACAAAAGCAATAACTACACACTTACAGTGGCACCCCTAGAAGTAGAGCACCCTAGAAATATGGCACCCCTAGAAGTACAGCACACCTAGCAGTAGGGAACCCTAGAATTATGGCACCCCTAGAAGTATGACCCAGCAAGCCAGTCTGTGCTCCTCCTACACCACCTTACACATGGACACAATCATTCTAAGGTCCACAGGATGGAGGAATAGAGTATGGATTGGAGTGGACTTACTGATATTTCTATTCATGAACTATTGTGATTAGTAATTGAAGAAAATGTGGCATTGGTGTGGAGAAAGTGGACATGTTGGCTGCTGGGGGTGGGAGTGGGAGGAAGAAATGTAAATGTGGGGTCATTTTCAGGATTTGGAGTTGTCCTGGGTGTTGCTGCAGGGACAGTTACTGGATATTGTATGTCCTCCCATGGCGCACTGGGTGGACTGTGGGAGAGTGTGGGCTATGGTGTGGACAATTGACCATGAGGTGCAGCGGTACTCAGCGTTGTATTCACCAAATGCAAGGAATGTCTCATGATGATGGAAGAGATTGTTGTTATGGGGGTTGGAGTGGGGTGAGGGGGGTGGGGGGTATAGGGTGTGACAGGGAGGGACAAGAGAGCTCACAGAAGGCAGAATTGACACTGGGCTTGGTCTGGGTAGCAAAGAGGGACTGTGGAAGGGTTTCCGAGGCATAGTATGATCCAGAATAGTGCTCAGGCCCAAAGCCATGAAATGCTCTAAGAACTGTAAGTGAGACCACTTCACAGGTTCCCCAGAGATGTGAGAATCCTTTTGGTCTGGCCCCCAGGTGAGCGGGAATTCACTTGGGTATATGAACACATCCGAATCGATTGCAGCTCTCTCCTGGTCAATCTTTCATTTGCTTCTATTTGTCTCATTCCTTCTCTGCAAAGAAGCATAAAATTTAAAAGTGAACTTAGAGCTCTAGAAATCATAGAGTTTCAATAACCTATGCTAAAGCTTAAAAAGCCTTAAAAAGTAAAGATAAAGAGATCTAAAATGTTACAGCATGATGGGGTCATGCGATGGTTAATCACCGTCCAGTTGGTGCCGAGTCATTGGATGATGCAAGCCCTGGCCTGCCAGTGTGAGGGCATTCTGTAGGTGGCTTTAGACCATTAGGCAGTTGCAGCTATGGCTGATGACATCCACAAACAAGGGCGACTGCCTTCAGCAAGGAGGGCAGTCCCATCACTCCAGCAGCTGGAGGTCTTAAAGCAATACCAAGGCCCTCAGCAGTGGCAACTCCTTTCTTTCCTTCTCCAGCTTCTCCCAAGGAAGTCATCCCCTGTGCTGTCTCCAATGCATGGCCTGCCCTAGGAAATCTGAACTTGCCTATCCCCAGGGTCACTGAGCCAATTCTACTAACAAATCCCTCCCTATTTACATATGGACCCATATCCTGTTGGCTGTTTCTTCAGAGAATCCTAATACTGGTAGAAATGCAGACGTTACTAGCTAATATGTCCTGTGATTACTTTGTGGTGGGCCTTTGCTAAATGTTTTTATGTGTATTAACTCATTTCATCCTTATTTTCTGATTAGCCATTTGGAAATGAGGCCCAAGGTCATACAATTTGCAAGAGAGGTTGAAATCAACCCCACGTGCCTGACTCCTGAAAACAGATTCTCAGTCCTCTGCTGCATCCCTGCTCAGACCAGGTTCAAGTCTCATTTTCACCCGTGGTTCTATATCCAAGGCAGGCATTGACCATCTGTGAGCTTTAGAGAGGAAACACTGCCCAAGTCCAAGGCCCCTGGAAATCATACAAACCTGTGTTCAAGTGCTTAGCATAGAGCTCAGCACAGAGTGGGTGAAAAGTAAATGGAAGCTCCTTTCCCTGTCCAAGGCCCCGGAACAAGCCAGAGGTAGAAACCCAGTCTCCAAACTGTGCGGCCCTTTCCACATCTGCCTGCCTTGTCTCACTTTCCCCTCAAGCTTTAACCTGACCGTAATTGGAGAGTGAAGCATCTGTACTTCACTAAATACAATGTAATTCACGCATGATTTACATTTTAGGTTTTCCCCCAATCAAACCTGCCCCCTTACAACCCTACCTAAATTTACTTTACTTCATTGTATATTTAAAAAGAGAATACTCCTGAATATATATATACTTAAAGATTTTATTTTAATTTACCCCTCTCCCCAGTTGTTTGTACTTGCTGTCTGCTCATCTTCTTTTTAGGAGGCACTGGGAACTGAACCTGGGGCCTCCCATGTGGGAGGGAGGCACCTAATTACTCAAACCACCTCTGCTCCATTTCATATGTCTCATTGTGTTTCTTTACTGTGTCTCTTACTGCATCATCTTGTTGCATCAGCTAACTGAGTCATCTTGTTCCATCAGCTCACCAAGTCAGCTAGTCCTGTCAGCTTGCTATTTGGCTCATCATCTTTACGAGGCACTGGGAACTGAACCTGGGATCTACCACAGTGTGGGTACGAGTCCAGCTGCTTAAGACACATCCACTTCCCTATATTTTATTAAAGGATTATTTCTGTATAATTCTACAATTATAAATGTTATAGTAATCCAAAGTGCTGTCATCTGTTTTCCCATTGCTCCTCCTCACCATACATTATATCTGCTAACAAAGTACATCAGGAAATGGGAAAAAAACATTTCTTATATTTGTAGGAGGAGGAAATGAAGGTCTCTAAAAAGCATACTGTTTTCATTTAGCAGATAACTGTTACAAGATGGGAGATTTAAAAATAGTCATTCATTGTATTCATTTATTCTACTTGATCGATTCTGTTTGACATATAAAATCAAGTATCTATGATACTAATATTAAATTGAACTTTAATTTTAAATCAATCACTGACACTTGGTATTCACGGTATAGGGAAAATAAAGGCTCCTTCCATGTCTCTGTAAGATCTAGACAGATCCTTTTCAGATCACCAAATAGTCCATAATTCTGCAAAATGGCTAATTCACAAATAAGGCTCTTTTTATGCTGAGACCCATAAAAACACAACTTCTTTCATGATCTGAGTTCTGAAGTCACTATTCCTTCTTGTCAGCACTGAACCCCGGGGTTTTGAGAAAACAATTTTCTTGATAAAGATTTGACAAATTCAAGCCTTGATTTTAGCATCTCAGCCTCATGAAAATGGATCTGTGACGGGAAGAATAAAAAAAAAAAAGGAACTGGCTAGTATAGTCCTTCACAATTGAAATTACCATGTTGAACTTGTTTGTCTCTAACAACCTGCCCACAAATGCTTGCACACACATAAGAATGGAAGCTCCTCGAGGGCAAAGTCACAGCTATCTTACTTGTGTACTCCCAGAGTGCAGAACAATGCTTAGTACATAATAAGAGCTCAATAAATATTAGTTGCTTAAATAAGAGGGATATTTAAAGGATCAAACATGATTCCTGTCCTCGAAGACACAATCAATACTAGAGGTATGCAACAAGCCAAAGCAGAGTGTGTGAAGAAAATCAACATTCCAGCCCTCAGAGGAGGTCAGGGTTTTAGGTTGTGGGGAAAGAAGAGACCTGAGAGGGGTGTTGCTGAATGGACAGAATTTAGTCATGAGGAGATGCTGTCTGGAGGGAGAGGGGGCACCTGGTGAAAGGAGCAAGGGGAGAGAGAATGGAGTGGGTTAGGTGGGAGGGAAGAGACCGCCAGCTTGAAGACAGGTAACAAGGTGCAGCCTCAGGGGATCCCAAAAGTCAGAGCAGAGGAGGTTCTACTGTATCCCGTGAGTAGGAAAGAAACAAGGTTTCTGATCACAGGCTGGCATGCTGAGGGTTTTCAGAAGATTAGTCTGGGGTGTGCAAGATGAACTGGACAAGAGTAAGCCAGAGAGGAAACCAGGGAGCAGACTAGCACCAATACCTTAGAGAACTTGGGAAATTCATCTACATTCTAGTCACTCATCATCATAATGCCTTATTAAGTAACTTACAAAGGAAACAATAAGGTCTTAGACATTAGGTAGTGATGAAGATACTGGTTTTAGTGAGTCATCCTGTCCATCCTTACACTTACATCAGGGGGAAATTAAAACAGATATTCCAATAATTTAATAACTCTAAAAGCAGAGTTGAGCATATCTTATGAAGAATATAGGCATATTCTGCTTTTGGAAAACTGAAGATAGAAAATTCTGTATTTCAAGGGAAGCAGACTTGGCCCAGTGGTTAGTGCATCTGTCTACCACATGGGAAGTCCACAGTTCAAACCCCGGGTCTCCTTGACCCGTGTGGAGCTGGCCCATGCACAGTGCTGATGCACGCAAGGAGTGCTGTGCCATGCAGGGGTGTTCCCTGCATAGGGGAGCCCCACACGCAAGGAGTGTGCCCCATAAGGAGAGCAACCCAGCATAAAAGAAAGTGCAGCCTGCCCAGGAATGGTGCTGCACACACGGAGAGCTGACACAACAGGATGATGCAACCAAAAGAGACACAGATTCCCATGCCACTGACAACAACAGAAGCAGACAAAGAAGATGCAGCAAATAGACACAGAGAACAGACAACCGGGGTGGGGTTTGGGAGGGGAGAGAAATAAATAAAATAGATAAATCTTAAAAAAAAAAAAATCTGTATTTCAAAACATAAGCCAAAGATTTATTAAAAATATCAAGTACACTGAAAAGCCTAATTAACAAAGTGGGTACTTCAATTAGAGATATAAGATTCTCAGCCCACTGTCCTAGCAGACTACTTAGGACCCTGGAAAAAGCAAGTATGAATGAGGGATTACTTTGGGGGTTGGAGGGAATGGACCCATACCTGGACAACTTGATAACCAAGCAAATGGACTTGCCGTTGTTTACTAGCCTCTTTTCCTAGTAAATTTTTGCTGTTAAAACAAACTCTTTTGGGGCCATTAATGCATAGTGCTACTCTGAAGAAAAAAACAAAGAGAAATAAACTTAGTTTTTATAACAATCCAAAACATTATTTTTTTGGCCAAAATTTACTCAAAATGTGGCTTTTCCTAATGGCCAATACTCTCACATCAATCATGAATGTGTTACTCTTTAGTCTACTGAAAAAGTACTTGGCTTAATTAACGATGCTGTTTATAAAATATTACAAGGAATTTCCAGAAAACATATCCTGAAATGTAGTTTTAATTTCTGGAATCATCTATTTTTCTCACCTTTTTAAGAAAATCATCCTTTCCTATTCACCTCAACAGGCCTTTTAATATAAAAACTAGAACAATTTCTTTATCTTTTGTGTACATCTTCATCAACTGTAAAAGGTAATACAAATCCTTATTTATCTAATTTAATTTCAATATCTAGTGAGAGAAGGAAAAAAGTCTTCATGTGATACCCTCACAAACACTATCTTCCTTTACTTCTTTGTTCTGTTTTGATTTCTTCCAAACTGTATTTACCAATAGGACAGAAGGCTGCAAAGTAATGACCACAACCAAATGAGGATGTTCACTCATGCAGCTTCAAGAACAAGCCTGTCAGCCTGAAATTAAGGAGGCTTCCTGGGCTAAAGCAAGGAGTATGTCCTCAAATTAACAGGGGAAGAGTAGGAACCACACACTTCATCCTTCTCCTTACAAATGGTGGCACACTTTCAATTCAGACAGTGAAGAAAATGTTCTAAGTTCAGCAAAATTAGACAACTAAGCAGCTCAACACATCCCTCTCTTCCATGTCTCCTGACAGCTAATGCTGCCCATGACCGTGGCACCACACAACTGCAACATGTGGCCAAGGGGAGTGGCTGGAGTTCCCTTCCCAGCCCTCTGGTATATGCCATTCCTTCTGTAGAAAGGGCCATGAGAGAGGGGAGGTGGAACATGTGACCATTTGAAGCCTATCAGAGATGGTTCTCTTTGAGATGATTTTTAATTGATGAAAGGAAGGACTTCGACTCAAAGTCAGCATAGTTCAGCAGCTAATTCTGGGAGGATTTGTGTGCTTATATCTGTGATAATGTGGTAGCCACCAGCTATGGGAGGCTTTGGAGCACTTGAAATGTGATATATGATTAGGGAAATGAATTATAAACTTTACTTATGTTTAATGTAAATTTAAGTAGCCATCTGCACTAGTGGCTACTATACTGGACAGTGCAGGCCTAGACTATAAGAGCAGCTAAACAGACATGAGCACTTACTATGTTATTCCCTCATTTATTCCTTCTTACCATAAGTGTTTGAGGTCAATATTCTTCTTAATCACATTTTACAGATGAGGAAGCAAACAGAAAAAGGTTAAAAAGGGTAAGTACACTGTGCAAAGACATTCTGCTACTCTGTGGCAAGCTGGATTCAAATACAGCCCATATACTATATTCTACCATCTACATTCTAGAGCCTCATGTGGGGCAGGGAAGATTCCATTTTGCATTCTGTGGCTACTAAGCTCCACCTGTCTCCCAAAGAGATAACAACCACTAAGGTTCTGTAAATAAATCCCCTGTTACTTACCTACTGTATACCAATAGGTTATTAACGTTTTGGAAGCAAAGTAGGATCTTGCTCTTAAAAGGTCGATCAATTCAATTACCAGAGATTTATGAAAGTGAAAATCCACAGGGTTCTCCAGGGAATGGTATGGAGTAAAAAATGATTTCATTTGATATTTAGGAAGGAGTTTGGGATCCTAAAAATTATATATTCAAACATGAGAGAAAAATAAGATACAAAACCAGAGAATAAAGTGAAGGTAGTGAGTTTTATACCTATGTATAAAAGTTTGATAAAAAAATTCCTTTAATGAATGATATTTTTCTAGGACTTAGGACTGATATCTTTCTTAACACAGCAATGAAAAATATTCTTGTTATAGTTAAAGTCTAATAACTCAACATATTCTTAAAATGTGTTTTAAAAGTAGTCACTGAAAAAAGAACAATAAACATCATGACAATGCTGTCAAATTCAAGAAACATCTCTGAAACTCTCAGAATTGCTTTAAGGAGGACACTCAGTTAAAATTTTTAATCCAAGAAGAAATGATAAAACTGACATCTCAATTCAATAAATAAAGGATTGCAATGGAACAACTAGTGCTGGAAAATTAGTTATCTGTCTAGTAAAGAAGAGTTAAACTCCTACCAAACATCAGACTATGAGCATATCTCCTTTTACTGAGTTTGGCTTTATTGCACTTTGCAGATATTGTGTTTGTTTGTTTTTTTAAATAAACTGAGGGTTTGTGGCAATCCTGGGTCAAGCAAGTCTATCAGTTCCAGTTTTCCAACAATGTGTGCTTTCTTCATCTGTGTCACGTTTTTTTTTTATTTTTTATTTTTTTATTGACTTTGTAATAATATTACATTAAAAATATATATGTGAGGTCCCATTCAACCCCACCCCCCCCACCCCCCCTCTCCCCCCCACAACTACACTCGTTCCCATCCTCATGACACATCCATTTCTATTTGGTAAGTACATCTTTGGGCACCTCTGCACCTCCTAGACAATGGTCCACATCATGGCCCATACTCTCCTCCATTCCATCCAGTGGGCCCTGTGAGGATTTACAATGTCCGGTGATTACCTCTGAAGCACCATCCAGGGCAGCTCCATGTCCCAAAGACGCCTCCACCTTTCATCTCTTCCTGCCTTTCCCCATACCCATCATCCACCATGTCCACTTTTCCCAATCCAATGCCACCTCTTCTATGTGGACATTGGATTGGTTGTGTCCATTGCACCTCTATGTCAAGAGGAGGCTCAGATTCCACATGGATGCTGGATGCAATCCTCCCATTTTCAGTTGTAATCACTCTAGGCTCCATGGTGTGGTGGTTGTCCTTCTTCAACTCCATCTTAGCTGAGTGTGGTAAGTCCAATAGATCAGATTGTAGGTGCTGGAGTCTGTTGAGGCTCAGGACCTGGCTATCACATTGTCAGTCCAGAGATTCAAATCCCCTAAATATATCTTAAACCCCAACATTAACTGCACCTCCAGCACATTAGCATGAAAGTCTTATGAAGGGAGATACCATCTGAGTCCAGATTCATCACACATAAACACCATTTCCAAAGAGGGGCCATCTGCCCTGGTAGTTAACCCCATCGGCCATGACCATAACTCCCATGGGTCTCTTTAGCCCTCATAGGAACCAGTATCTGGGGGTTGTATCTGCTTTATCTGTCTCTCTGACTCTGCTCAGTTGTGCATGAGGGCAATCCTTCTGCCAGCCTCCAGACTCTTTTTTAGAAACTCGTAGCCATATAAACTCATTTCTCCTTTCCATTTCCCCCTTACTTTAGGTCAAACAGCATTTTAAAGTCATGGTATTTTATGTAGACATGGATATTCTGCTGATCCGCATTGAACCTTCCGTATAAGGTCATTTTCCAGTTGCATCATCAGTTGGTAGTTGATAGTGGTCCCTCGTTGCAAGGGAGGCTCATCCCCGGGTGTCATGTCCCACGCTGGGGGGAAGGTATTGCATTTACATGCTGAGTTTGGCTTCGAGACTGGCCACATTTGAGTAACATGAAGGCTGACAGGAGGAAATTCCCAGGCACAATGTTGCTCTAGGCCTTGTTCTTATTTTAGGTTTATCAGCTCACAAGCATAGTCATTAGCATCAGGGGCTCACTGTTGAACCCTCACTCCCTCCCGGTCCCCGCCGCTGTATCTGGGAGACTGTTGCTGCTCCCCTAGGGACCACGACAGAGCACCACTGGCCAGGAACCCAGTACCCCCCCTGCTGTGGTTTTTAATTGTTGCCACTATGAGTCTATCCAAACATTACCATGCACCCTGGACATATGTTCTGTACAGCTCCCTGTCAGCCATATATCACCTGTCATTGGTATCCCATACCAGTATCCCTCCATTGCCATTGTTGAAACACTCTGTGATCCAGAACTCCCCGAAATTTGAAGCCCAATATAATGTCATGGTCCCTTACTAGGGAATGGCATATAGCGATGGGTTTAAAGGCTAGATAAAGAACTTGGATAAAGTTAGATAAAGATCTTAGATAAAGAATGTTGACTTGAAAAAATTCCACATCCTATCTTTTTCTTTTTTTTTTTTTTTCCCCTAATTATTCAGCTTTTCTTCACAGGAGTCCTAGACCACAGCAATGCATATATATAATATACAGCACTCCCACACATCCACCAGAAAACCTTTTCCCTTCCAAAGTGATACTTTTACGCCCTATTCATATCATATTTACTTAAAGTGATGTACAGAGTCTGAGACATTAGCTTTCTAACAAGGTGACATCTGTGCTTACATTATGGTGCATACTTTAGGATACACAGTTCTTTACATTTTTAGTTATCCTATGTTTTACATTATGGTTTACATTATCAGTCTGTCATCTCCTATATGTTATGGTGTAATATTACATGTTTTATTTCCATCCTTGTGTACTCTCAAGAAACTCCTCTCTTACCCCCAATTTACTTTGGTTCCACACATTTAACGTCCATTTTCCCTTCCATCTTGGTGCCCACAGTGACAGCCAACCTCCATTTCCTGAGGAGCCACTTCCAGAGATAGATGGAATAGTGTTCAGAGCCTAACTTGCTCAACTGTCCCAATGCCCTGGGAGCCACCCTTTCTCTCGAGGGATACAGTTCCCTTTATTTGATGGCATTAGTCCTCCCCAGGATGTGGGTCCACCCCCACTCTCACTACTTGGGTTTCTACCCCATGGTGTCACCCACTCTGGCAGAATGAGCATTTAGACATTCCCCAGGAGCCCGTCCTGCATCAGACCCTCCCCTCCGAGCATTCTAAACAGGTAACCCTCTTTATTATATTTTGATATGATTTTCTCGGCATTTTACTCTCCACCATGTGTCACGTTTTAATTGAGGTGTATACATTTAAAAATAAAAATAATGCTTTTGCATATTTAAAAGGCTATAGTACACGTGCACTGGGAAACCAAAACATGCATGTAACTCACTTTATTATGGTGGCCTGAAACTCGACCAGCCAAATGTCTGAGGTATACCTATATAATAAATCACAGGTGGATTAAAGATCCAATGGGGAAAAATTAGTAAATATTTGCACTAACACATATTTGGTGAAATAATCTTATGCATGATGGAAAAGTCAGGAACCATTAATAGACAGGTAGATTTGGTCACACAAAACTTAAAAACCCAAAGCAATAGAAAGACGAATAAGGGAGCAGGAAGGCAATACCTAGGAAATACAAATGGTCAATAAACATTTGACAAAATGCTCAACTTCATTACTGCTCACTCAAATGCAATTTAAATACATGACAAGACACCCTTTTCCACTGAACTGAGTGGCAAAAGCTAACAAGACTAAAAAAACACAGCCACCTTCACTCACTGCTGGGGAGGTGTGTCATCTACCATTCAGAGTCACTACTGACATTACACCAGTGGTCCCACTCTTAACATTCTCGTCTGCAGCTTAAAGGAACATGGGCTGCAGTAGAATGACACACAAGGGTGTTTACTACAGCACTGCTGATAGAGACCAAAGTTGGAAAGAACCTGAAAGATCATAAGCTGGGAAACTGGTGAGTAAGTCCCATAAAATACTGCACCACTTTGAGGAAGAACGTATTTGTTCCAAACACATTAGCCTTGAGGAAGGTCTACGTATACTGTACATAATGGTAAATTATATGATATACTGGACATAAAGAGAAAAGAAAATTGGTTTATATATTTGTGTATGTTGGGCATAGAAAGCACAGTTACAAATTTGTTATTTCAGGGAAGGGAGGTGTTTGGGGTTAACTAATTTTAGTGTTTATCTGCCTTGGCATTGTTAAAAATGTTTTAAAAGAAAAGGGTAACGACTTTCCACTTCTTTACCTTTTACCAGAATATGATCCTGAGTCAAGTTTGAAGGACAAAGCAGAAGGTGATGAAGTCTGTTGGGACTATTTCCAATCACACAAAAAAGATGTGCTGTGAAGTTTATGAGAGTGAATCTTTATAGCACAGATACCACCTAAAATAAAGTCTACCAGAGAAGAGTGAAATTTCTGACTTGGTTAAAAAATACACTCAGAAATAATTAGGATTTGTAGAGTTCAGAGATTCAGACTTTTTAATCAAATGGCTATTGTGCGTGCTAAGCCCTTTAAAACCCTTGAAATGAATCAAGGAATATTAAGATTTGTATGCCTTCAACACTTGAAACCATCTAGAAATCTAACACAGCAGGAATTGGTCCTATAGGACAAGACAGAAATGGGGTCAATTTATCAAAGAAAAGGCCAGCTGTTGCACCTAGCTCCAAGGAAATGAAAGTTTTCCCTTTTAATAAAGTTATGGAGACAGGTCAAAAGAGAAAAGACTTAGTTTTCAGAAGGGGCACAAGAAACCTGTTTGCCCTCCTTGAAATAATGCCATACACCTTTTGTTTTTACCTTATAGAAAGGATATTCTATGACTGAGAATAAGTAAAGTTGTGTCAGTTGTGCTAGACTCAGTCTGTCCAGATATGATTCTTCACCTGAAATGAAAACATCCCAAAGAGTTATGCTTGAATTTTGGTACATGTAATGAAAAAAATCATGAACATACAGCACTAATTCATTCATTCCAGAAGTGTGATGTATTTTTAAGTGACACTAGAAAGTGAAGTTGTTAGAATTATGCTCTCATGCTTGTTTAACCAATGACATCTCATTTTGACTTCTATGAACCCAAGCTCCTACCTTCTACCCCTTTGCATGATTCAGGCAGCTACAGCAGCAGTCCCCTGCTAATGGGAGCATCTCAATGATCCCCTTCAGGAGCATGAATGGCCCATTGAGGTGCTGATGTCTTCCACCTATGGGAAGCACATCCACCAGCCCATCAAGCCACTGAACCACCACCATGGCAGCGCGAACCACGTGAGGGCTGACTTCTACAGGAAGAACGACATCCCCAGCATCAATTCTCCTGGCTTTGGGCACTTTTCTCCAGTCTGAGGCTCACCCCAGGCTCCAAAGGCCCAGGGTCTCCTTTTACAGGGGGTGGGGAACCTAGGGCCTTATATCCTGGTTCTGCTGACATCTAGAAACTGCACAGATGCCCCCATCTGGCCTTATGGTGGGGACAATGAAAGACAAGCAGCTTCCGTAAGGGCCCTTGGTCAAGAGCCTGGGAGACACCTTTAGGATATAGGCACATCCAGCAGGTGGACTTTTACATGAGACTATTTCAGATTAAGTGGTGCTGGTGACTCATTGACTGTAGGCACCTTCAAAACATTAAAAATATCCCCCCACCTTAAGTGACTGTGATTTTTGTTCATGGATTCTCTGCATTTGTATTTGGGGAGGGGTGTGCAGTTATTTTCCTAATAGTCACAGAAGCCACTACTACCTGATATTATCTCTAGTGTACCTAAAACAATGCTTGCATTTGACTTTCTTCAAGAGGAAATATCAGGAAAGTTACATTTTAGCACAATTGAACTCTAGATATACTGCAATGCACTTTCTCCCCAATGATCTGAACTGCAAAAAATGGGATTTTGTTCACTCGAGGACAAAATCCCTAGGAGGATGGATGGCCCTGGTGTCCAGCATTTTCTGTTGTCACCCTGTAAGTGAGAAGCAGCTGAGGTCATGAGGAAAGCATGGGTCTTGGCATTCACCAGGGTTGGGTAAAATTCTGGCTCCTCCTTTTTCTAGCTCTGTGGTCTAATGTAAGTCATCTCATCTCTTTGAGCCTACATTCCCCCATCTTTACAGTGGGGGATGCTAACCTCGACTGCCTGAGTCTGGCTGGTTGACTGTGACACATACCATAGGCAGCAGGAATTCAGTGTCTCAGGGTTTGGAGGCTAGACATCAAATCAAGGGATTAGCAGCCACATGGTCATGCAGGGGGGCATCCTACTGGTGGCTCAACCTCTGCTCATCACATGGCCATCTGAATCCTGTGGTCTCCACTTCTGCACAGGGGTCCATCTGCCTGGATCCTCTCCTTGTGAGGTCTCCAGTCCTGTAGGATTAAGGCCCTCCTGGCTCAATTTGGTTTTATCTTAAAAGGATCTTAGAGATTCTTCCAAATAGCTCCCACCCACAGCACCAGGGACCAGGATTTGAATGTGTCTTGGGGAATATGAGTCAGCCCCCATCACTAAGTCTGTGAGGGGCTTGGTGTGCTCCCGGAGTTGGTCATGAAACAGGTGGCCCTGTGGTACACCACCCTGCTCAACAATCGTGGTGATGATCACCAACTTTGGGTGGTTTTTAAGGCAGTCACTTTTAACCTCATTTGGAAATGTTTACTTTGGTTAGAATACGAAAAATTGTTTGAGTGTTAAGATACTATCTATATTTTTAATGAAGTGATCCCTTGGAAAAGATAATCCCTCATCTTTTGTGATTAAATTATCCAGTTTAGTAGTTGAAAGGTAGGTGATTCAGTTGATTTCAACCCTGATTCCTCAATCATTGGTTTTATTGTTTTGAAGACCAGGTCATTCTCAAAGGACACATGACATTGAATTACTGGTAATTTCAAGGCTGAGTGACTTCTAAATATGTCTTTATTAATTTGAAGCCAGCTTTTTTCACAATATGTGCCTTTTATTTTTTTCAAACAATTAACAATATTTTATTCAGAATGCCTTTGGGTCCATGATATCATATTAGTAATGCCATAAAAGAAAATATATAAAGTTTGGGTCATAGACATTTTTATAAATAACTCTTTCTTCAGTCTAGATTACCAAGAAAAACAATGCATCTCTGGGAGATGCCTTCATCTGAAAGTTACAGCAATAAATTAATTTCAAACTTAAGTTATTTTCATTTAGTTTAAATTAGACCTTTAACCTTTTAGTGCTTACTTTTAATAAGCAGGGTTTGAAATGGGCAAGATTTCAAAAGCTCTCATGTTTGTTAGACAGCTAGGGAAATTAAATGTATTTCTGTAGATGAGACATTTTCAACTTAAATGTGTTAAGTATGCCCATTAGAGCCATATCAAGCAGAAACATATTCTTAGATTAAAATAATTTGTTTTACTTAATCAGATATCCAGCATTAGTCAAAAATGAATTTTCTATTGTTAGACATATCTAGAGCAAGGGGAAGTGGAGTGGTTGCTGGCTTTAAGAATTGCACATTGAGTTTGGAAAAAGAATAATATAGAGGATTCAAGACAAAGCCTAGTCGTTTCTAAACAGATGCTTTGAAATACTGGAATTTTAAAGGGTGTGGACTTAAAGTGTTTTTGTGTTTTCTAAAGATTTTATTATTTATTTATTTATTCATTTATTTATTTAATTTATCTCTATATTTCTCACCCTCTCATTGTTTGTACTCACTGCCTGCTCTCTATGTCTAGTGTTTTTTTTGTTTTTGTTTTTTTTAGGAGGCATCTGGAACAGAACCCAGGATCTCTCATATGGGTGGGAGATGTTCAGCCACTTGAGATACATCTGCGCCCTGCTTGTAGCATCTTTTGTAGTGTTTCCTCATTGTGTTGTCTCATTGTGTCATTTTGTTGTGTCAACTTGCTGCACCAACACTTTGCATCAGCTCTCTGTCTTGTTAGTTTTCTTTAAGAGACACTGGGAACTGAAGCCAGGACTTCCCAAGTGGTGCCCAACTGCTTGAGCCAATTCTGCTTCCCCTAAAGTGCTTTTAATGAAAGAATACTTCCTTCAAAGCTTAAGCGTTTAGATGAACTTTGAGTATGGGCATTTTTACTCACCTATGGATGTCACTGTTCATTGGCTTGACAGAAGTGAACTCCAAGGCTCCTGATTTGCATTTTTAGATGATAAAGTTGTTCAGTTGCCTGAAGCTTTGCATAGGTTTTACTCTGTCTTGAAATTCAGGGAAGAGGCAATTTTCCATTCCATTCTTGCCTCAGCCATTGGACAACTGTGAAAATTTGGAGATGTCCCTTATCCTCTCTGCAATTCAGTTTTGTTTTTGTAAAATACAGGGGCTGGTCTGGTGCCTGGACTCTCAGCCACAGGGTCTCAAGATTGACCTTGAATCAGAGTCTCCTGGACAACTGTTAACTAAAACAGCCTGCCCTATCCCTGGAGTTTCTGATTCAGCAGGTCTGGATCTGGGTCTGAGAATTTGCCTTTCTAACAAATTCCCAGATGCTATGATGCTGTGGCTGCTGGTAGGTGGGTTGGGGGAACCCCACTTAGCCAGGCCCTTGTATGCATAGAGTTTCATCAGGTAGACTCTGATCATAATGCTGATTGCTTTTAAGGCCTATTGGTTAGAAAGACTGCTGATAAAGCCTCAGGAAAGAAAAATCTTCCCTTTGTGTTCTTTTTGCCATAAACCCCAAATTGAGATAATCTCATGGGGGTAGAGGGGAGGGGCCATATTTGAGAGGATTTAGCAATCACTAGCTGTGGACATTTCCATGGGCTAGCAAAGGGGATGGCTGTGCTACCTCAGGAAGGTCTCTATGACATGGGCTATGGGTGGGAGGCTCTTTGTCTCTTCAGAGATAACTTAAACTGTCTGACTTGTGGGTGTGAAATGGTAAGAGGCTGCAGTCCTGCCCTTGGTGAAAATGGCAACATCTCCAGTCCCAGGAAACAGTTTAACAATGCAAGGTCTATAAACTTTAAGTATTAAGAGGAAATGTAAACCAAATATGCTAAAAGCTTATCTAGAATGTATGAAGTCCATGCTAAAACCTAACCTAGGATGTGGAAGATATATATGCTAATTCAAGCCTATTGAGAACTGAAACAAAGGGACCATTTAATGTTTCCTCCATATAAAAGGGATTCAAAAATCTTGTTCAGGGCTCAGGATTGAAACAGAAAGCTCCTGAGTCCGACCACCACCAATAAACCATTTTTCCTTCTCAAAATCATTCCTGAGTCCTGGCCTCTCTATACACAAATAATTGAACCTCTCTCAAATTCTACAACAATATCATACTATTTTCTGTCTTTTAACCATTTATTTCACCCTTTGTAATAATCTTCATTTCAACACTCTTCTCCAAGTCTCTCTCTTTTTTTCTCTTTCAGGATGCAGTAGCCCTTTTGTATCTCTTGTAAGTCTTTTGGTAACATTCTATTAGTGTTCGTTTTTTTTTCCTGTGAAAACTTTGGACTCACCCTCATTTTTGAAGTTCAGTTTTACCAGATACAAAATTCTTGGCTGATGGATTTTTCTTTTTAAGTACATTAAGTACTTCATACCACTTTCTTCTCTTCTTCATGGTTTCAGATGTGAGGTCAGCACTTAATCTTACTGAGGTTCTATTGCATGTGATGCTTTTCTTTTGCTGCTTTCAGAATTCTTTTTATCGCTTATGTTTGTCATTCTGAATAGTAGGTGTCTCAGAGTAGGTCTATTTGAATTTACTCTACTTCTGGTGCATTGTCCTTCTTGGATTTTGATATTTATATCCTTCATAAGGGTTGGGAAGTTTCCATTTGCTATTCCCTCAAATATTCTTTCTACCCCTTTTCCATTCTCTTCTGGGAAACCAATAGTGTAAATTTGTGTATTTTGCATTGTTTTTTGATTTCTTGAACACTTGTTTCACTTTTTCCACTGTCTTCTCTTTTACTCGTCTGTCTTTTCCAGTTCAGGTGTTCTGTTTTTGAAATCACTAATTCTGTCATTGAACATTGAAAATCTGCATTTATTGCCTCTAATGTATTTTTAAATTCATTGAACTATATCACTCATACATAAACATACATAAACAGTAAGTGTATAATAGTTGTAAACTTACAAAACATATATAACATCAAACAAACATATATAATATCTCACCCTACCACCAATAACTTATATTATTTTTAAAACTTTTTAACTAATAAAAAGTATTGTCAAAATATTGCTACTAAACAATTTTCCCCTAACCAATCCAATTATTATCTTTACATCATTCATATATGAGCATACATAAACAATTAAGTGTATACTATAAGTTGTGAACTTACCAAGCAAACCTGCATAACATCATACAGGGGTCCCATACATCAACCCTCCACCAACATCTTGCACTGTCATGAGACATTTGTTACAAATTATGAAAGAATATTGTCAAAATCTTACTATTAATCATAGTCCTTATGTTACATTTGTTGTGTTTTCCCCCAACCCACCTCATTATTTTTAAAATATTTTCTATGACAGAAGTTGTAACCTTATAAAAAATCATGAATATGTGCAGAATTCCCAAACAACACCCTCCATCAACACACCACAATGTGGTGTGTGTCATTTGCTACAGATGAAATAATATCAACTGATTGTTACCATGTCCATAGTGTACATTTGGCTCACTTTTTCTGTACTGCCTCAGTACCAACACAGTACATCTTTCACTCAGATGCAAGAATATTATATTATTACTACTAACCACAGTCCATAGGTCACTCCAGCTGTGTTTTTCCCATCCTTCTCCATATTCCCAACACCCAGCAGTAGTGATCTACATTTGTTTTACCTAACAAAGGACACTCTTGCATCTGTATCATCAATCAGAATTCTCACCCACCTTTTAGTTTACTATGCTACTCAGTTCCTAGATTATTTCCTAGCATTCTGTCAATTGGCATTTTCAGAACTAGACTACCATTTTCAGCCACATCTCCATTTATAAACTAGCTGTTACTCACTGTGTGTTACCATCCACTCTATATATTTCCATACCTTTACAGTAAAGCTAATTAAAAATTCTACATACATTAAACATCAGTAGTCCACTCAGTCCTTCTCTTATCTCTTCTAAGAATCCACCACCCACCACCAGGTATTGAAGATATTTTCCTAAAATGTCTTCTATAAGTTTTATGGTGCTTGCTTTTATTTTCAGTTTGTGATATATTTTGAGTTAATTTTTGGATAAGGTGTGAGATAGGAGTCCTCTTTCCTATTGTCAGCTATGGATGTCCAATATTTTCAGTGCCATTTGTTGAGTGGATTGTTCTGTCCAAGCTGTGTGACTTTGACAGGCTAGTAAAAAATCACTTGAACATATATGTGAATCTGTTTCTGAACCATAAATTAGATTCCATTGGTCTATTGTGTCTGTCTTTAGGCTAGAACCATGCTATTTTTACCACTATATGTAGGTATTATGATTTAAAGTCTGGAGATGAGGGCTTGCTTTTCCTTTTTATGATGTTTCTGGCTATTCAGGACTCCTTACCATGCCAAATAAATTTAATGATTGTGTTTTCAATTTTTTCTTTAATGCTGGTGGAATTTTTATTAGGATTGCATTAAGTCTATATATCAACTTGAGTAGAATTGACATCTTGATGATATTTAGTCTTCCAATCCATGAGCATGGAATGTTCTCCCAGTTATTTAGGCCATTTTTGAATTGTTTTAACACTGAGTTGCAGTTTTCTGAATACAAGTGCTTTGAAACATTGGTTAGGTTCATTCCTGACTATTGAGTTTTATCTGTTTTATTGTATTTTCACTACTCTTTTGACAGTATTAGTTACTTTTATTGATATAATCTTCATTTCTATACTTTCTTCCAGGCCCCTCTCTCCTGTCTTTTCTTTTCAGGCTCTAGCACACCCTTATTATTTCTGAAAAATCTGGTCTCTTGCTTAGAAATTCTCTCAGTTTTTGTTCATCTGTGAATATTCTAATCTCACCCTCATTTTTGAATGACAGACTTGCTGGATATAAGATTCTTGGCAGGAAGTTTTTCTCTTGTACTATCTTAAATATATCAGACCACTGTCTTCTTGCCTCCATGATATCTGGTGAGAAATCAGCATACACTCTTATTGGATATCCCTTATATGTTATGTATTTCTTTTCTCTTGTTGCTCTCAGAATTCTCTGTCTTAGGCCCTTGACATTTTGATGAATATGTGTCTCGGAGTTGGTCTATTTGGATATTTTTTGGATGGAAGTACATTGTGCTTCTTGGACAGGGATCTGTCCTTCAATACGGTTGGGAAATTATCTACCATTTTTTCTTCAAATATTTCTTCTGACCCTTTTCCCTTCATTTCTCCTTCTGGGACACCCATGACTTTTATGTTTGCATGCTTTTGCTGTCATTTCTTTCCCCAAGACCTTGTTCAATTTTTTTCCATTCTTTTCTTCATCTGTTCTTTTATATGTTCACTTTCAGAGGCCATTTCTTCAAGTTCACCAGTCCTTTCTTCTGCCTCCTCAAATCTGCTCTTATATGATTCCAATGTTTTTAAAATTTCATTGATTGCACCTTTCATTCCCGTAAGATCTGCTATTTTTCTATGTATGTTTTCAAATTCTTCTTCGTGCTCATCCAGTGTCTTCTTTTTTTATTTTTTATTTTTTGTCTTTATTTTTATATTTTAATATTACATTAAAAAAATATGAGGTCCCCATATACCCCCACTCCCTCCCTCCCCCTCCCCCCATAGCAACAACCTCCTCCATCATCATGAGACATTCATTGCATTTGTTGAACACATCTCTGAGCACCACTGCACCTCATGGTCAATGGTCCACATTATAGCCCACACTCTCACACGTTCAATCCAGTGGGCCATGGGAAGACATACAATGTCCAGTAACTGTCCCTGCAGCATCACCCAGGACAACTCCAAGTTCCAAAAACACCTCCAGTGTCTTCTTAATATCCTTAATCTCTTTGGCCATCTCATTGAATTAATTAAGAAGATCTCTTTGAACATCTATAATTAGTTGTCTCAACTCCTTTATGTCATCTGTAGGCTTATCTTGTTCCTTTAACTGGGTCATAGCTTCCTATTTCTTGGTGTGGATTGTACTATTTTTGTTGGTGTCTTGGCATCTGGCTTACTAGAGAATTTATTCTGGGTGCAGTTTTTCTCTTTAGTTTAGGGCTTCCTATCATTTCTCCCTTGCTGGTTGAGCAGTAGGAGCCAAGCATGTAGTTGGTGCTGTAAGCTATGGAGGCTCAAGCTGCCCTCATTGTGCCAGGGGCCAATGAAGCTTCTTCCAACTTTCTCCTTTGCCAGGGGTAGGGACAGAGTCACAGCTATGTAGAATAACCCAAGTCCAGGCCTAGACTGTAGTTGCCCAGAGAAACTGATGAAGCTTCATAACTTTTTCTCCCCTGCCTGAGACAGGGATGGAGCTGCAGGTGTGGGCAGCAATCTATGCAGTGCAGGTCAAAGATGACTACAGTTGCCCTGGTAGATTTCTTATTTTTCAGTCTTTTACAGCCAAAGTTACCTGCAGTTAACTGTATAGGCTGGTGCAGGGCTCCTCAGGCTTCTCCCTGCCAGAGGCAGGGCTGAAAGCCTAGGTGGGCTGCAGGCTGATCTGCATGAAAGAAACTGGTTCCTGCCAACACTGAGAATTTCAGTCAGCCTGGCTTCCCCTCAGGCTGGAGGTGAAGTCAGAATGATGGCTACTGGCCCCTTTTTGACTTGGGCTGGTTCACACCCCAGCTGTTCCCAGGGTTATATCTTAGCCAGCTGAGTCTACCAATCAGCAGCCCAAATTGGCAGCCAACTGTCTCCTCCTTCCCCATTTCTGGGAAATGGAGCTTCCAATTCCAGCCACAGAATAGCCTCTGGGGTGGCTCCTGCAGCCCGAGTAGGATAGTCACCAGCCTCCACGGCTTGGCTGGTAATTTCCCAGAGAGGCTGATGCAGGTCTCTGCAGCTTCCTCCCTGCTGAATAAGGCACTGGGGCCTAGGCTTGAGCTGTAATACGATCTGGGTAGGAAGAAGCCAGTCCCCAACAGCACTGGGATCCTCAGTCTACCCCGCTTCTTCCCCTCATGCCAGGCGCAGAGTTAAGTTGGTGGCTCCCCACCTCTTTCTGACTTGGACAGTCTCAAACTTTAGCTGTTCTCAGGATTATATCATAGCACACTGAATTTACTCATCAGTAGCTGAAATTCGTGCCCAACTGACTCTTCCTCCCCCATTTTGGGGAAGTGGAGCTTTCAGTTCTAGCCATGGAACAGCTCCCAAGGTGGCTTGTGCCTTCAGTGGATGATAAGCACCGACCTCCGTGGCATGGAGTACTCTACTTATGAGTCTTCTCTGAAGATTCATCTTCAGATGAATCGTCTACTCCTTCAAGGACATTGCAGGATGCTCTTCTGGCTTCCTGGAGCACCCAAAGAGGTGCTTCAGCTAGCTCCAGAGAGCTCTTTGTGTTTACTAACTGCCCCGTAGCAGGAGCTGATTCTAGGAGCTCCTTACTCTGCCGCCATCTTGCTGGTTCCTCTAATATATATTTTATATATCTATATAAATATTTTAAAGATACATAGATTACACAAAATGTTACATTAAAAAATATGGGAGGTTCCCATATGGCCCACCCCCACATCCCCCACTTTTCCTTCATCAACAACTTCTTTCATTAGTGTGGTGCATTCATTGTATTTGCTGAATACATTTTGGAACACTGCTACACAGCATGAATTATAGTTTATGGTGTGGATTACACTACCCCAGTCCACCTAGTGGGTTATGTCCCTGCAATATCATTCAGGATAACTCCATGTCCCCAAAAAGCCCCATATCACACCTCTTACTCCCTCCCCCTGCCCTCAGTAGCTTCCATGCCCACAATCTCCACATCAGTGACATTATTTCTTCCATTGCTAGAGTCACAGTAGTTCTATAGTAGAATACCAGCAAGCCCACTAAAATCTGTAATATATTCCTCCATCCTGTGTAACTTGGGATGGAGATGTACACTCGACCTCTAGAATCAAGTGGGGACTTAGATTCCACATGACTGATGGATGCAATTCTCCTGCTTGCAGTTGTAGACATTCTTGGTTGCCTGGTGTGGTGGTTGACCATTATACTTCCCCATCAGCTGATCTGGGTAAGTCCAAGGAAACACAGAGTAGGTGTTCCAACTCTGTCGAGGTTCAGGGCCCATTTGACACATGGACCATCCAGAGATTCCAGTCTTCTGAGCATACACAAACTGCAGCATCAGTCATAGGTTCAGTAAAAATGACAGAAGAGGCATATGTAGAGAGGTCACATCTGAGTCCAACTCCATGACAGTCAGGAGCACAAATTCCAAAGTAAGGCCCACTGCAAGGCAATGAATTCCACAGTCATCTGTCATGACTTTAATGTTGTGGAATTTAAGAGAAGTTCAATTATTTGAGTATAGAGAGGCCAGGACTCAGGAATGATTTTGAGAAGGAAAAATGGTTTATTGACGGCCGGCCGGACTCGGGAGCTTTCTGTTTGAATCCCGAGCCCGGAACAAGATTTTCAAACGTCTTTTATACAGAGAGGAAAGGCCAAATGGTCCCTTTGTTTCAGTTCTCAATAGGCTTCAATTAGCATATATCTCTTTCACATCTTAGGTAAGCTTTTAGCAAGGACTCCAGACATTTTAGATAAGCCTTGGTTTTTGCATTTCCCCTAAATACTTAAAGTTTATAGCCCTTGCTTTGTTAAACATTTCCTGGGACTGGAGCCTGCTGGTCCCTAAGAGCAGGACTGCAGCCTCTTACCGTTTCACACCCACAAGTCAAACAACTTAGTTATCTCTGAAGAGACAAAGAGCCTTCCACCCATAGCCCACATCATTCCCCCCCTTTGTCAAAGTTTACTTGCTAAGCTTTGGCATAATTATTGTTGTAGCTATGAGGTGGATGGCTGTTTGTTGTCTTGACTGATTATTTATCAGTCTTTAGTACAGCATCAAGGACCGTTTTTAGAAGTTTAGAACTTTTCATTCTGGACAGCAGAATCTTGGGCAGGGGCCTCCCGCAGTTATTCTGCTGCCACTGGCACTCACGTGGATTTCCAGTCAGGTTCCAGATCCATCTATTACTTTTATTTTACTCTTAAAGAGTTTACACCTTTAATTTAAAAGGGGTGCTGAAGGGAGACGATCTCTTTTCTGTAACTGCTTCCTGCTGGCCATGGGCTGTAGTCATTGCCTAATAAGGTGTAAAACTCTTTAATTTATTCTAACTGGAGGAAGATGGATCTGGCATTCTGTACGAAGTTGGATGAAGTTTTCATATGGTTAATAAGATGTTCACTCTGAAAGAAACAAACTTAATTAAAATTTTGGAATACCTGTTTTTAAAAGAGGACACATTGGATTACAGAGGTAGACAAGGTTAGGTGCCTATAAAGATGGCATTCCTTAAAAGCTGGTGGGAACAGCATATATATTCTTTTTTAAGTTATCCATCTTTAGAGAGAAATTGCAACAGACACTTAGCTTTGTCTGAAGACACATTCCAAGCTGTTCAATGATTGACACTCATTCGCTTTGTCAGATGCTCCTGGTGAACTGGCACTCCTTGGGCAACTGGCTTCACTCAGGATTAGAACACTAATTTGGAAATATTCTTAGTTTTCACCTGTGGGAGTGATCAGAACTACAGAATAAAGATTTTTACACCTTGGTTTTCATTGTACAATTTCTAGCAATTTTGACTTGTTCAATAGGTGACTCACCATCAGCAAGCAAGCCTCACTTTTGCTAACTGAGACTGGCTGAGACTGCCACCTTATTCTATAGACATGTTATTAACTGTTTAGAAAATGATTTTACCAGGAATTTAACATGTCTAATATACTTCTGCACTTGATCCAAAATAGAAAAGATAACATTACAATTATTAGGCATATATTTAGTACAGGATAAAAGTACAGCACTTAATATTAACTAATGTATTACTTAATGCATAAGGATTCAGAGTTGCCATTATTAGTTTTGAGTTTCAGGTTTGTAATACTTTACATGTTATCTCTCCATGAGAGCAGGCCATAATGCCAATTGTGTTTAAGTTTTACTTACAGTCTCCTGGTATCATGGCTCCACTTAGCATGTTCTTCAACGCAGTGAGCAAGTTGCAGCATCCTTCATCTTAGAGAGATTTTCCAGTATTCTACTAGCCTGGTGCATAGCGCTCTCTGGCACCATGGAACAGTGCCAGTCTGGAAGCGATATCCATTGTACACTTGGCTGTACCGAGTCATTATTGGCTGCAGGAGCTTGAAACTGCAATATAGTTTCCATCAACTTCAGGAGCAGAACCAGAGACTGATATAGCACATATTTTTAATTGAGGGGTCAGTGACCAGCCTAGCCAATAACTCACATGGAGAGGCCACCTGTAATGTATACAAGGCCTGGTTCGAATGCACAAGAGTTTGACAATGTTAAAGTTTATTCCTTGTTTTATATATATTTTAAACAACTTAACGCAATACATATATCAAATGACTATTTACTTACACAATTTTACTATGAAGATAACAGTAGGTACTTTACTTTAGTAATAGAGGAAAAATATTATTTTTCATTGTTAGAATGAAAACAGAATATTTCCAATAGAATCAAGACAACTTTTTATTACCATTTACTTAAATGTGTATTTTGCAGTGGCCTTCAGACAGGTTTATTATCATGAAGTTATTTCTGCTACCAATACCAATCTAAGTTTCTTTAGTTAACAATGACTTCTACAACTAGAACTATTTAAACATATTCAGTTTGGAAGATGTTTTACAAACTCTTTATAATTGACTATAACCACATTGACTAGACACCTCATGTTTAAATAAACTTACTAAATTACAATTACCAATGAAAGAAATTTACTCTTTATTTAAGAGAGCATATCTACAATCTTTTCCCTTTAGCCTAATTTCACCAATGTGAACTTACAATTTTCACTTACAATTTTCATTACTGTAAAGATTTTGTACATATGTTAATTTAGTTTATAAATTAACTATGGGAGATTACACTCAAGTTAAATAAAATTGAAACCATAATAGTTTATGCAAGGAATGTTCTCTTTTTCCCTTACAGGAAGCTAAAAACTTCTTTTCTTTAAGTTATGAAAATTATTAATTTAAAAGCATAACTGACTACCAGGTTTTAAAACACATGCATACTGCCTACCAGGTTTCAAAACACATTACACAATTACTTAATTTTTTAAAATCATAACCCAGGAAAGATCTCGCCATAGTTTTTATGGACTTTCCTTTACTTACTGAAATTTGTTAATAGAGCCACTAATTATCTTATTTTGTTGGAAAGAAATCTTCTGGAAGAAAATAAGGCTCACCAGATTGTGGAGAAGAAAATACTTTATTCTCAATCTTGCAAGAAGGGGCGCAGAGCCAGATATGGCTGGTGCCCCGAACAAAGAAAAATGACACAATTTATACCCCTAAGCCTAGCATGCAAGCTCTTCCTGTTTTTCCATAGATTGGATACTTCAGAAGTTACAGCTTATCTGAGATTTAACTTTCCCACGCAAAAGTTTGATTTAACTGCTTCTTCTATCACATTCCAACCATTTTAGTTTTTACCTGCTCCCCCCTTTGTCAAATAAGGAATAGAATTTAGTGCTGAAATGGCACCGACTTAGTTAGCTCCTTCTTGGGCATCCTTCCACTGCCCATAGGACTGGCCTAAACTGGTCTCCTCCACTGCTGTCCAACCCGGGAGTGGGAGACTGAGGCAGCAGGCCGCCGGGTTACATCAACATTTTTCTTCTGTGAAAATTAACCTAATCTTTGTTTTGTTTTTTTTTTTTTCCAATTTATGGCTGACAAAGGTTTAAACTGGGAAATTACCAGGCAAACTGACTCTTAATTCCCTAGCCTAGTAGATAGGTTTAATCTGCCACACCTAGTCTTGCCTTAAAAGCTCTTGCAAAGAGGAGGCCCTTTCCCAATTGTTTCCATAATCAGATTTCTATGACTTTTTCATCCTGCTTAGTTCAATTTGGGCTTTAAGAATATTTATAAATATAACTGCATATTTAATTTTTAACAATTTGAGCAAATAGGCAGACATGAATAGTTTGACACAACAACATGACTTTAGTTACTTTAAACTTTTCAAAGACTTTTGAAACTCTTCTTAATTTGTGCTATGACCATGCAGTTTACCACAAGAATTTTCTTTCTTACTTAATGGATTGTAATAACCAAAATGTTCTCAATGCCTTAGCACCATTTTGTTTTAGAACTTTATATTTTACCTTGAAATTAGCAGAATTTTGGATAAGCAACAAGATTAGTTTTATATATATTTACTGAGGCTATTTGAAGCCTCAGGGAGACAGACTGCTTTCTCTCATGAATTGCCACTCTTAGGAACACTGACCGTCAAGGCAGGAGACTTCTCCCCCTCCACCCCCCTTTTGGTTTTGGAGATAATAAAACTCCAGTGGTCATTTAACCTTATTCTATCAGGCAGCAATTTATTTAGTTTACACTTGAATTCATGAGAGAAAGGGTTACTAATACCAGAAGAGGAGACAGTGATGTCCCAGCTCTTCTCAATTATGAAATAACCACAGGCAAAGGCAAAGGGCGAGGTTAGGCCTGAAGCAACCATAAACAAAGGAAAGGTTAGTGTAGAATTTACACTTAAATAATAGTTTCAGGCTAAATTCACCCAGCTATAATCTCAGTTATTGTCTTTCCACTGTTTTACAATATAAATGCATTTATAAATGATTTTAACTCTTAGTTACAGTTTTTATTAATTTTTTAAAACCTATTAATTTTATAACACCTTTAAATACCTTTCATTCAACTTATAACATATTAAATGAACTTAACCATTACTTTAATTTTTCCTTTAAAGTGAAAGAATAAATCTCTTGCAGTTAGTTTGAAATAAAAGGCTACTTTTCAGGATTTGATTTCTAGAACATAAAATGTTCTTTTAAAAGAGGTAAGACTCTTCTTCAAACATTGAGGATATGATGAGGTTAAAGCACAAGAAGCTATTGATAAAATATTTTCTTTGTATATTGATCTTACTCAATTTAATCATAAAAATTTCCCTTCCACAAACCTTCTACACTTTCAGTATTCATTCAGGTTCTGTCCCAAACTCTACTCTTTCCAATAATCAATCATTTTATCTTAGGACAAAATCATCTTCGGTTGCCTTAACAATAAAAACACACTCCATATATCCCACATACTAAGTTACCAGGCAAACTTCTTGCAACATATAATTGCCATTAATACTAAACAAGTTTGTTAAAATAATGAACTTTTCTTCACTTTAAATACTTAGTAGCATGTAATACCAGAAACAGTTTTTTTGGAAGCAAGTTGGCAGGGGAGATTGGCTGCCGAATAAGTTTGTTATAAAATTGCCTTTTATTATTATTATTATCAATTCAGTTTTGTTAAATAATGACTTTCTGCAATTAGCCACTTAAATACCTTAAACAATGCTTTGTAAAACTTTTATATTTATACACTTAACACAAATTTTACCTTCACAGAACATTCTCTTACTTAAGGTTACTACAATACCTTCTAAGAACCTGAGCAGAATGCAAACGTATTTTGGCTTTGACACCCTAGGGAGGGAACTTTACTGCATTTATTCTGATTCTGCTTTTCACCTCCTTCACTTCCCCCCCTTCCAGGCAGTCGGGTGCACAACAAACAGGAATGCGGCTTATGAATAGAAGGGTGGACTCACTGGAAAGGGGCAAGCCGCTCCCCCCTTTCCAGCTTTCAGCCAAAATGGGCAGACAGAACCTACTCAAATTTGGCAACTCTCCCAGGAACCCAGCCGCCCTGACTGGGACATTCCCAACAGACTTGGGTGCTTGGCTCGGACACAGATGGCCTCCAAGCCCCGGCAAAGGGCCAGACCAGAGACAAGACACCAGAACATGCACAAACATCTAGACTCCTCAGCTTTTGCCCCAGAATCATTTCACCCCCTTGCCAATGGCAAGGGAGGGCTCCAGCTCAGCTGTAATTCTACTTCATGTAAGGACACAACTCCAACACTAACATTGAGCTGACACAGACAGAAGCACAAAGGTCACTAATCTGACTCACAAGTTTATATATTTATTTTCACCACGGCTGCCCCCACAGCCATCACAAACCTCAGAACACTTAACATTTGGTATAAAGCAAATTCATTCACAAATTAGCACCATAACAAAAGATTTCAGCTAGACTTTTCCACTGTTTAAACTTTACACCCAGACCAAGCTCCACCAGAAAAGCCGATCCATTTTCCTGTAACCAAGTTTTGTTTTCCTTAATCTAGACCAATTTCCAGGATATTAGGACTCGAACCTATAAATACCCTTCCTATTAAAATCGAGACTCCACTCCTTTAGTGGATATAAGACCAGTACCAGATTCTAACATGCAGTTAGACAAACCCAAAACACCAGGGCTTTTCCCCGGTTTTCCTCCTTTTCCCAAGCCTAGAGAGAATGGCTTCCCCCCAGCCTTCTGGGGCTACTAGGGTTCTCTCGGGAGGTGATCAGCCTCCCCTTCCTAGCAATTAAAGCTAGGGCCTTCCAGACTGTGCTCACCCGGGGAGTCTTACCTTCTTCCCTGTTCGGAGCTCTTTTTCGTTCCCAGAATCTTTCTCTTCAGACCTTCCATTGCCCCTTGATTTTGTCGGGAAGATTCTGGTGGAGCCCACATCTTTTCTGGATTAAATTTAATCCAGGGGCGCCCAGATTTGGGGTTCACCCGAGTCCTCCCGGCTTCCTCGGGGATTTGGAAGGGGCAGCAAAATGCTACCGTCTCTGGCCTTCATTTATTGTCCCTTCGTGGTCGCCATTAATGTTGTGGAATTTAAGAGAAGTTCAATTATTTGAGTATAGAGAGGCCAGGACTCAGGAATGATTTTGAGAAGGAAAAATGGTTTATTGACGGCCGGCCGGACTCGGGAGCTTTCTGTTTGAATCCCGAGCCTGGAACAAGATTTTCAAACGTCTTTTATACAGAGAGGAAAGGCCAAATGGTCCCTTTGTTTCAGTTCTCAATAGGCTTCAATTAGCATATATCTCTTTCACATCTTAGGTAAGCTTTTAGCAAGGACTCCAGACATTTTAGATAAGCCTTGGTTTTTTCATTTCCCCTAAATACTTAAAGTTTATAGCCCTTGCTTTGTTAAACATTTCCTGGGACTGGAGCCTGCTGGTCCCTAAGAGCAGGACTGCAGCCTCTTACCGTTTCACACCCACAAGTCAAACAACTTAGTTATCTCTGAAGAGACAAAGAGCCTTCCACCCATAGCCCACATCAATAGGACCTGTGTGTCTCTGTAGCCCTCAGGAGCACCAGTATCTGGGGTGTATCTACTTTGGCTGTCTTTCAGATCCTACTGAGATGTGCATTAGTGCGACCCCTCTGATGACCTTCCAACTCATTTTGAAATCTCTTAGCCATATAAATTAATTTGTCTTTACCACTTCCCCCTTTGATTTAAGGTCTTTTTCTAGTTGCATCACCAGCAGGTGATTGGTAGCAATCCATCAGCACTAGGTAGGCTTATCCCCGGGTGTCATGTCCCACGCTGGGGAGAAGGCAGTGCATTTACATGCTGAGTTTGGCTTAGAGAGTGGCCACATTTGAGCAACATGGAGGCTCTGAGGAGGTAACTCTTAGGCACCCTGAAGCTCATGGCCTAGTTTAAATATCAAGCACAGAAGCTCATAAGCATAGTCATCAGTACAAAGGGCCCATCATTGGGCCATTCTTCTTCATGGGTCTTTTCCCTTGACCCTGGGGGATTATGCTCTTCCACTGGGGGATGCAACAGAGCTCCCCAGGATGGGAACTCAGCACTCCCTCAGTTGTCATGTGTAACTCTATTCACTATGACAATATCCAATGAACATCTGAACATATCTATATATCCTATATGCATACCCTGGAGAACACCCTCCCACCCATATATTCCCTTTCAATGACACCCCTCACCAGTACTCTTCCCCTGTCATAGTGGATCCTCTCTGTAATCCAAAACTTCTTCAAAAATTAAGTCTAATATATTGCCAAATCCAATTAGAAGGATAATGAAACAGTATTGACATGCTTATAGATTAGACATAGAATTTATAATAATTTAGAAAAACTAAAATAAAGAAATAAATTGGGGTATTAAAAAATGAAAAATATCATAAAACTTTGTTCCTGATGTTCTGTGTTTCATCATTGTAATAGGTGTTGCCCTGCAAGTACAGTGGCAAGGCAATCTCTTCCATTCCTTCTGCAGTATCGACATCATTTTAAAAAATTTTAATTTTAACTTCTAAAGTTTTAGATCACAATAAAATCACATATACAATTAGGGGACCCCCATATACCCAATATCAAAACCTTTTCCCCCTTCCTCAGCAATGATCTTTTTACATGTGCATGTTGCATTTGCTACAGCTGATGTACAGATTTTAAAATATAACTATTAACCATGATTCCGTTATGGCTAACATTATGGCTTATATTTTAGACTGTATACTTTTTGGTTACTGTATAGTTTACATTATGTTTTACATTTTTGACTATTCACTTTTATATATTTTTGGTGAAATTTAACAGGGCTTACATCCATTTTTGTAAGATCTTGTGGAACACTTCCATTGCCCTCCAGTAAACCCCACTTCCATCTATTCTATTCCTCTCTCCCACTCCCCTCAGGGCCCACAGCGACAACCAAGCTTCACTGCTTGGAGAACAAGATTCATAGATACTTACAACAATGCTGAGGGCTTGACATTCTAGTCTATCCTCCCCCTTTGGGAACCACCCATGCTCTTGAGAGACACCTTCTCCTCTGTTTGAGAACATCAGGCCTCCCCAGGATGGGCGTACAATACCTTCCCACTCATTGTAAGTATCTCCACCCACTAATAAAACACAATATGACAAGATGAACCCTCACACACTCCCTAGAAGTCTGTCCCAGGTACATCCTGTGCCAAATGTTCCCCATCAAACACCTTAAACAAGTATCCTTTCCTTAATATATTTTCTAAAGAGTTTTCTCAACATGTAGTTTTAATCACATACCTGACAATCTCCCATGTTCTCCCCCTCCCCCAACCCTTGTCCTCAACTACATGGGCCAGCTGACCCACCCTCCCAATCCTAACGCCCCAAGCCTTCAAAACCCCACCCAATAGTATACCTATGCCCTCATCTTATCCCTTCACTCCACAAAAACTTACCCATATTTTATCATAGATTTCTCTCATGTAGACATCAGCTCACACACACACACACACACACACACATTTCCTATAAGCATATCGTCCAGTCTCTATCTCTCTGAAACAGTCTGATTTGCTTAATTCATGTCAGAGAAGATATGTAGTATTTGTCCTTCAATATTTGGGTTACTTACTCAACGTAAGGTCCTCAACGTTCATCCATGTTATCCCATGTGTTAGTACTGTATTCTTTCTTACAGATGAGTAGTATTCTGTTGTATGTATATACTACATTTTGTTTATCCATTCATCTTTTGATGGGCATTTGGGTTGATTCCAAATTTTGGCAAAAGTGAATAATGCTGCTGTGAACATCGGTGTGCATGTATCAGTTTATGTCCTGGTTTTCAGTTCTTCTGCGGATATACCCAGCAGTAAAATTGCTGGTCATATGGCAAATCTATAGCTAGTTTTTGAGGAACTGCCAAACTGTCATCCAGAAAGGCTGGATTCTTCTACATTTCCACCAACGGTGGATAAGGGTTCCCATTCATCTGCATCCTCTCCAACACTTGCACTTCTCTATTTCTTTAATAGCCTCAAGTCTAATTGGTAAGATGGTATCTCATTGTAGCTTTGCTATGTATTTCCCTAATAGGTAGTGATGTTGAGCATCTTTTCATGTGTCTTTTATCCATTTGTATTTCTTCTTTGGAGAAACATCTGCTCAAATCTCTTGCCCACATTTTGAATGGGTTGTTTGTCTTTTTATTTTTGAGAAATAGGATATTTTATATATGTTGGATATTAGGATCCTATCAGATATATGGTTACTAAATATTTTCTTCCATTGGGTAAGCTGCCTTTTTACTTTCTTGATAATCTCCTTTGAGGTGCAAAATGCTTTAATTTTGAGGAGGTCCCATTTATCTATTTTTTCTTTTGCTTTTGTGTTTTGGGTGTGAAGTTCATGTAGCAATTTCCTATTACAAGTTCCTGTAGATGCTTCCCTACAGTGTCTTCCAAGGTCTTTATGGTCTTGGCTCTTATATTTAGATCTCTCATTTATTTGAGTTGATTTTCGTATAAGGCATGAGTTGGTAATCCTCTCGTTCCTTTGCATATGAATATCCAGTTCTCCAAGGACCATTTGTTTAAGAGGCCATTCTTCCCAGTTTAGTGGGCTTTGTACTTTCTTGAATATCAGATGACTGTATATATGAGGATGTGTGTCTGAACTCTCAATTCAGTTTCATTGGTCAGTGTGTCTATCCTTCTGCCAATACGATATTGTTTTGACCACTGTAGCTTTATTGTATGATTTAACATCAGGTAATATTTTTCCTCACATTTAATTTTTCGTTTTCAAATGTCTTTGACTGTTTGGGGCCACTTTCCCCTCTAAATAAATTTCATAGTTAGACATTCCAGTTCATTAAAAAATGCTGTGTTGATTTTTATTGGGTTTGCATTAACTTTGTAGATGAGTTTGGATAGGATAGTCATCTTAATGATGTTTATTCTTCCTATTCATGAACAGGGAGTATTCTTCCATTTATTTAAGTGTTCTTTGATTTCCTTTAACAATGTTGTGTAGTTTTCTCTAATATAAGTCCTTTACATGTTTAAATTTATTCCTAGGTATTTGATTTTTTAATTGGTATTGATGTGGGCTATGGGTGGAAGGCTCTTTGTCTCTTCAGAGATAACTAAGTTATTTGACTTGTGGGTGTGGAACGGTAAGAGGCTGCAGTCCTGCCCTTAGGGACGGAGACAGCAGGCTCCAGTCCCAGGAAATGTTTAACAAAGCAAGGGCTATAAACTTTAAGTATTTAGGGGAAATGCAAAAACCAAGGCTTATCTAAAATGTCTGGAGTCCTTGCTAAAAGCTTACCTAAGATGTGAAAGAGATATATGCTAATTGAAGCCTATTGAGAACTGAAACAAAGGGACCATTTGGCCTTTCCTCTCTGTATAAAAGACGTTTGAAAATCTTGTTCCGGGCTCGGGATTCAAACAGAAAGCTCCCGAGTCCGGCCGGCCGTCAATAAACCATTTTTCCTTCTCAAAATCATTGCTGAGTCCTGGCCTCTCTATACTCAAATAATTGAACTTCTCTTAAATTCCACAACATTAATGGCAACCACGGAGGGATAATAAATGAAGGCCAGAGACGGTAGCATTTTGCTGCCCCTTCCAAATCCCCGAGGAAGCCGGGAGGACTCGGGTGAACCCCAAATCTGGGCGCCCCTGGATTAAATTTAATCCAGAAAAGATGTGGGCTCCACCAGAATCTTCCCGACAAAATCAAGGGGCAATGGAAGGTCTGAAGAGAAAGATTCTGGGAACGAAAAAGAGCTGCGAACAGGGAAGAAGGTAAGACTCCCCGGGTGAGCACAGTCTGGAAGGCCCTAGCTTTAATTGCTAGGAAGGGGAGGCTGATCACCTCCCGAGAGAACCCTAGTAGCCCCAGAAGGCTGGGGGGAAGCCGTTCTCTCTAGGCTTGGGAAAAGGAGGAAAACCGGGGAAAAGCCCTGGTGTTTTGGGTTTGTCTAACTGCATGTTAGAATCTGGTACTGGTCTTATATCCACTAAAGGAGTGGAGTCTTGATTTTAATAGGAAGGGTATTTATAGGTTCGAGTCCTAATATCCTGGAAATTGGTCTAGATTAAGGAAAACAAAACTTGGTTACAGGAAAATGGATCGGCTTTTCTGGTGGAGCTTGGTCTGGGTGTAAAGTTTAAACAGTGGAAAAGTCTAGCTGAAATCTTTTGTTATGGTGCTAATTTGTGAATGAATTTGCTTTATACCAAATGTTAAGTGTTCTGAGGTTTGTGATGGCTGTGGGGGCAGCCGTGGTGAAAATAAATATATAAACTTGTGAGTCAGATTAGTGACCTTTGTGCTTCTGTCTGTGTCAGCTCAATGTTAGTGTTGGAGTTGTGTCCTTACATGAAGTAGAATTACAGCTGAGCTGGAGCCCTCCCTTGCCATTGGCAAGGGGGTGAAATGATTCTGGGGCAAAAGCTGAGGAGTCTGGATGTTTGCGGAGTCTAGATGTTTGTGCATGTTCTGGTGTCTTGTCTCTGGTCTGGCCCTTTGCCGGGGCTTGGAGGCCATCTGTGTCCGAGCCAAGCACCCAAGTCTGTTGGGAATGTCCCAGTCAGGGCGGCTGGGTTCCTGGGAGAGTTGCCAAATTTGAGTAGGTTCTGTCTGCCCATTTTGGCTGAAAGCTGGAAAGGGGGGAGCGGCTTGCCCCTTTCCAGTGAGTCCACCCTTCTATTCATAAGCCGCATTCCTGTTTGTTGTGCACCCGACTGCCTGGAAGGGGGGGAAGTGAAGGAGGTGAAAAGCAGAATCAGAATAAATGCAGTAAAGTTCCCTCCTTAGGGTGTCAAAGCCAAAATACGTTTGCATTCTGCTCAGGTTCTTAGGAGGTATTGTAGTAACCTTAAGTAAGAGAATGTGTTCTGTGAAGGTAAACTTTGTATTAAGGGTATAAATAATTATAAAAGTTTTACAAAGCATTGTTTAAGGTATTTAAGTGGCTAATTGCAGAAAGTCATTATTTAACAAAACTGAATTGATAATAATAATAATAAAAGGCAATTTTATAACAAACTTATTCGGCAGCCAATCTCCCCTGCCAACTTACTTCCAAAAAAACTGTTTCTGGTATTACATGCTACTAAGTATTTAAAGTGAAGAAAAGTTCATTATTTTAACAAACTTGTTTAGTATTAATGGCAATTATATGTTGTAAGAAGTTTGCCTGGTAACTCAGTATGTGGGATATATGGAGTGGGTTTTTATTGTTAAGGAAACAGAAGATGATTTTGTCCTAAGATAAAATGATTGATTATTGGAAAGAGTAGAGTGTGGGACGGAACCTGAATGAATACTGAAAGTGTAGAAGGTTTGTGGAAGGGAAATTTTTATGATTAAAATTGAATAAGATCAATATATAAAGAAAATCATTTATCAATAGCTTCTTGTGCTTTAACCTCATCATATCCTCAGTGTTTGATGAAGAGTCTTACCTCTTTTAAAAGAACATTTTATGTTCTAGAAATCAAATCCTGAAAAGTAGCCTTTTATTTCAAACTAACTGCAAGAGATTTATTCTTTCACTTTAAAGGAAAAATTAAAGTAATGGTTAAGTTCATTTAATATGTTATAAGTTGAATGAAAGGTATTTAAAGGTGTTATAAAATTAATAGGTTTTAAAAAATTAATAAAAACTGTAACTAAGAGTTAAAATCATTTATAAATGCATTTATATTGTAAAACAGTGGAAAGACAATAACTGAGATAGCTGGGTGAATTTAGCCTGAAACTATTATTTAAGTGTAAATTCTACACTAACCTTTCCTTTGTTTATGGTTACTTCAAGCCTAACCTCACCCTTTGCCTTTGCCTATGGTTATTTCATAATTGAGAAGAGCGGGGACATCACTGTCTCCTCTCCTGGTATTAGTAACCCTTTCTCTCATGAATTCAAGTGTAAACTAAATAAATTGCTGCCTGATAGAATAAGGTTAAATGGCCACTGGAGTTTTATTATCTCAAAAAACAAAAAGGGGGGTGGAGGGGGAGAAGTCTCCTGCCTTGACGGTCAGTGTTCCTAAGAGTGGCAATTCATGAGAGAAAGCAGTCTGTCTCCCTGAGGCTTCAAATAGCCTCAGTAAATATATATAAAACTAATCTTGTTGCTTATCCAAAATTCTGCTAATTTCAAGGTAAAATATAAAGTTCTAAAACAAAATGGTGCTAAGGCATTGAGAACATTTTGGTTATTACAATCCATTAAGTAAGAAAGAAAATTCTTGTGGTAAACTGCATGGTCATAGTGCAAATTAAGAAGAGTTTCAAAAGTCTTTGAAAAGTTTAAAGTAACTAAAGTCATGTTGTTGTGTCAAACTATTCATGTCTGCCTATTTGCTCAAATTGTTAAAAAATATGCAGTTATATTTATAAATATTCTTAAAGCCCAAATTGAACTAAGCAGGATGAAAAAGTCATAGAAATCTGATTATGGAAACAATTGGGAAAGGGCCTCCTCTTTGCAAGAGCTTTTAAGGCAAGACTAGGTGTGGCAGATTAAACCTATCTACTAGGCTAGGGAATTAAGAATCAGTTTGCCTGGTAATTTCCCAGTTTAAACCTTTGTCAGCCATAAATTGGAAAAAAAAAACACACAAAGATTAGGTTAATTTTCACAGAAGAAAAATGTTGATGTAACCCGGCGGCCTGCTGCCTCAGTCTCCCACTCCCGGGTTGGACAGCAGTGGAGGAGACCAGTTTAGGCCAGTCCTATGGGCAGTGGAAGGATGCCCAAGAAGGAGCTAACTAAGTCGGTGCCATTTCAGCACTAAATTCTATTCCTTATTTGACAAAGGGGGGGAGCAGGTAAAAACTAAAATGGTTGGAATGTGATAGAAGAAGCAGTTAAATCAAACTTTTGCGTGGGAAAGTTAAATCTCAGATAAGCTGTAACTTCTGAAGTATCCAATCTATGGAAAAACAGGAAGAGCTTGCATGCTAGGCTTAGGGGTATAAATTGTGTCATTTTTCTTTGTTCGGGGCACCAGCCATATCTGGCTCTGCGCCCCTTCTTGCAAGATTGAGAATAAAGTATTTTCTTCTCCACAATCTGGTGAGCCTTATTTTCTTCCAGAAGATTTCTTTCCAACAAAATAAGGTAATTAGTGGCTCTATTAACAAATTTCAGTAAGTAAAGGAAAATCCATAAAAACTATGGAGAGATCTTTCCTGGGTTATGATTTTTAAAAATTAAGTAATTGTGTAATGTGTTTTGAAACCTGGAAGTCAGTATGCATGTGTTTTAAAACCTGGTAGTCAGTTATGCTTTTAAATTAATAATTTTCATAACTTAAAGAAAAGAAGTTTTTAGCTTCCTGTAAGGGAAAAAGAGAACATTCCTTGCATAAACTATTATGGTTTCAATTTTATTTAACTTGAGTGTAATCTCCCATAGTTAATTTATAAACTAAATTAACATATGTACAAAATCTTTACAGTAATGAAAATTGTAAGTGAAAATTGTAAGTTCACATTGGTGAAATTAGGTTAAAGGGAAAAGATTGTAGATATGCTCTCTTAAATAGAGAGTAAATTTCTTTCATTGGTAATTGTAATTTAGTAAGTTTATTTAAACATGAGGTGGCTACTCAATGTGGTTATAGTCAATTATAAAGAGTTTGTAAAACATCTTCCAAACTGAAAATGTTTAAATAGTTCTAGTTGTAGAAGTTATTGTTAACTAAAGAAACTTAGATTGGTATTGGTAGCAGAAATAACTTCATGATAATAAACCTGTCTGAAGGCCACTGCAAAATACACATTTAAGTAAATGGTAATAAAAGGTTGTCTTGATTCTATTGGAAATATTCTGTTTTCATTCTAACAATGAAAAATAATATTTTTCCTCTATTACTAAAGTGAAGTACCTACTGTTATCTTCATAGTAAAATTGTGTAAGTAGATGGTCATTTGATATATGTATTGCGTTAAGTTGTTTAAAATATATATATAAAACAAGGAATAGACTTTAACATTGTCAAACTCTTGTGCATTCGAACCAGGCCTTGTATACATTACAGGTGGCCTCTCCATGTGAGTTATTGGCTAGGCTGGTCACTGACCCCTCAATTAAAAATATGTGCTATATCAGTCTCTGGTTCTGCTCCTGAAGTTGATGGAAACTATATTGCAGTTTCAAGCTCCTGCAGCCAATAATGACTCGGTACAGCCAAGTGTACAATGGATATCGCCTCCAGACTGGCACTGTTCCATGGTGCCAGAGAGCACTATGCACCAGGCTAGTAGAATACTGGAAAATCTCTGGAATACTGGAAGGATGCTGCAACTTGCTCACTGTGTTGAAGAACATGCTAAGTGGAGCCATGATACCAGGAGACTGTAAGTAAAACTTAAACACAATTGGCATTATGGCCTGCTCTCATGGAGAGATAACATGTAAAGTATTACAAACCTGAAACTCAAAACTAATAATGGCAACACTGAATCCTTATGCATTAAGTAATACATTAGTTAATATTAAGTGCTGTACTTTTATCCTGTACTAAATATATGCCTAATAATTGTAATGTTATCTTTTCTATTTTGGATCAAGTGCAGAAGTATATTAGACATGTTAAATTCCTGGTAAAATCATTTTCTAAACAGTTAATAACATGTCTATAGAATAAGGTGGCAGTCTCAGCCAGACTCAGTTAGCAAAAGTGAGGCTTGCTTGCTGATGGTGAGTCACCTATTGAACAAGTCAAAATTGCTAGAAATTGTACAATGAAAACCAAGGTGTATAAAATCTTTATTCTGTAGTTCTGATCACTCCCACAGGTGAAAACTAAGAGTATTTCCAAATTAGTGTTCTAATCCTGAGTGAAGCCAGTTGCCCAAGGAGTGCCAGTTCACCAGGAGCATCTGACAGAGTGAATGAGTGTCAATCATTGAACAGCTTGGAATGTGTCTTCAGACAAAGCTAAGTGTCTGTTGCAATTTCTCTCTAAAGATGGATAACTTAAAAAAGAATATATATGCTGTTCCCACCAGCTTTTAAGGAATGCCATCTTTATAGGCATCTAATCTTGTCTATCTCTGTAATCCAATGTGTCCTCTTTTAAAAACGGGTATTCCAAATTTTTAATTAAGTTTGTTTCTTTCAGAGTGAACATCTTATTAACCATATGAAAACTTCATCCAACTTCGTACAGAATGCCAGATCCATCTTCCTCCAGTTAGAATAAATTAAAGAGTTTTACACCTTATTAGGCAATGACTACAGCCCATGGCCAGCAGGAAGCAGTTACAGAAAAGAGATCGTCTCCCTTCAGCATCCCTTTTAAATTAAAGGTGTAAACTCTTTAAGAGTAAAATAAAAGTAATAGATGGATCTGGAACCTGACTGGAAATCCACGTGAGTGCCAGTGGCAGCAGAATAACTGCGGGAGGCCCCTGCCCAAGATTCTGCTGTCCAGAATGAAAAGTTCTAAACTTCTAAAAACGGTCCTTGATGCTGTACTAAAGACTGATAAATAATCAGTCAAGACAACAAACAGTCATCCACCTCATAGCTACAACAATAATTATGCCAAAGCTTAGCAAGTAAACTTTGACAAAGGGGGGGAATGATGTGGGCTATGGGTGGAAGGCTCTTTGTCTCTTCAGAGATAACTAAGTTATTTGACTTGTGGGTGTGGAAAGGTAAGAGGCTGCAGTCCTGCCCTTAGGGACGGAGACAGCAGGCTCCAGTCCCAGGAAATGTTTAACAAAGCAAGGGCTATAAACTTTAAGTATTTAGGGGAAATGCAAAAACCAAGGCTTATCTAAAATGTCTGGAGTCCTTGCTAAAAGCTTACCTAAGATGTGAAAGAGATATATGCTAATTGAAGCCTATTGAGAACTGAAACAAAGGGACCATTTGGCCTTTCCTCTCTGTATAAAAGACGTTTGAAAATCTTGTTCCGGGCTCCGGATTCAAACAGAAAGCTCCCGAGTCCGGCCGGCCGTCAATAAACCATTTTTCCTTCTCAAAATCATTGCTGAGTCCTGGCCTCTCTATACTCAAATAATTGAACTTCTCTTAAATTCCACAACAGTATTGCAAATGGTATTTTTTTCTTGATTTCCTCCTCAGATTGTTTAATATTGGTGTGGAGAAATCCTACTGATTTTTACACATTTGATATTATACCCTGTGACTTTACTGAACACATTTGTAAGTTCTAGAAGCTTTGTTTTAGATTTCTCATGGCTTTCTATGTAGAGAATCATGTCATCTGCAAAGAGTGAAATTTTACCTCTTCCTTTCCAATTTGGATAACTTTTATATCTGTTTCTTGCCTCATGCCCGACAAGGTACTTCTAACACAATTTTAAATGGGAGAGGTGATAATTGGTATTCTTGTCTTGTTCCTAATCTTAGAGGGAAAGATTTTACAATTTCAGCATGTATATGATGTTAGATGTGTGTTTTTCATATATATCCTTTATCCTGTTCAGAAAGTTTCCTTCTATTCTTATCTTTTGCAGTATTTTTATTGGGAAAGGGTGGGTATTTTGTCAAATGCTTTTTTCTACATCTATAGACATGATCATGTGATTTTTATTTGACCTGATTATATGGTGTATTACTCTGATTAGTTTTCTTATGTTTAGATTTCATTGCATACTAGGGATGAAATCCACTTTGTCATGGTGGATAATTCATTTGATGTGTTGCTGAATACAATTAGCAAGTATTTTGTTAAGGATTTTAGTATATAGGTTCATTTGAGAGTTTGGTCTGTTAATTTCCTTTCTTGTGGTGTCTTTGTTTGCCTTTGGTATTATGGTAATATTGACATCCTAGAATGAGTTACACAATGTTTCTTTTATTTCAATTTTTTGTAAGAGTTTAAGCAGAATTGGAGGTAGTTCCTTCCAGATGTTTTGTGGAAGTCACCTGCGAGGCTGTCTGACCCAGGGCTCTCCATATTTGGGTGGATTTAATGACAGGTTTTTTCTCTTTACCTGTGATTGGTTTGTTGAGATCATCAGTTTCTTCCTTTGTGAATGTCAACTGCTTATGTGTTCTTGTTGGTATATAGTTTTTCAAAATATTCTCCTATGATTCTTTTTATTTCTGTAGGTTCAGTGGTAATATCCCCTTTCTCATTTCTTATTTTGTCTATTCACATCTTTGGTCTTTTTTCTTTGTTAAAAAAAAAACACAGGAAAAAGCTAAGGGTTTGTCAATTTTATTGTTTTTTTCAAAGAACTAACTCCTTGTTTTGTTTATTTTTTCTAGTGCTTTCTTATTTTCTTTTTCATTTAGTTCTGCTCTGATCTTTGTTATTTCTTTCTTTCTTCTTCCTTTGGGGTTATTTATTCTTTCAACAATTCCTCTAAATGTGCAGTTATTTGTTTGATTTTAGCTATTTTTTCTCTTATGATATATGAATTTATGGCTAAGAATTTCCCTCTCAGTACAGCTTTTGCTGCATCCCATAAGTTTTAATATGTTGTGTTACCATTTTCACTTATTTCAAAGTAGTTGCTGATTTCTTTTGAGATTTCCTCCTGGGCCCACTCTTTGTCTAAGAGTGTGTTGCTTGACTTCCATATCCTTGTGCCTAATCTGGTTCTCCAGCCCTTGCAGACTTTCAGTTTCATCCCACTCTGGTCAGAGAAATTATTTTGTATGATTCCAATCTTTCTGAATTCATTGAGACTTTCTCTGTGGCCTAGCCTGTGGTCTATCTGGAAGAATGATCCATATGCACTTGAGAAGAATGTATTTATGCTGTATTTTGTTGTAGTGTTCTGCATATGTCTATTAGGTTCAGATCCTCTAATAAATTATTCAAATCTTTGTTTCTTTATTGATTCTCTGTCAAGATGTTCTGTCTAGTGATGATAATGGTATATTAAAGTCTCCCACAATGATTGTGGAGTCATCTATTCCTCCATTTAGTTTATCCAGGGTTTTCCTCATGTATTTTGACTCACTCTGATTAGGTGCATAAATATTTATGATTGTTCTTTCTTGATAGATTACCACTTTTACTAATATGTAGTGCCCATTTTTGTCTCTCACAATAGTTTTGTTTTTAAAGTCTGTTTTGTCTGATATTAGTATAGTTACTTTTGCCTTTTTTGGTTATTAGTTGCTTGTAATATTATTTTTCAGCTATTCACTTTCAACCTTCTTGAATCCCTGGGTCTATGGTGAATTTCATATAGACAGCATATAGATGGGTCACATTTCCTTATCCATTCTGCCAATCTGTGTCTCTTGACAGGGGAGTTTAATCCATTAACATTCACTGTTATTACTCACAAGAAATTACTTTCATTAGCCATATTTTCTTTGAAGTTGTGTGTGTCATATGTTGTTTTTATTTCTTTTTTGTCTTTTATGTTCGTCTTAAACTGTCCTCCAACTCTGACTTCAGTTTCTTTCTTTCAAGCTACAGAATTCCCCTTAGTATTTCTTGAAGAGCACATTCATTATTGGCATACTCTGTTAGTTTCTGTTTATCTGTGAATATTTTGAGCTCTCCATCAATTTTGAATGCCAGTTCTACTCAATAGAGTATTCATGGCTGGAAAATTTTTTCTTTTAGTATCTTGACTATGTCATACTACTGTCTTCTTGCATCCATGGTTTCAGATGAGAAATCAGCACTTAATCTTATTGAGCCTCCCTTGTGTTCGATGGTTCTCTTTTCTCTTGCTGCTTTCAATATTTTCTCTTTGTCTTGAGCATCAGATAATTTCGCAGATATGTTTTGTATTAGGTCTTTGGGATTTATACTGTTTGGGTTGTGCTGTGATTCCTGGGCATGTACCATCCATCTCCCTCAGTAAGTTTGGGAATTTTTCAGCCATTATTTCCTCCAAAAAACCTTCTGTCCCCTTTCCCTTATCTTCTCCTTCTGGGATATTTGTGCATTTTGTGTTGTCATTCAGATCCCTAAGTCTCTATTGGATTTCTTCTAAATTCTTATCTAATAATTCTACTCTTTCTTTGATTTCAGATTTAATGTTTTCCACCTCAATGATTCTTTCCTCTGCCTATTCAATTCTGGTGTTATTTGCTTAGAGTGTTTTATTTATTTATTTTTTATTTCTTGGATTGTGCCATTCATTACCAACAATTCTGTTATCTTTTTCCATATGTTTACAATTTCTTTAGTAGGCTCTGCAAGTGTTTTCTTAATATCCTTAATCTCTTCTTTCACTTCATTATAATGAGCCATGATATTAGTTTGGACATCTTTGTTTAGTTGTTCAAAGTTCTGCTTCTCTTTGTGGTTTTAAGTTTTTTTCATTGGTGTGGGCCATGTCTTCCTGGTTATTTGTATGTTTTGTAATTTTTTGTGGCTCTCTGCTCATCATTTTATCTTGATTGGTTTCTTCAGTTGGTTATGTCCTCCATGTAGTCTCAGGTTTTATTTAGTTGCTGTTTTTGTGGGTGTATTAAGTTTTCTATTTTACACTTTGTTCTTATTCTATTTCCTTGTTGTTGTCTAAGTTCCCTTGAATGAAAAAGTTTACATCAGGGGAAGCAAAAGAAGTTAAAAAAAAGATTTAATAGTAATATTGATAGTAAATGTTAGCAGAAGAATCATATAAGACCTAAGAGATTGAATATTAAACTAATGTAAATGTGTAGAAATACAGGAATAAAAAAGTGGTGCACCTACAAGGAAATGGGAAACTGAATATCAAAAAGAATATAGTGTGAATTAACAGGTCAGTGTGATGAAGAGAGAGGGAAACAGAAAAGAAAGGATAAAAATAGAAAGGTAATAAAGGATAGAAAACAGAACGGTTAGAATTAAAAAGTCAGGAAAATTGGGGACTAAACAAAGGTAATTGGAATGTAAGGACAACAACAGAAGGTGGAAGTTAGAAAGATGCAGGAGGGAAATGAGACAGCATTGATTGCCAAAATAAGTACACACAGAAATGAGAAAATCAAGAAAGTGGAATCACACCAATCAAGAAACAACCTGGCAGCATCGAAATGACTCTCAGTCTCTTTGAAAGAGAGCACCCACACCTTGCTGGGAACCCTTAATATGCTCTTGGAAGCTTATTAAGCACTTCCTACTGTCCCCCTCCCTTAAAGGAGTTGCACAGGACTAGTTAATTGCCTGGCTCCACCTTCTCCCAGACCAATTTTCCCTATCCCAGGGAGGCTAGGTAAATCAGATGGCCTCAGCAGATTTACCTCTCCCATCTTCCTGGTTTCTCCAGAGGCCAGCTGGTATGCTTCTGAAAGCTAAAAAAAGGGGGGTCCAGACCATAGAACCCACACTCTGGGGATCCCTTTCCACCTTTCACCAGGACCCTCCCACTCTCAGAATTTGTCTCTTTTAGATGACTGACTGGCAAGGGTCAGGGAATGCTGTGGCTCCTGCCCTGAGGGAGGGGCTCAGCTATCCAATATCTCCTGCCTGAAGAACCAGAAACTCATGGTTTGACCTTGCACAATCATACTTTTTGTTATGCTCTCTGCAGATGGATGCTCTTAAGTCTCCTGCTTTTTGGGTTCCCAAAAGAGCTCAGTCAGGAAGGATTTTGCTGAACTCAGTTGTTTTACTTAGGAGAGATGATGTAGGTGTACTTAATCTGTCACCATCTTGCCTCTCTCCATTTTTTTTTTCTTGATTGAATTTTTTATACAAAGTCTTTGTTAATTTCAGAAGAAAAGAAGTTAATATAGGAAGGAAGAGAAGTTGGGAAGAGTGCTGGTGAAGGAAGGGATGGGTCTGTGTGAAAGGACCTTTGTGCAGGAATGCCAAACCCAGCAGTTAGACAGGGTGAAGGACATGTCACTGCTATTTGATAGGATTTGTTATCTTGTTGGTGAATGAATTGCAGTTGCTTAAAGAATTTTATCATATCAGTTTACATAATGATTTCAAGTACTTTTCACAAGTGAATCAATTTTCTCAGTTTATTCAACTATTTTAAAAGCAGAAACCTGGGAATGATATCTACCCTTTCCCCCCACATACCAACTAACTCTGTAGGGCACAGCTTTCTACTGGGATTCCCTCATTTTTGTCTGGAGCCAGAACCCTCAGCCCAGAAGAGAAGTGGCTCTTCTCATTCAAGACCCCCAGCACTTGCCCTCTGAATTTGAGTCATTTTCTGGTTGCATAGCAAACAGGAAATCTGCTTCTCTTCCCTTGGGTCTGACCAAGGCCACCAGACATTGAGCAGTGGGGCCAGGGCTGATGAGACCACAGTAAGCAGTAGCCATGTTTAAGGGTAAAGAACACATGTTGAGGTCTGGACCTCAGAAATTCAGGGTCACCCCATTCCTCTCTGCACCCCACCTTGGTCTGCAGGCAACATCTTCAGACTATCACACATAGCTTCAGAGAGAGGGAACCCACCCCATTCCCCACAGACAAAACACCAAAGGTCAGCCCGAATAGGGGTCCTGAATGTGAAAGAGAGCCCAGTGCTGACCCTGGTTCTTCCTTGCCTCTTCACGTTTATGGGTCTTGGGCTGTCCCTTTCCTTCACATGGCTTCAGTGTCCCCATCCCTAAATGAGGGCCTAGGACTCATATGTCAGTTGTAGAATTGGAATAGAGCCTGAGGGAGCTTTTGTTGATTCACTATCTTTTACCTTATTTATCCTTGAGTAAGCCAGCATAAGCAAACTATGTCTAGAATTAAATTCATGATCATCTTTGGGAATGGTTATTATGAAAAGGAAACTAATATTTTAATCACAGATTTTTTTTGTTTAAAAATTATTTCAAAGCTGTTTTGACTCTTGACCCCTAACTGAAATCCTAAAATGACTGGGCATAAATAAGACATTAACAGAGTAAGGGATTTATTGTTCTTTTATTATTCTCCCAATTACTATGAACAATTAAAAGAATCAGGGAGTTATTGTTAAGTAAAAACAGTTCAGGGAGAGTGACTGTGGCTCATGTATTGAGTGCCTGTCTCTGACATGGGAGATCCTGGGTTTGGTTCCTGGTGCCTTCTGAAAAACACAACAAAAAAGAAACACCAAGGAAACAAATGAAAAAAAAACCTCAGGGGATAAGTGATGATTTCTCACTTAAAATGTCCAAGGTTCAATCTCTGGCCCTGGGACCTCAAAAAAACCCACCACATCACAAAAATTCAAAGCCCCTTACCTGGCAGATCCAGTCACAGAAATTCCTCTATTGTTTTATTTTTCCATAAATAATATAACACCAGTTTGTTATTTCATTTATATACCAAACTCTCCTAACTGGTTCTCCTGTTCATAGAAATCCTTTAAATAAAATACATTCCAAGAACTAAAAGCATCTGTAAGTAGTTAAGATTTCTACTTTGAAATCATCATCAGGACTAACAAGGATGCCTAGGCCCGCCATGACCCTGGACCACCACATGGCATTAATCTGCATCTTCTGCCCACAGGATCAGAGCTGTGAAAGGGGGGCTGTGTATCTGTGGGTCTCGGGCCCAGGAGGAACAGGACTCAGAGAAGGTGACCACTCAGGGGATGGCTGGTGGGGAAAGACAGAGAATGAGCAGGATTCTGCTGACCAAAAACAGCATTTGTCCTGAGCTTATGGAGGAATGGGAGGGTTAGGGACTATATAAAAAGGACAAGGAGGGGGAAAGGAGTTGTCTTAAATTGTCATGTTTCCATGCAAAAAAAAATAGTGTACAATTGTGTTAAAGCACCTGTAAACAGAGTGATAGAGAGGGTATATTGTGTACTTTTAAGTTAATATGCATAGACAAATAGAAATAGGTAAAAATTAATATTGGTGTGAATGTGTCTGTAGGTAAATATAGCCACAGTTAGTTTGGCCTCACTGGCCCCAGGGCCTATAGTCAGTCTTATTTAGGCAACTGCGTGAAGTAGGAAACAGGGTTGTGGTCTGTAGACCAGGACAGAAAGTGGTCATAAGAGACCCAGGTGGGACTTTGCCTTGATTTAGGAGTCCCCATGGGAGTTTACTTTAAGAAAGTCAGTTGACATTAAAAAAAGAATCAGGAAGCCATTATAAATGGCATTACTTGGCCTAGAATGGTCTCTTAATAAACAAACATCTATCTACTGTTATGGATTAGTGATATTAACCAGACTCAGACTTTGAATAAATTTCCATTTGAGAGGTTCATTAGCTGTGAATTGACTGTCTCATCCTATGCGGAGGAGACAGCAGCCCTGAGTTAAGGGAAGAGATGTTTTTATAGCCTTTGAGGATGGGGGGGGGAGAGTTACTAGCAAGCAAGCAGGCACAGAAGCAGAACACTGTGGTTAGCTGAAGATAGTGTATTTATTTTTCTCTTTTTTAAAAGCCCTTTCTTGTGATCAGTCCCATGTTATTTTTTGACCCTTTTCTTGGGGACAGCCCTAAGTTATTTACTGATACTCTCCTTGGAGACAGCCTACGTTATTTATTTATCTGAAGGCACTTGCAATTCCTATTGCCTAATGTAGTTCTATTCCTATTTTCCCAATGTGGCCTTACCCTTACACTACAAGAAATGAAAGACCTTCGAAATGGTGTGTTTAACTCTTATGATGATTGTCATCCTGTGCAGCAGCCCTTGGGGATGCATCCCTAGGAGGAGGCTTCCCTAGGAATCCCTCCACATTGAAAGCCCTCAGCACAGCGTCAGCCACAAATCATTTGTGGGAGGGGCTTAGCAATGTTGGGAATGCTGATGAGTCATTTCAAATATAGTAGCTTTAAAACTCTCATGACTGGCTTGCCTAGCTGTCACTTTTGCAGAAAATCCTCTTGAGAAAATACCTGTGAAGAAATAAATTTATTTTGAGATCTTTGAGGCACAGCTAAACTCAAATAATTACACTTGCAATTGTCTTAAAATTAGCCCAATAAACATTTTTTAGCCATTTAGCATTAACAGGCTTTGCATACCCCAGGAAACTAGCTCAACATAGGCTCTCAATTTGTAGGTAAGCAGGGATGTTTATATGGTCCCAAGCTGCCTTGGCACTCCTTGCCCTGCTTGCCCTTCAGCGGACTCCTTCCCACCTGTGGCCTTTGGAAGCTTTTCTGTAGGGGTACATCCTACAAAACAGTCAACACCATGTCCTATGAATAGATTGTCACTGCCATCTGGTGGTTATGTCTTCTGGGTCAACGACAAAATCCTCCATTTAAATTCCCCACAGTTGCACATCCTGTTAATGTGCTTCCTGTGTTCCCTGAGCATGTGAATTGTGGAATTTCCTTTCCGACCCAAAAAGGGGCTTCACCTGGTGTTCCACTGCTTTTTCTTTAGCTGCCCCAAGGGTAGAGAGGGAAGCTGTGGAAGGGGAGCAGATACCTGGATCCTGACCCCAGATTTGGACAGGAGTATGTCCCAAGTGGGAAACATGTCATGGGGAGTCAAGAAGGAGGAACAGGTGCCAGAGAGCATCCTCCCTTCACCCAGACTCTTCTCTCCATATTTTATCCCAGCTCCAGCTGTCACACCCAGGCTCCGATTGTAGCACCGGGGACATCTTGATCACACATATGTGATGTTACACTGGGGCACCACTTCACATCACCCTCCTCCCCCCAAGTGCTTGGCTCCCTCCATGGAGTCCCCACCCTCTCAGAGCCCTCCCTCTCTTATACCCATCAACTCTCTGCTGTGTCCTTTTAGGAAATGTCCACAGAGATCTAGAAAGTTCATCTGGGTAGAAGCTAAATGTCTGCCTCCATGCCAGTGATTCTCTAATAGGGGTAGGAAAAGTGAGGAATGGGATTTGCCCCAGACTGGGGGTTTTCCAGAGGCCCTCTAATTTTCAACCTGCGACCTGGGTGGTGGGGGGATTAGTTGAAAGAAGCCTGTGGCTGTATCCCATACTCCATTTACACTGATGCTTCTAGCTTTCAGAATGTCTGCATTTGAAAGAAGTGATTGAAATCTGCTATGGGTTTGGGAGCAAAGGTAAGGGATTGTATCTTTTTTTTCTATCTGGTTGCACCATCCTCTTTTTGGTGCTTCATTTTGCATGTGGGGGTGGGGGCTGCACCTCACTGCACAGGTCTGGGATGCCTTTATTTTTTAACAGGAGGTTCCAGGAATTGAACCTGAGTCCTACATATGGTAAATGGGAGCTCAATTGCTTGAGCCACAGCTGCTTCCTTAGAGTTGCATCTTAAACGATCAACCAAGCCTGAAGCCATCTATAGGAAATTATTCTTAGATAACTAAAAGAACTTCATTAATGCCACATTTGGCAACCTGCACTAAATTCCTGTGACAGGTGACATCCTTCCATCTAAGCTCAGAAGCTTCCTGTGGAATAACAGTGTGAGGACTGCTCTCTAAAGGTAAGTTAATTCTTAAGCTGAAATTCAACAAGTGTTTTAGGCAAAGTCCCCATAGTGGTGACCCATTTGGGGATGAGATCTTTATCCTGGGATTGCCCTTCATATATCTCTGCTTTGGGATCTGGTTTTGGCTGTGAAAATCCTGGGGAGGCCTGTGGAAGGAGGTTGGTAGGGGAAGACCATAGGATGGCCAGCCAGTGGCCACTATATGGAGCTGATGCCACCCTTGACCTGAGAACACAGAGACCGCTGATCCCCAGATCTTGGGGAAGGGCAAATGGGAACCATCTGTGATCTTATGTATGCAAAGGTCAGGGTTTCTGTTTATTCCAGGCAAGGTGTTAAGACATCAATAACAATATTACGGGAAGTAAGACCAATAGAAGTGACTACTAGTCACTGCTCTCGGATAAGAATTGTTTCAATATTCACAGTTCCTCAAGGGGCAGGGGACTGGGCTTTTTATACAGGAGGAGGAGGCAGGGACACTTCTGTAAAGGGGTGTGTGGACCCATGTAGAGTGGGTGCCTGGGTTTGATCTGTGACTGATGTGTGACCCTCCCTCCTGCTGATAGCTCACTGGCCCAAGACTTGCTGGCAGTAGGAGCCTTGGTTGATCCAGGCTGCCTGGTAACATGGGCAGAGGGATTTCCTCACAAAAAATGTTCCATGACTGTGTCAAAGGGGCCTCCCCAAGGCTGGAGATATACTCAGGGTATCTTCTATCACAAGGCTCAAAGAAAAGTTCTGTCCATAGCATCATCTCCATCTTTTTATGTAAAAACGTGGCCTTATGAATTGTTGGTGGGAATCTGCCTTGTCTATCAGCCAGCTCTGCAGAGAACTGTCTCTCTCCTTTTGTATGTAAATAGAGGAGGGCCTCAGAGTCTTTAGTGTTAGGAGTCAATTACCTCTGTCTCTTTTCTTTCTGGGATGAGAGGGGCCACTCACACCCCCAGTTACACTTAGCAGGCTGCCCTTTCTCCTCATTCCTCTATTTTTCACCCTGTTCATGACTATTTTTATTTTTATTTTTTTGAGTTCTTGTGACCAAGAAAACAGCTGCTTAAAGATTTGTGTACAAGATTGTATGTGGAAATATTTTCCATTCTCTTGAGTAAATATTTACAAGTGGGACTAAAGGAATATTTGTTAAGTGTATGATTTACTTTAGAAGAAACTGATATTATATTCCAAAGTGGCAGTTTTGTTTTGTTTGGTATTCATATGAGTAAAACATATGAGTTCCTGTTGTTCTGCATTCATGCCACTATTTGATATTCTCATTTTTTTCAAACTAGTGGTAGTGTTGTCCTAGGAGGTTCTAATTTGCATTTCCCTCATGGCTAATATGTAGAACTTTTTTTCATATATTTTTTCCTACCTATGTATTTTTTTAAAAGGTACTATTAGGATCACTTAGCTATTTCTAAAATTAGAATGTTTGTATTCTTATGGTTGAGGTTTTTTCTAATGGTCAGAGAAGAAGCTTCCTTCCTTCATTTTTCTCCCCATTGAAAGTAACTGTGACATTCAGAACATAGCCTGCTGCAAACACACAATGAGACATTTAATCATGAGCTGTACTAGGTTAGACATGCTTATGATTAACCAGGAAAATAGATTCATGTGTTATGTTTCATTTTTAATTCTCCATCAATGATAGAAACAGGAGAATATATATGGTTGAGTTTTGAGTATTCTTTGTATATATCTCTAAGGAAGAAATACAAATGGCCAAAAAGCACATGAAAAGATCCACAGTTCTGTGGTAACCGCTCTGGTCAAGGGCAGTCTGGGGCACCTCCCTGAAAAAAAACCCTCTTCCGAGTCCCGAGCTTATACTAACTTGCTTAGGCTAAGAGGCGCCTTGTTTTCCCACAATGGACACAGCTGGGGATGGTTGAAACAAAAGGCTGAGTGAGTGTTGTGCAGTGTCAACACACAGAGGAAACATGGGAAGCACAGAAAGTAGGACCCCATTAAGTTATATGCAGAAAAACTTTCCCTGAGTTTTCCACGAAGATGTGGCATAAAGTTCTAACCAGGAAATGTTAGAATGCTTTGTGAACTACAATGGCTGGCTTTTGGCATGGGCTGGCCCCAGGAGGGCACCTTTGACCCCGGATCATCTGTAAAGTCCATGAGATGTTAACGAGAAAACCAGAGTGCCCTGGCCAGTTCCCCTACATTGATGCCTGGCAGGACACTGCAAGTCAAAGTCCGCCCTAGTTAAGGGTGAGTACGGAAGCCAGGATTTGCCTGATACAAAAGCCCACAGGTGCTGTCTCAGGAACAAGGCCAAACAGGTGCCTTGCAAAGGGTCCAGAGAAAGTAAGCCCCAAATCTAGTGACAACCCGCCCATTCTAGAGGGGCCACCAACTTATGAGATTGTTCCTACAGTGCCAGTGCCGAGGAGTGGAGATGAGCCAATTTTCCCAAGCAATGCAACCTCGCTGCCCCGACTGCCATCTCCACTGCCGTCCTCCCTGAGCAGTATGACCTTGCTACCCTGACAGCTGTCTCCACTGCCATCCTTCCTGAACAGTGTGACCTCACTGCCCCCACACCCACCATCCTCCCTGAGCAGCGCTACCTTGCAGCCGTTCCTGCAGCTGCTTCCACAGCCATTCCACAGGCTGGAGGATTAGAGTATGGATTAGAGTAAACTTACTGATATTCTACTGCGATGGTTTGCTCGGTCGGTAGAGGTGGGGTCTGGCTGTGGACGAGGGGTCGGTCCAGCTCTGGAAGAGGGGTCGGTCCTGCTTGGGACGAGGGGTCGGTCCCACTTGGGATGAGGGGTTGGTCCGGCAGCAGACGATGGATCGGTCTGGTGGAGTTGCCTTGCCCCACGTTGGGCGCCAGCTGCGACGGCTTGCTCGGTCGGTAGAGGTGGGGTCTGGCTGTGGACGAGGGGTCGGTCCAGCTTAGGACGAGGTGTCGGTTCCACTTGGGACGAGGGGCCGGTCCGGCACAGACGAGGGTTCGGGCTCACAGGGGTTGCATGGTTCGGCTGATGGGGTCCCCCGGCAAAGCCGGCAACGAAGGGGTTGCCCGGAGAAGCAGGTGACGAACTGGAGACAAGGGAGGCCTGGCCCTTGCCGGGGGCTCTCAGGACTGGAGGGCGCACCACAGAAGAACCACCGCGGAGACAAGGAAAACACACAAGTCCACTTTATTGAGGGAGAGGCAACAGTTTTATAGGGGCTGGGGAAGGCTGATTGGTTGAAGCCACACCCTGTTCTGATTGGTTGCCGAAGAAAGGTCAGTGGGTGGTACTGGATGGGGGAGGGGTGGTGATTAGGGATTGGCTGTCGCTATTGCTGGGGAAAGGGCCAGGGTTTAGGGATTGGTGGCTGCTGTTGCTGGGGTGGAGGGCAGATTTGAGTTTCCCACCCACGCCTGGTTGTTGCTGCTGTTGGGCGAAGGGAAGAGGGCAGACTGGATTTTTCCGCCCATGCCTGGCTGTTGCTGCTGTCGGGGGAGGGAAAAAGGCAGACTGGATTTTTCCGCCCATGCCTGGCTGTTGCTGCTGTCAGGGGAGGGGAAAAGGGCAGACTGGAATTTTCCACCCTGCGCCTGCGCAGGGAAAAAGAAGAAGAAGGGTGCCGCCCCACAGGCATCATGTGGCGCCATCTGGGAGGAGGGGCAGCCGTGGAAGCATGGCTGCCGAGAAGGGGAGACCCGAGGGCACTCTGTGCCCATGCCGAGCTCCCTTCAGGGGTGGCGGTGAGTCCGACCAGCCACCCTATTATGGGGGCAGCGGCTTGGCCTGCCACGGCTGCTCCCCTGCCAGGCCAGCAAACCACACTTCAGCCTGAGGGGGTGACCGCATTCTACTATGGAACTATTGTGATTAGTAATGGAAGAATTTGTAGCATTGATGTGGAGAAAGTGGCCACAGTACCTGCTGAGGTTAGGGAGAGGGAAGAAGAGATATGATGTGGGGGCATTTTCAGGACTTGGAGTTGTCCTCGGTGGTACTGCAAGGAAAGACACTGTACAATGTATGTCCTGCCATGGTTCACTAGGTGGACTGGGGGAGAGTGTAAACTACAATGTAAACCATTTTCCATGTGCTTCAAATTATATTGACCAAATGCAATGAATATCCCATAATGATGAAAGAAGTTGTTGATGTGGGAGGAGTGGGGTGAGGGGGGTGGGGAGTATATGGAAGCCTCATATTTTTTTAATGTAACATTAAAAACAATAAAGAGATGAAAAAATATTCCCTATTACAAGGTCCTGTAAATGCTCCACTAGATTATCTTTCAAGGTCTTTAGGCTGTTTGCTCTTACATTTAGATCTTTGATCAATCCTGAGTTGATTTTTGTATATAGTGTGAGATGGTGTTTCTTTCAAATTCTTTTGGATATGGATTCCAGTTTTCCAAGCACAATTTGTTGGAGATGCCATTCTCTCCCAGTTGAATGTGTTTGGTGGCCTTTTTGAATATCTCATTCTATATCAGAACTCTCAATTTGGCTCAATTTGTTGGTATGTTTATCCTTGTGTCAATACCATGAAGTTTTGACCACTGTAGCTTTATAGAATGTTTTAAAGTCAAAAAGTGTGATTCCTCCAATTTCATTTTCCTTTTTCAATATATCTTTTGCTATTTGGGGACACTTGCCCTTCCATTTAAATTTCATATTTAGTTTTTCCAATTCAATAAAAATGATGTGTTGATTTCTATTGAGATTGTTTTAAATGTGTAGATCATTTTCAGTAGGCTGAACATCTTAATGAAGTTTAGTCTTCCCATCCATGAAAATGGAATATTCTTCATTTTTAAAAAAGTCTTCTTTGATTTACTTTAACAGGGCTGTGTAGTTTTCTGTGTAGAAATCCTTTACATTTTCGATAAGTTTATTCCTAGGTATTGGATTCTTTTATTTGCTCTTGTACATTGGATTTTTGTCATGATTTCCTTCACAGATTGCTCATTACTAGTGTACAGAAATGCTACTGACTTTAGTGTATTAATATTATAACCTGTGACATTACTGAAATCATTTATAAGTTCTACAAGTTTTGGTGTAGATTTCTCAGGGCCTTTCATACATTGGATCATGATATCTGCAAATAGTGAAATTTTGACTTGTTCCTTTCGATTTGGATGCATTTTATATCTTTTTCTTGCCTAAGTGCTTGAATAAGTACTTCTAACACAATGTTAAATAGAAGCAGGGGCAGTGGAGATCGTTGTCTTGTTCTTGATCTTAGTGGGAAAGGTTTTAGGATTTCACCATTTTACATGTTGTTAGCTGTGGCTTTTTCATATATACTCCAGTTCAAAAATTTTTCTCCTATTACTATCTCTTTTGCAGGATTTTTATAAGGAAAAGGGTGATGTATTTTGGTGAATGCTTTTCTGCATCTGTAGATATGATCATGTGATTTTTTATTTCAATCTGTTTATGTGGTGTATTACATTGATTGATTTTCTTTTGTTGGATAATCCTTATATACCTGGGATGAAACTCACTTGGTTATGGTATATAATTCATTTGATGTGCTTTTGAATATGATTAGCAAGTATTTTTTTGAGGATTTTAGCATCTGGACATTGCAGAAATTAGTCTGTAATTTTCCTTTCTTGTGGTGTCTTTGTTTGGCTTTGTTTTTAGGGTAATGTTGGCATCATAGAATGAGCTAGGCAATGGTCCTTCTACTTTTGTTCTTTTTTTGGAAAAGTTTAAGCAGGATTGGTGATAGTTCTCTGTGGAATGTTTGGTAGAATTCACCTGTGAAGCTGTCTGATCCTGCACTCTTCTTATTTGGGAGGTTCTGATTCCATATTTACTTGTGATTGGTCTGTTGAGTTCATCAAATTCTTTTGTCAATGTAAGCTGCTTGTGTGTTTCTAAGAATTAGTTCATTTCCTTTAAATTATCCTTCTTGTTGGCATATAATTTCTCAAAGTATCATTTTCTGGTACTCTATTTCTGTGGGGTTAATGGTGATATCCCCTTCTTCATTTATTATTTTGTGTATTTACATCTTATCTCCTTTTTTCTTTGTTGATAGAGCTAAGAGTTTTTCAATCTTAATAATCTTCTCAAAGAGCCATGTTTTAGTTTTCTTAATTTTTTCTAGTGATTTCTTATTTTCTATTTCATTTAATTCTACTCTAATCTTTATTTCGTTCTTTCTACCTCATTTGGGGTTAGTTTGTTTTTCTTTTTCTAATTCCTACAGGTGTGTAGTTAGGTCTTTGATTTTTGATTTTCTTTTTTTTTTTTTTTCATTTATATATTTATGTCTATATATTTCCCTCTCAGTACAGCTTTGGCTGAATCCAATAAGTTTTGATATGTATTGTTGTCATTTTCATTCATTTCAAGGTATTTCCTCATTTCTTTTGTAATTTCCTCCTTGACCCAGTGTTTGTTGTAGAGTGTGTTGTTTAATTTCCATATATTTGTGTCTGACCTAGTTTTCTGGCCTCTGCTAATTTCAAGCTTCATACCATTATAATCAGAGTAATTACTTTGTATAATTTCAATCTTTTTTAATTCTTTGAGTGTTATTCTGTGGCTTAATATGTGGTGTATATTGGATAATGGTCCATGTGCACTTGAGAAGAAAGTATATCCCACTGTATTTGGGTGTATTGTTCTGTATATGTCAATTAGGTCCAGATCCTCTAATGTATTATTCAGAGTCTTTGTTTCTTTATTGATTCTTTGTTGAGATGTTCTGTCTAGTCATAATAATTTTGTATTAAATTACCCCACTATACTTGTATAAGCAGTTATTTCTCCACTTAATTTTCCCAGTGTTTGCCTCATGTATTTTTAGCCTCATGCTTAGGTGCATAAATATTTTTGTTCTTTCTTCCTGAAAGTTTACCCCTTTTACTAATATATGGAACCCATCTTTGGCTCTTAAAATCATTTTGTGAGAAGAGAACCTCTGCTCTTGTGTCCTGGACAGTTCTCTCATGTATGTCTGATGGGAAGAAAAGAGGCAGAAGAAGCTACAGGAAAAAGAAAGTGGCTCTGTGGTGGAAAGTCAGAGGCAAAACTACCACCACTAGGGGCCACTGTTGGATAAGAATTGTTCCTCCCTCACACTTGCTGGAGGGCAGGGGGCTGAATTCAAAGGCAGGGGGAGAGGGACGGGGCAAGATGGTGGTTGAGTGAGTGCACCTGAGTGTCTCTCCTGCATAGAAGCAACTGGGCAGCATTGGAAATTCTTTGGGACCAGGCTGTTTCAAGATTTTGCAGGGCAGGAGGTATCTGGACATTGATTTGGTGGGAAGGCAATAGAGAAAATTCATGTATAAGATAAAATTGAGGCTCTTTTACATGGTGGTGGGGGCTGCATGTGGGACACTCCCTCCTGGGGTGGGCGGAGCTGCAGGAGGCCTTCACAGACCGATTTGGGGAGACAGACGGAAGTTTTGTGTGAAGTGGGGAAATTTTTTATTTCTGACGTGAATAATAGTGCTTCTGGCTAGAGCCCCACCCCCAAGGCTGGCTGCCAATCTGCAGCAACCTTAAATCACTCACAAAAAAGAGACATCACCAGGAGGTTGGTTCAGGGGCCTGCAGGGTGGGAGATGTCTGGAAGCTGATTAGGGGAATATTTTGCAAGGCATGGGAATTTCAGGTTCAAACACTGATATCTTCGCTTCTGGCTGGAGCCACGCCGGCTGGGCCTGGCTGCTGATCTGCAGCGTCATTAAATTGGCTGCAGTGTAGAGGGACTCACAGATGGCTGTTACAGGTGATTGCAGGATGGGAGCTGTCCTGAAGTCGAATTAGTGATACAGCTGCAGAGGAGAAACTAGTGAGAGGGTGAAATGTGGGGTTCTCAAGCATAGGTCAGAGTTTGTGGATGTGATCTCCCCCATAGGTCTGGCACTGAGCTGTGGGGATCCCTGAAGGCTGTGTTGCACTGCGGTGCTCCCAGGCTCCCTGTTAACCAGATTTGAGGTTGCCAGGTCTGTGTACCCTAAACCCTGGTGGCCTACACCCCAAGAATCACACCTCTTGAGTCTGCAATATCACAGACTTTCCTTCCTTGAATCCACCACGCCCTGTGGTACATCTGATGTCATTGAATGTCCCAGTCCTCAACATTTGTGTTTTTTCTTTTTTGTTTTTTTGTTTTGTTTTTTAAATTTTTTTTTATTTTTTATTGTAGTGATTGCTAACATTGCATTATCTCCTAATCTTTTCTCCCATTGTATTCCCCAAGGTCTTTTTTTTCTTCTTTCTCTCTTGTCACTCATTTTCTTCTTATTTTATCTTACTTATACAATAGGTGCTGGAGGAAACACCTCACATTTGCTGGGTTTCCTCATCCTCCAATGCCTCATGTCTGTATTAATTGATTTTGGCTACCTACACTATCTCCTTTCCCCCACATATTGACATCCTCCATCATCTATTGTCTCTCCTATATTCCACCTCCATTTCTTTGATCCCCAAAATTGTCTGTTAATTTTTAATACCTTTGTTTTGTTTTCTGTCTTTAATCCACTCTTGAAACTATTGCCTTTCTTTTCTCTTTCCCTCTCTCACAAAAACACTAACTTTTTAATTCATACCATATTCCTCCCATATTCAGTCAACTACCTCATTATAGGTACTCTACCTACTGCTATAACTCTACACAACATACATGAATCTATTATCCATTCTCCCAGAATTCAGATTGTTGCTCTGTTAACATTTCTTACCAATACTACTTACACATTTTCCTTTCTTACACAATTGCCTTTCCCTGGCCCTAATACTTTCCTCCAAAGTGAACTCACCCAGCAACAAGAAATTAGAATAAGAAGAACAAAATGACAAAGAGAAGATATAACACTTACACAAAAACAACAGCTAACTAATCCCCAAGACTAGACAAAGAAGCTAAGAAACTGATTAACCCATCAAGATAAAATGATGACCAGACAGCAACAAAAAACTACAAAACAAACCAGTAATCAGGAAAACATGGCTGAATCCAATCAACAAACTAAAAATCAGGAAGGGGAGCAGAACTTTGCACAAGTAATTAAAGATCTCAGAACATATATCACAGACAAATTTAATGAATTAAAGGAAGAGGTTAACAATATGAAGTCAACATTTGGAGGGGAAATTGCAGACATATGCAAAAAGATAACAGATATGATGGGAATGAACACCACGGTTCAAGAAATCAAAAATACACCTGCAGCAAATAGCAGCAGATTAGAAGAGGCAGAGCAGAGAATTAGTGATGTGGAAGACAGTACACCGGAAATCAAAGAGATAGAAAATTGATTGATAAAAAGATAGAAAATATCCAGCTAGGACTTTGGGACCTGAATGACAATGCAAAATGCACAAACATACGTATTATAGGCATCCCAGAAGGAGAAGAGCAGAGAAAGGAGTCAGAAGGAGTGTTGCAGGAAATAATGGCTGAAAACTTCCCAAACCTACTGAAAGAGACAGATGTACATATCCAAGAAGCACAGTGAACCCCAAACATCATAAACCCCAACAGGCCCACTCCAAGACATATACTTTTCAAATTATCCAACGCTCAAGACAAAGAGAAAATTCTAAAAGCAGCAAGAGAAAAGAAAACCATCACATACAAGAGGAGCTCCATAAAATTAAATGCTGATTTCTCATCTGAAACCATGGAGGCAAGAAGACAGTGGTATGATATAGTCAAAGTACTAAAGGAAAAAAATTTCCAACCAAGAATTCTCTATCCAGCTAAACTAGCATTCAAAAATGATGGAGAGTTCAAAATATTCAGAGATAAACAGAAATTGAAAGAGTATGCCAACAAGAAACTTCACCTTCAAGAAATTCTAAAGGGAGTTCTGCAGGAAGAAAGGATAAAACAGGACAGGCAGAGTTGGAGGAGAGTATAAGAGCAACAAAAAAGACAAAAAGAGAAGAAGAAAAAAACCAAAATATGACAAACAGAAGTCCAATCAAAATATGGCTAACATAAATAATACCTTGAAAGTAATAACACTGAATGTCAATGGATTAAAATCACCTATGAGAAGATTCAGACTGGGACATTGGATAAGGAGATATGACCCATCTATATGTTATCTACAAGAGACACATCTTAGAGCCAGAGATTCATGGAGGCTGAAAATGAATGGTTGGAAAACAATCTTATAAGCAAACAATAACCAAAAAAAAAAGGGCAGGAGTAGCTATATTAATAGCAGACAAAGTAGACTTTAAATGCAAAACAATTGTGAGAGACAAAGAAGGATACTACATATTAGTGAAAGGGACAATCTGTGAAGAAGAATGAACAATCATAAATATTTATGCTCCTAAAAAGGGCTCCTCTAAATACGTGAGGCAAACACCAGAAAAACTAAGTGAAAGAATAGACACATCTACAATTATAGTGGGGGATTTTAATACACCACTATCAATTCTGGACAGAACATCTCAAAACAGAATCACTAAAGAAATGAAATATTTGAACAATTTATTAGAGGAGCTTGTCTAATAGACATATACAGATCATTACACCCAAACACAGCAGGATATACATTCTTCTCAAGTGCACAAGGATCATTCTACAAGAAAGATCTATGATAGGCCACAAAGAAAGGCTTAATGAATTCAGAAATATTGAAATAATACAAAATAAAATCTTTGACCAGAGTGGAGTGAAGGTAGAAATCTGCAAGGGCCAGAGGCCCAGATTTCACACCAAAATAATGAAATTAAACAGAACACTCTTAGAAAAACAGTGGGTCAAAGAGAAATCTCAAAAGAAATCAATGACTACCTTGAAACAAATGATAATGATAACACAACATACCAAAATTTATGGGATGCAGCAAAAGCAGTACTGACAGTGAAATTTATAGCCATAAATTCATAAATTCATCAAAAAAGAAGAAAGAGCAAAAATTGAAGAACTAACTGCATATTTGGAGGAATTAGAAAAAAAACAACAAAGTAATCCACAGGAAGAAGAAGGAAGGAATTAACAAAGATAAGAGCAGAACTAAATGAAATAGAAAATAAGAAAGCACTTGAAAAGATAAACAAGACCAAGAGCTGTTTTTTTGAGAAGATGAATAAAATTGACAAACTTTAGAGAGACTAACAAAGAAAAAAGAGAGAAGATGCAAATACACAAAATAAGAAACGAGAAAGGCGATATCACCACTGACCACACAGAAATAAAGACTATCATAAAAGGATACTTTGAAAAGCTATATTCCAACAAAAATGACAATTCAGAGGAAATGGACAAATTCCTAGAAACACAGAAGTAGCCTATATTGATGAAAGAAGAAATTGATGATCTCAACAAACCAATCACAAGTAAAGAGATAGAATCAGTCATTAAAAACCTCGCAGCTAAGAAGAGCCCAGGGCAAAATGGCTTCACAGGTGAATTCTACGAAACATTCCAGAAAAAATTAACATCAATCCTGGTGAAGCTCTTCCAAAAAATCGAAACAGAAGGAACATTACCTAACTCCTTCTTTCTTGCCAACATTATCCTAGTACGAAAGCCAAACAAAGACATCACAAGAAAGGAAAATTACAGACCAATTTCTCTAATGAACTTAGACGCAAAAATACTTAACAAAATACTTGCTAATCATATTCAACAACACATTAAACGAATTATACACCACGACCAAGTGGGATTCATTCCAGGTATGCAAGGATGTTTCAACATAAGAAAATCAATCAATGTAATACACCATATAAACAGACTGAAGGAAAAAAAATCACATGATTTTATCTATAGATACAGAAAAAGTGTTTGACAAAATACAGCACCCTTTCTTCATAAAAACACTCCAAAAGATTGGAATACAAGGAAATTTTTTGAACATGATAAAGAGTATATATGAAAAAACCTACAGTTAACATTGTTTACAATGGAGAAATCCTAAAATCCTTCCCTCTAAAGTCAGGAACAAGACAGGGATGCCCACTGTCTCCCCTTCAATTAAACATTATTTTAGAAATACTTGACCGAGCACTGAGGCAAGAACCAGATATAAAAGGAATTCAAATTAGAAAGGAACAAGTCAAAATTTCACTATTTGCAGATGACATGATCCTATACATAGAAAATCCTGAGAGGTCTAAAACAAAGCTTCTGGAATTCATAAATGAGTTTAGTAAAGTCGCAGGTTACAAGACCAATGCGCAAAAATCAGTAGCATTTCTGTACACCAATAATGAGCAAGATCAGGTGGAAATCAAGAAACAAATACCATTCACAATAGTGAGTAAAAAAATCAAATACTTAGGAATAAATTTAACTAAAGAGGTAAAAAACGTATACACCGAGAACTATACAAGACTGTTCAAGGAAATCAAAGAAGACCTAAATAAATGGAAGAATATTCCCTGCTCATGGATAGGAAGACTAAATATTATTAAGATGTCTATCCTACCAAAGCTGATCTACACATTCAATGCAATCCCAATAAAAATCAACACAGCCTTCTTTAAGGAACTGAAAAAATTAGCTATGAAATTTATTTGTAAAGGAAAGAGGCTCTGAATAGCCAAAGACGTATTGAAAAAGAAAAATTAAAATTGGAGTAATCACACTACCTGACTTCAAAACATTGTACAAAGCTACAGAAGTGAAAACAGCATGGTATGGGCATAAGGAGAGACACACAGACCAATGGAATTGAATTGAAAGTTCTGATATAGAACCTCATATATATAGCCATATAATATTCGATAAAGACACCAAACCCTCTCAACTGGGAGAGAATGGCCTATTCAACAAATGGTGCCTGGAGAACTGGATATCCATATGTAGAAGAATGAAAGAGGATTACCATCTCACACCTTATACAAAGATCAACTCAAGAGGGATCAAAGTCCTAAATATAAGAGCCAAAAACATAAAGACCTTGGAAAGCAGTGTAGGGAAACATCTACAAGACCTTGTAATAGGAAATGGGTTCATGAACATCACACCAAAAGCACGAGCAGCAAAAGAACAAATAGTTAAATGGGACTTCTTCAAAATTAAAGCCCTCTACACCTCAAAGTAGTTTGTCAAGGAAGTAAAAAGGGAACCTACACAATGGGAGAAAATATTTTTTAACCATATATCGGATAAGAGACGAGTAACTTGCATATATAAAGAACTCCTATATCTTGAAAATAAAAAGATAAACAACCCATTTAAAAAATGGGGGAAAGGTTTAAACAGACACTTCTCCAAAGAAGTAATACAAATGGCTAAAAAGGACATGAAAACATGCTCCAAATCTTTAGCTATCAGGAAAATGCAAATCAAAACTACAATGAGGTACCATCTTACTCCCTTAAGATTGGCAGCTATGAAAAAAACAGAAGAATACAAATGCTGGAGAGGATGTGAAGAAATGGGAATCCTCATCCACTGCTGGTGTGAATGCAGAAGGATCCAACCATTCTGGAGGACAGTTTGGTGGTTTCTCAAAAAATTAACCATAGGTTTGCCATTTGACCCAGCAATACCACTGCAGGTATATACCCAGCAGAACTGAAAACAAGGACACAAACAGATATATGCCCACGAATGTTCATAGCAGCATTGTTCACTATTGCCAAAAGTTGGAATCAACCCAAATGCCCATTAACAGGTGAGTGGATCAATAAAATATGGTATATATATACAGTGGAATACTACTCAGCTTTAAGAACAAATACACTACAAACACACGTGATAAAATGGATGAATCTTGAGAACCTTATATTGAGTGAAGCAACTCAGGCATTGATGGACAAATACTACATAACCTCAATGATATGAAATAAGCAAGCTGTCTCAGAGAGCTAGAGACTGGAAGATAGGCTTACAGGAAATTGGGGGGTAGAGGAAGGATGTAAGCTGACGTCTGCAGGGATGGAATCTATGATGATCTGGCGGTAAGTATGCGCACAAAGAAGAGATAAAATGGGGGCAAGCGGTTGCCTTTGGGTGGGGCTTTGGGGGTTTGAGGGGGCCTGGGGATGGGCGGAGGGGTAATATTGCCCAAAAAATTGGGGGAGGGAGGGGCAACATATGAACAAATGAGAGTGTCATGTGTTGGTTGAGAGTAAAATGCAGAGAAAGCCGTATCAAAATTTAATTAGGAGGGTTACCTGTTTAGGATGCTTGGAGGGAATGGTCTGATGCGGGACCGACTCCTGGGGAATGTCTGAATGCTCATTTTGCCAGGGTGGGTTGTACCATTGGATAGAGACCCAAGGAGTGAGAGTGGGGGTGGACCCACACCCTGGGGAGGACTAATGCCATCAAATAGAGGGAACTGTATCAATCGAGAGAAAGATGACTCCCAGGGCATTAGGGCAGTTGAGCAAGTCAGGCCCTGAGCACTGTTGCAAGTATATCTGGGCGTGGCTCCTTGGGAAATGGAGATTGGCTGTCGCTGTGGGCCCCAAATGGAGAGGAAAATGGATGTTGAATGGATGGAGCCATGTAAATGTGGGGGCAAGAGAGGAGTTTCATGAGAGTACACAAGGATGAATATAAAACATGTAATATTACACCAAAAACATATAGGGGACGACAGACTAATAATGTAAACCATAATGTAAAACAAAGGATAACTAAAAAATTTAGAAAACTGTATATCCTAAAGTATGGACCACAATGTAAGCACAAATGTCACCTTGTTTGAAAGCTATTGTCTCAGATTCTGTACATCGGTTTAAGTAAATATGATATGAATAAGTTGAAAGATTATCGCTGTGGAAGGGAAAAGGTTTTATGGTGGATGTGTGGGAGTACTATACATTGTATATATGAATTACTGTGATCTGGGACTCCTCTGAAGAGAAGCTGTATAATTAGGAAAAAAGAAAAGAAAAAGATAAGATGTAGTATTTTTCCAAATCAATATGCATTCTACAGCTAACCTTTAAACTCATTGCTATATTCCATTTTACTAGTAAGGGAACCTGACATTATATTGGGCTTTACTTTTCAGTAAGTTTTAGATCACAGAGTGGTTCAACAATGGCAGCGGAGGAATACTGGTATGGGATGTTATTGACAGGCGATATATGATTGACAGGGAGTTATACAGGGCATACGTCCAGAGGGTATGGAAATGTTTGGATATACTCATAGTGGAAAAAATTAAATACAACAGCTGGGGGGGTACTGGGTTACTGGCCAGTGGGGGCTCTGCCGTTGTCCGGAGGGGAGCAGCGGTAGTACACCAGGTGCAACAGTACGGATCAGGAAGGAATGAGGGTCCAACAGTGAGCCCCTGATACTAATGACTATGCTTGTGAGCCTATATGCCTGAAATAAGAGCAAGGCCTAGAGCAGCACTGTGCCTAGGAGTACCCTCCTGACAGCCTCCATGTTACTCAAATGTGGCCAGTCTCGAAGCCAAACTCAGCATGTAAATGCAATGCCTTCCCAACAATGTGGGACATGACACCCTGGGATGAGCCTCCCTGGCACCGAGGGATCACTTCCAAGTACCAGCTGATGATGCAACTAGAAAATGACCTTGAATTAAAGGTTCAATGCGGACCAGCAGAATATCCCTATCTACATATAATAACAGGAGTTAAAAATTCTGTTTGACCTAAATTAAGGGGGAAATGGAAAGGACAAATGAGTTTATATGGCTATGAGTCTCTAAAAAAGAGTCTGGAGCTTGTCAAAAGAATTGCCCATATGCACACCTGAGCAGAGTCTTAGAGACAGATAAAGTAGATACACCCCCAGATATTGGTCCTTTTGAGGGCTAAAGAGACCATCAGGTTCTATGGTCATGGCAGATGGGGTTCACTGCCATGTCAGTTGGCCCTTTTTTGGAACTGGTGTTTCTGCATGATGAAGCTGGACTCAGATGGGATCTCTTTTCACAAGCCTTTCATGCTACTTTACTGGAATTGTAGTTGGTGCTGGGGCTTAAGATATATCTTGGGGGTTTGAATTTCTGGACTGACAATATGATAGGCAGGCCTTGCCCTCAACAGACTACAGCTCCTACACTCTGATTTATTGGACTTACTCCACTCAGCTAACATGGAGTTGAAGAATGTCAACCACCACAACATGGAGCCTAGAGTGCCTACAACTGAAAGCAGGAGGATTGCATCCAATATCCATGTGGAATCTAAACCCCCTCTTGACATAGATGTGGAATGGACACAACCAAGCCAAGGTCCAAAGGAAGGAGGAATAGAGTAAGGATCAGAGTGGACTTAATGATATTCTATTTATGAGCTATTGTGGTTAATAATCAAGAAAATGTGGCATTGATGAGGAAAAAGTGGCCATGGTGGCTGCTGGGTGCGGGGAAGGCAAGGAAGAGAAGAAATGTGGAGGCATTCTCGGGACTTGGAGTTGTCCTGGGTGGTGCCCCAGGGACAATTGCCAGATGTTGTTTGTCCTCCCATGGCCCACCCGATGGAACGTAGGAAAGTGTGGGCTATGGTGTGGAATACAGGACATGGGGTACAGCGATGCTTGGAGATGTACTCGCCAGACGCAATGGATGTGACATGATGATGGGGGAGAGTGTTACTGTGGGGGGAGTGGTGGGGTGGGGGCGGTGGGGGTGAATGGGGACCTCATATATTTTTTAATGTAATATCTTGTTAAAAAATGAATAAACTGAGTAGAATTTGAAAAAAAAAAAGCAGTCTGCTTTAAAATCATCAAAAGTTGATGATCTTCAGCACGATTGATGAGCAGGGTGGTCTACCAGAGGGCCACCTGTTTTATGACCAACTCTGAGCTCACCAAGCCCCTCAAAGACTTACTGATGGGGGCTGACTCATATCCCCCAAGACACATTCAAATCCTGGTCCCTAGTGCTGTGGGTGGGAGCTATTTGGAAGAATCTCAAAGATCCTTTTAAGATGAAACCAAATTTTGAGCCAGGAGGGCCTTCATCCTACAGGACTGGAGACCTCACAAGGAGGGTATCTAGACAGATGTACCCCTGTGCAGAAGTGGAGACCACAGGATTCAGATGGCCATGTGATGAGCAGAGGTTGAGCCAACATCAGGATGCCCCCTGCAGGACTGTGTGGTTGCTAATCCCTTGATCTGATGTCTAGCCTCCAAACCCTGAGACACTGAATTCAGTCTCAGACACAGACAAGGTTAGCATTCCCCACTGTAAAGATGGGGGAATGTAGGCTCAGAGAGATGACAAGACTTACACTAGACCTCAGAGCTAGAAAATGGCGGAGCCAGAATTCTACCCAACCCTGGTGAATGCCAAGCCCCATGCTTTCCTCATGACCTCAGCTTCTTCTCACTTACAGGGTGACAGCAGAAAATGCTGGCCACCAGGGCCATCCATCCTTCCTAGGGATTTTTGTCCTCAAGTGAACAAAATTCCATTATTTGCAGTTCAGACCACTGGGGAGAAATTGCACTGCAGTATATCTAGAGTTCATTTGTGCTAAAATGTAACTTTCCTGATATTTCCTCTTGAGGAAAGTAAATTGCAAGCATTGTTTTAGGTACACTAGAGATAATATCAGGTAGTAGTGGCTTCTGTGACTATTAGGTAAATAACTGCACACCCCTCCCAGAATACAAATGCAGAAAGCCCATGAACACAAATCCCAGTCACTTAAGGTGGGGGGATATTTTTAATGTTGTGAAGGTGCCCGCAGTGAATGAGTCACCAGCATCACTTAATCTGAAATAGTCTCATGTAAAAATCCACCTGCTGGATGTGCCTAAATCCTAAAGGTGTCTGCCAGGTTCTTAACCAGGGCCCCTTAGGGAAGCTGTTTGTCTTTCATTGTCCCCACCATAAGGCCAGATGGGGGAATCTCTGCAGTTTCGAGATGTCAGCACAATGAGGATTTAAGGCCCCAGGTGTCCCTCCTCCCCCATGAAAGGAGCTCCTGGGCCTTTGGGGCCTGGGGTGACCCTCAGGCTGGAGAAAAGTACCTAAAGCCAGGGGCCTTGATCGTGGAGATGTTATTCTTCCTGTAGAAGTCAGCCCTCACATGGTTGGCGCTGCCATGGTGGTGGTTCAGTGGCTTGATGGCCTGGTGGATGTGCTTCCTAAAGGTGGAAGACATCAGCAACTCAATGGGCCATTCATGCTCCTGTGGGGGATCATCGACATGCTCCCATTAGCAGGGGTCTGCTGCTGTAACTGCCTGACTCCCAACAAGGGGCAGAAGCTGGAGCTTGGGTTTGTAGAAGTCAAAATAAGATGTCACTGTTTAAGCAAGCATGAGGGCATAATTCTAACAACTTCATTTTCTAGTGTCACTTAAAAATCCATCACACTTCTGGAATGAATTAATTAGTGCTGGATGTTCATGATTTTTTTCATTACATGTAGGAAAATTGAAACGTAACTGATTGGGATGCTTTTCATTTCAGGTGAAGAATCATGTCTGTACAGACTGAGTCTAGCACAACTGACACAACTGTACTTATCCTCAGTTCTAGAATATCCTTTCTATAAGGTAAAAACAAAAAGTGTATGGCATTATTTCACTGAGGGCAAACAGTTTTCTTGTGCCCCTTCTGAAAACTAAGTCACTTCTCTTTTGACTTGTCTCCATAACTTTATTAAAAGGGAAAACTTTCATTTACTTGGAGCTATGTGTAATAGCTGGCCTTTTCTTTGGTAAATTGACCCCATTTCTGTCTTGTCCTATAGGACCAGTTCCCGCTATATGAGATTTCTAGATGGTTTCAAGTGTTGAAGGTGTATGAGTCTTAGTATTCCTTGATTCCCTTCAAGGGTTTTAAAGGGTTTAGCACGCCCAATAGCCATTTGATTAAAAAGTCTGAATCTCTGAACTCTACAAATCCTAATTATTTCTGAGTGCATTTTTAAACCAAGTCGGAAATTTCACTCTTCTCTGGGAAACTTTAGTTTAGGTGGTATCTGTGCTATAAAGATTCCCTCTCATAAATTTAACAGCACACCTTTTTTGTGTGATTGGAAATAGTCTCAACAGACTTCAACACCTTCTTCTGTGTCCTTCAAACTTGACTCAGGATCATATTCTGGTAAAAGCTAAATATATGAAAAGTCATTACTCTTTTCTTTTAAAAAAATTTTAACAATGCCAAGGCCTATAAAGATAAACACTAAAATTAGTTAACCCCAACCACCTCGATTCCCTGAAATAACAAATTTGTAACTGTGCTTTCTATGCCAAACGTACACAAATATGGAAACCAATTTTCTTTTCTCTTTGTTATGTCCAGTGTATCATATAATTTACCGTTATGTTCAGTATACTTAGACCTTCCTCAAGACCAATATGTGTGGATCAAATACGTTCTTTTTCGAAGTGGTGTAGTATTTTATGGGACTTTCTCACCAGTTCCCCAGCTTATAATCTTTCAGGTTCTTTCCATCTTTGTTCTCTATCCACAATGCTGTAGTAAACATCCTTGCATGTCATTCTACTGGGGCCCATGCTCCTTCAAGCCTCAGACTAGAATGCTAAGAGTGGGACTACTAGTGTAATGTCAGTAGATAGTGATTCTGAATTGTAGATGTCCCACCTCCCCAGCAGAGAGTGAAGGTGGCTGGGTCACCCCCACCTCCACTGTACAGTTTTTTTGTCCTGTTAGCTTTTGCCACGCAATTCAGTGGAAAAGGGTGTCTTGTCATGTATTTAAATTGCATTTGAGTGAGCAATAATGAAGTTGAGCATTTTGTCAAATGTTTATTGACCAATTGTATTTTCTAGGAATTGCCTTCCTGTTCCCTAATTCATCTTTCTATTGCCTTGTGTTTTTAAGATTTGTGTGGCCAAATCTACATGTCATTTAATGGTTCCTGACTTTCCTATCATGCATAAGATTATTTCACTAAATATGTGTTAGTGCAAATATTTTACTAATTTTTCCCCATTGGATCTTTAATCCACCTGGGATTTATTATATAGGTATACCTCAGAGATTTGGCAGGTTCAGTTCCAGACCACCATAATAAAGTGAGCTACATGCATGTTTTGGTTTCCCAGTGCACATATACTATAGTCTTTTAAGTATGCTATAACATTATTTTTTATTTTTAAATACATATACCTCAATTAAAATGTGACACAGATGAAGCGAGCACATGTTGTTGGAAAACGGGCAAAATAAAATGTGACACTGATGAAGCAAACACACGTTGTTGGAAAACTGGCACTGATAGACTTGCTTGACACAGGATTGCCACAAAACCTCAGTTTATTTAAAAAAACAAACAAACACAATATCTGCAAAGTGCAATAAAGCAAAAGTCAGTAAAAGGAGATATGCCCATAGTCTGATGTTTGGTAGGAGTTTACCTGTTCTTTTCTAGACAGATAACCAATTTTCCATCACTATTTGTTCCATTGCAATCCTTTATTTATTGAATTGAGATGTCAGTTTTATCATTTCTTCTTGGATTAAAAAATTTAACTGAGTGTCCTTCAGGTCCTTAAAGCAATTCTGAGAGTTTCAGAGATGTTTCTTGAACTTGACAGCATTGTCGTGATGTTTATTGTTCTTTTTCAGTGACTACTTTTAAAACACATTTTAAAGACATTTTGAGCTATTAGACTTGAACTATAACGAGGATATTTTTCATTGCTGTGTTAAGAAAGGTATCAGTCCTAAGTCCTGGAAAAGCATCATTTATTAAAGGAATTTTGTATCAAACTTTTATACATAGGTAACTCACTACCTTCACTTTATTCTCTGGTTTTGTATCTTGTTTATCTCTCTCATGTTTGTATATATAATTTTTAGGGTCCCAAACTTCTTCCTAAATATCAAGTGAAAGCATTTCTTATTCCATACCATTCCTTGGAGACCCCTGTGGATTTTCACTTTCATAAATCTTTAGTGATTGGATTGGTTGACCTTTTAGGAGCAAGATCTACTTTGCTTCCAAAATGTAACACCCTATTGGTATACAATAGGTAAGTACCAGGGAGTTTGTTTACAGAACCTTAGTGGTTGTTATCTCTTTGGGAGACAGGTGGAGCTTAGTAGCCACAGAATGCAAAATGGAATCTTCCCTGCCCTGCATGAGGCTCTAGAGTGTAGATGGTAGAATATAGTATATAGATTGTATTTGAATCCAGCTTGCCACAGATCAGCAGAATGTCTTTGCACAGTGTATTTACCCTTCTTAACCTTTTTCTTTACTTCCTCATCTGTAAAATGTGAGTAAGAAGAATATTGACCTCAAACACATATGGCAAGAGGGTATAAATGAGGGAATAACACAAGAAGTGCTCCTGTCTGCTTAGCTGCTCTTATAGTTTAGGCCTGTGCTGTTTAGTATAGTAGCCACTAGTGCAGATGGCTACTTACATTTAAATTAAACATAAGTAAAATTTAAAATTCATTTCCCTAGTCATATATCACATTTCAAGTGCTCCAAGGCCTCCCATTGCTGGTGGCTACCACATTAGCACAGATGTAAGCACATGAATCATCCCGGAAATAGCTACTGGACTATGGTGACTTCAGTCCAAATCCTTCCTTTCATCAATTAAAAAGTCATCTCAAAGAGGACCATCTCTGATAGGCTTCATGTCACATGTTCCACCTCTGCTGCTCTCATGGTCCTTTCTACAGAAGGAATGGCATACACCAGAGGGCTGGGAAGGGAACTCCAGCCACTCCCCTTGGCCACATATTGCAGTGATGGGGTGCTGCAGTCATGGGCTGCATTAGTTGCCAGGAGGCATGGAAGAGATGGATGGGTTGAGGTGCTTAGGTGTCTAACTTTGCTGAACTTAGAAGATTTTCTTCACTGTCTGAATTGAGAGTGTGCCACCATTTGTAAGAAGGAGAGAGTGGGTGGTTCCTACTGCTCCTGGCTAATTTCAGGACCTACTCCTTGCTTTAGCCCAGGAAGCCTCCCTAATTTCAGGTTATAGGCTTGTTCTTGAAGCTGAGTGAGTGAACATCCTCATTTGGTTGTGGTCATTTCTTTGCAGCCTTCTGTCCTATTGATAAATAGTTTGGGAGAAATCAAAATAGAACAAAGTAGTAAAGGAAGATAGTGTTTGTGAGGGTATCACATGAAGACTTTTTTCCTTCTCTCACCAGATATTGAAATTAAATTAGATAAAGAAGGATTTGTATTACCTTTTACAGTTGATGAAGATGTACACAAAAGATAAAGCAACTATTGTGGTTTTTACGTTACAAGGCCTGTTGAAGTGAATAGGCAAGGATTATTTTCTTAAAAGGGTGAGAAAAATAGATGATTTCAGAAATTAAAACTACTTCTCAGGATATTTCTTTTTGAAATTCCTTATAATATTTTATAAATAGCATCATTAATAAAGCCGAGTACATTTTCAGTAGACCAAAGAGTAACAGATTTGTGATTGACGTGAAAGTATTGGCCATTAGGAAAAGCCAAATCTTGAGTAAACACTGGCCAAAAAATATTAAGAATGTTTTGGATTGTTATAAAAAATAAGTTTATTTTTCGAATTTTTTTCAGAGTAGCACTACGCATTAATGGCCCCAAAAGATTTTAACAGCAAAAATTTACTAGGAAAAGAGGCTATTAAACAATGCCACTTCCAGTTACTTGATTATGAAGTTGTCCTTGTATGGTTCCATTTCCACCACCCCCAAAGTAATCCCTAATTCAGACTTGCTTTTTCCAGGGTCCTAAGTAGTCTGCTAGCCCAGTGGTCTAAGAATCTCATATCTCTAATTTAAGTACCCACTTTGTTAATTAGGCTTTTCTGGGTACTGGATATTTTTTATAAATCTTTGGCTTCTGTTTTGAAATATGAATTTTCTTACCTTCAGTTTTCCAAAAGCAGAACATGCCTATATTCTTCATAAGCTATGCTCAACTCTGTTTTTAGAGTTATTAAATTATTGGAATATCTGTTTTAATTTCCCCCTGGTATAAGGGAAAGAATGGACAAGATGACTCACTAAAACCAATATCTTCATCACTCCCTAATGCCTAAGACCTTATTGTTTCCTCTGTAAGTTACTTAATAAGGCATTATGATGATGAGTGACTAGAATGTAGATGAGTTTCCCAAGTTCTCTAAGGTATTGGTGCTAGTGTGCTCCCCGGTTTCCTCTCTGGCTTACTCTTGTCCAGTTCATCTTCCACACCCCCAGATTAATCTTCTGAAAACCCTCAGCATGCCAGCCTGTTATCAAAAACCTTGTCTCTTTCCTACTCACAGGATACAGTAGAACCTCCTCTGCTCTGATTTTTGCGACCCCTGCAGGCTGCACCTTGTTACCTGGCTCCAAGCTGGTGATCTCTTCCCTCCCACCTAATCCACTCCATTCTCTCCTGCCTTGCTCCTTTGCCCAGTGCTCCCTCTCCCTCCAGACAGCATCTCCCTGTGACTAAATTCTGTCCATTCATTAGCACCCAACTCAGGACTCTTCTTTCCCCACAAACTAAAACCCTGAACTCCTCTGAGGGCTGGAATGCTGATTTTCTTCACACACTCTGCTTTGGCTTGTTGCATACTTCTAGTATTGATTGTGTCTTTGAGGACAGGAATCGTGTTTGATCCTTCTTTAAATATCCCTCTTATTTAACCAACAAATATTTATTGAGCTCTTATTATGTGCCAGGCATTGTTCTGGGCTCTGGGAGTAAACAAGTAAGAAAACTATGACTTTGCCTCAAGGAGCTTCCATTCTTATGTGTGTGCAAGTGTTGGTGGGCAGGTTGTTAGAGACAAACAAGTTCAACATGGTAATTTCAGTTATGAAGGATTATACTAGCCAGTTCCTTTTTTCTTTCTTCTTCTCATAACTGATCCATTTTCATGAGGCTGAGATGGTAAAATCAAGGCTTGAATTTGTCAAATATTTATCAAGAAAATTCTTTTCTCAAATCCCTGGGTTTCAGTGCTGAAAAGAAGGAATAGTGACTTCAGAACTCAGATCATGAAAGGAGTTGTGTTTTTATGGGAGTCAGTATAAAAAGAGCCTTATTTGTGAATTAGCCATTTTGCAGAATTATGGACTATTTGGTGATCTGAAAAGGATCTGTCCAGATCTTACAGAGACATGGAAGGAGCCTTTATTTTCCCTATACCGTGAATACCAAGTGTCAGTGATTGATTTAAAATTAAAGTTCAATTTAATATTAGTATCATAGATACTTGACTTTATATGTCAAACAGAACTGATCAAGTACAATAAGGGAATACAATGAATGACTATTTTTAAATCTGCCATCTTGTAACAGTTATCTGCTAAATGAAAAGAGTATGCTCTTTAGAGAACTTCATTTCCTCTTTTTACAAATATAAAAACTATTTTTTCCCCATGTCCTGATGTACTTTGTTAGCAGATATAATGTATGGTGAGGAGGAGCAATGGGAAAACAGATGACTGCACTTTAGACTACTATAACATTTATAATTATAGAATGATACAGAAAAAAATCCTTTAATAAAATACAGGGAAGTGAATGTGTCTTAAGCAGCTGGACTCCTACCCACAATGTGGTAGGTCCCGGTTTCAGTTCCCAGTGCCTCCTAAAGAGGATGAGCCAAATAACAAGCTCACAGGATGAGCTGACTTGGTGAGCTGATGCAACAAGGTGACACAGTGAGCTGATGCAACCAGATGATGCAGTGAGTGATGTAACTAAGAGACACAGTGAAGAAACACAATGAGACATATCAAATGGAGCAGAGGTGGTTTGAGTAATTAGGTGCCTCCCTCCCACATGGGAGACCCCAGGTTCTGTTCCCAGTGTCTCTTAAAAAGAAGATGAGCAGACAGCAAGTGCAAACAACTGGGGGGGGTCAATTAAAATAAAATCTTTAAGTATATATGTATTCAGGAGCTTTTATTTTAAATGAACAATGAAGTAAAGTAAATTTAGGGAGGGTTGTGAGGGGGCAGGTTTGATTGTGGGGGAAATCTTCTAAAACGTAAATCATGAGTGAATTACATTGCATTTAGTGAAGTACAGATGCTTCACTCTCCAATTACGGTCAGGTTAAAGCTTAAGGGGAGAGTGAGACAAGGCAGGCAGGTGTGGAAAGGCTGCAGAGTTAGGAGACTGTGTTTCTACCTCCGGCTATTTCTGGGACCTTGAACAGGGGAAGTAGCTGCCATTTACTTTTAACCTGCTCTGTGCCGAGCTCCATGCTAAGCACTTGAACATAGGCCTGTATGACTTCCAGGGGCCTTGGACTTGGGCAGTGTTCCCTCTCCAAAGCTCAGAGATGGTCAATGCATGCCTTGGGTACAGAACCACAGGTGAAGATGAGACTTGAACCTTTTCTGAGCAGCGATGCAGCAGAGGACTGCGAATCTGTGTTCAGGAGTCAGGCACGTGGGATTGATTTCAACCTCTCTTGCAAATTGTATAACCTTGGGCCTCATTTCCAAATGGCTAATCAGAAAATAAGGATGAAATGAGTTAATACACATAAAAACATTTAGCAAAAGCCCACCACAAAGTAATCACAGGACATATTAGCTAGTAATATCTGCATTTCTACCAGTATTAGGGTTCTCTGAAGAAACAGCCAATAGGATATGGGGCCATAAGTAAATAGGAAGGGATTTGTTAGTAGAATTGGCTTAGTGACCCTAGGGATAGGCAAGTTCAGATTTCCTAGGGCAGGCCATGCATTGGAAACAGCACAGGAGATGACTTCCTTGGGAGAAGCTGGAGAAGTAGAGAAAGGAGTTGTGACTGCTGAGAGACTTGGTGTTGCTTTAAGACCTCCAGCTGCTGGGGTGATGGGACTCCCCTCCTTGCTGAAGGCAGTCACCCTTGTTTGTGGATGTAACCAGCCTTAGATGCAACCAACTGCCTAATAAGCTAAAGTCACCAACAGAATGTCCTCACAGTGGCAGGCCAGGGCTTGCATCATCCAATGACTCGGCACCAACTGGATGGTGATTAACCATCACATGTAACTTTTTAGATCTCTTTATCTTTACTTTTTAAGTTTTTTTTTTATCTTTAGCATAGGTTATTGAAACTCTATGAGTTCTAGAGCTCTAAGTTCCCTTTAAAATTTTACGCTTGTTTGCAGAGAAGGAATGAGACATATAGAAGCAAATTAAAGATTGACCAGGAGAGAGATGCAATCGATTCGGATGTGTTCATATGCCCAAGTGAATTGCCACTCACCTGGGGGCCAGGCTGAAAGGACTCTCACATCTTGGAAACATGTGAAGTGGTCTCATTTACAGTTCTTAGCGGTACTTACTTACAGTTCTTGCAGTTCATGGCTTTGGGCCTGAGCCCTGTTCTGGATCATTCTATGCCTCAGAAACCCTTTAACAGTCCCTCTTTGCTACCGAGACCAAGCCCAGTGTCACGTCTGCCTTCTGTGAGTTCTCTTGTCCTTCTCTGCCTCACTTTGCAGCCCTCCCCCACCAACCCACAACTCTAGGCAATCCTCCTTGTTTCTCAGCTCATCCTTGGTATGAAAGTAAACCCTGAGTTTAGAGTTTAAAGAGGGGAGACCTGACTACATTGCCATGCACATTGGTAATGTGGTTGTGAATACTGTGAAGAAAATGTGCATTCCTCCACCCTCTCCACTCAGGTCCTCATCCATCATGACCTTTTCCTGCATTGCTCTTTCAGTTCCCTCCTCCATGGACCCCTTTCCTCATCTGGCCTCCCCCTGCCCACTTCACAAATCTATCATATAAGGGATTCCCACTTGCAGGTGTTGTGCTAAGTGCTCCAGGGTAAAGGAGAAAAGACCCCCTGTGCTTGCCTTAGCAGTTGTGTGGGACAAAGAGATAAGTGAGTCCACATTCCAGTGATGTGCAGCCAGCATTCTGCAAAACTCTGCGGGAGTGCAGGAGACTTCAGGCCAACCCAGGGAGTGAGAGGAGGCCCTTGCTTGGGTGGGTTCCTGAGTTGCAGGCTGCCGTGGATGGGGAACATCTGAGACATGGCACCGGATGCAGGACACTGTGCAAAGCATGAAGCAAAGTCAGGCCACGGGGCTGGTGCTCCCTCTGCAACTGCTTAAAATGTTTCATCCTGCAAGAATGCATGTGCTTGTTATGAAAAATTTAAGCTACTGAGTACATGACTGCTGTTTTCACTAACCATCCCACTACAAGAGGAGGGATTTGACAAGTTGTTAGATTTCAAAGTCCAGTCCTTACGACCCGAATCCTCATGTATATCTAATTCTAATGTTTCTATAGACACAAGCCAAATGGGTGATAATGCAGGGGCCATCTGAATTTCCTCATATAGTCTGCCCACCAACCCTGTAGTGGTGTTAGACAAAGCAGGTGACATCTAGTAGCAAGTGAAACCAAGATTCAAACCATTTTAGTATTCACTGCATAGCACTGGTCTCTGATGATGACCCTGAAGAATTTGAGGTGACATTCACATAAATGGTTAGAGATTAGCAAGACATTTCCCAGTGTCCCTGTTGGAAGTGTTGGAGCCATGCATTTGAAGATAATTTTGAACACAGCATCTTCTTGCCATTAGTCTTCAAAATTAAAGCAGAGAAAAGAAAATGATTAAAAAGAGCTGTACTTGTGAGCATCACCTCTTAAGCAATGGAGGTATTCTCCGGTCAGTAGGGGGCAGCAAAGCTTAGATTTATTGGCCACCCATGAAACTCTGGATGGTCCCTGGATCCTGTAATTGCTGGGCAGAGCAGTAGCTGCAGAAGGGTACAGTGACCGTTCCGGCTGAGCAAAAGGGGAGCAATTTCTCTTGCACTGCTTACCTTCCTCCCAGTGAAGAAGCACTTTGCCTGAGCCAGGCCTGGAGGCAGAGGGATGGTGCTGCTGGGAGAGGTGCCTGTGGAGTGTGTGGTCCTAAAGTTGCTGCCTTCCAAGCCTTCGTAGCCTGGTGCATAAGGAACTTGGGGAATGCTTGTCAGATGGAAGGAAAACTAGGGAGGAGCAGAAATCAGTGTAGTTGAGATAGTCCTGGGGAAGAAGAGCAGTCAGTTCCCTCCAAAAATGCTACACCACCACAAGGGCTTGGGCCACAAATCCAGAGGGGATGTTGGCTCATTGGTGAACTGAGCACCTCTGGAGGCTGAGATATCCTGACAATTTCAAATAAGTGTAGTCTAAATAGTGGAGGATAGTCAATGAAACATGCCATGGAATTGCTTAGGGCAGCACCTGGCAAACAGTGAAGGGAATGCTTAGTCAATGGCAGGTGCTATCGTCGCTTCTCATAGAGGTGCTAGGGTGCTTTCTTTTCCAGTCAGATTTTATTGACACAGCTTTTGGTGAGGGTACTTGTAAGGAGGGGTAGGAGAAGCACAGACTGGGTTGCTGGGTCATACTTCTAGGGGTGCCATAATTCTAGGGTCCCCTACTGCTAGTGTGCTGTACTTCTAGGGGTACCATACTTCTAGGGTCCTCTACTTCTAGGGGTGCCACTGTGAATGTGTGGTTACTGTTTTTGTTAATTAGCATCAAGGACATGGTACTGAAAAATCTCTAAAACCTCTGCCTGCAGCAAGGACCTGCGGGCAAGAAGCCCCCTGAGAGGGGTGCTCGTTGGTCCCGGCCTGAGAGCGACCCCTCCCCTGCTTGCCTGTCCACCTGCACTCCCTGCTGCCTACCCCTTCTGAAAGCTGCACCGTCCTTGTCCTCCCTTTCTGCCGCCTGCACATCAATGGGCTCGGCCTCAGGGCCACCACAGATGCTCTTCCCTCTGCCTGGAATGACCAACTGTTCCCCAGATTTCACAAGTCTGGCTCCTCATTATCATTTATGTTTCAAGCCAGTCTTCCTAGAGCCCCCCTGATGAAAGTATTCCCAAGGCCAGTTTTGTTCCCCTTTTCCTTTTTACTGATACACACACACACATTCGAGGCTTTAGAATTAAGTGAATTTTCGACAAAAGGAACGCACCTCTTGAACCAGCATTTGACTCAAGAAACAGCAGAGCGCTGCGGAACAGCTCAGTTTTCCCAGATATTACTGGGCTGGATTCGATTCATGCCGCTGCACACCCGCACCTGCCAGTACCGTGAGCGGTGATCCCTCATGATGACCGAGGCGCTGAAAATTGATTCGTTGCACGTTGACACGATGCTGCTGCGGACACACTGAGTTAATATACGACGGCAATGAATTCCACCTTTTTCTTCCACTAGTGTTCCGCGGCTCCTGGAGTGTTTCAGATGCAGCGCGCGGGTGGCCTGCACTTCTTCCAGACAGCCCCCTTGGGACCCTCCGCGAGCTTAAGGGCAAGGGCAAGCCGGCGCAGGCCCCCAGTCCAGCAGACGCGGCTCCTCGCGTCCCAAGTGGGCGCTCCAGGGACCCGCAAGGAGACGGGAGGGCACGGTCCCATCCCCAGCCCGGCTGCGCCCTCGGCCCTGCGCCCCTGGCCCTGCGCCCCAGCCCTGCGCTCCCTGCCCAGCTTTGTGACGCGAGGCCGCGGTTTCCCAGCAACTGCCGAACGCGGGCGCCTGGCAGCCAGGCGGACTCGGGCGGGGCCCCCGGCCGGGTGGGACCGACCTGGCCTGGGCGGAGAAGCTGGATGGGGGCGGCCTGGGGGACGAGGAGATCGCCGCCGCCACGCTGCGGGGCAAGCCCCGGCCGCCGCCCACCTCGGCGCTGTCCGCCTTCAGCTACTTCCCGCCGCGGCGCCTGGAACCCGAGGAGCACAGCGACTTCTCCCGCCAGGCCAGGGTGAGGCGGGAGGGGCGGCATCGAGCGGCGGGGGTGGGGCGGTGTTGGGGGCAGGGCTCCCCTGCCAGGGAGGGGCTGGGGCGGGGCTGTGCCACCCGGAGCGGGGACTGGACACCCAGCGGCACCGCGTGGAAGGGGTCTGGGGACCAGGCAGGGGGTGGGGGCGGGGCCCGGGCAGGGTGGGGGATGCTTCTGTGGGGGTGGGAGCAGGACATCATACTGGGAAAGGTCTACTGGGAAGGTCAAGTGACAGGAGGGGGGCGGGGATTGCTCACCAGGGAGGAAGACTCGATGGGGCGCCCGGGAGTGGAGGGGGCAGGGGCTGCTCCGCGGGGTCGTTGGGACAGGCACCTGGACCCTGAAGAGCAGAGCTTCTATTACTGAGAGACACAGATGCACCCCTCCCCCCCAGAGCTGGAGGGGCCCCGCGGCAATCCGGGGGTGCTCGAAGAGCCTAGAAAGGGAGCCCCGAGGCTCTCCAGTGTGCAGGATGCGGCCCCCTGAGCAGTATGTGCGGTGGTTCCCGTGGCTGTGAATAAGCAGCCAGGCTGATGGACGGTCCTGGGTCCCGGGAACCCTCGGGCCGCCTTCCCACCCACCAAGAACCAGGAATAGGTCTGCACTGTCTGGCCCGGCCCCTCTGGGAAGATGTGCGTGGTGGGAAGAGCTCTGGGGTCTAAGCACCGGAAGCACCCAAGAGAGGGCAGAAGGAAGGAAGAGAAGGGTGTTCAGAGTTGTCCAGGTCACCCATTCCTTTCTTTTCAACCTTGTTTCTGTCCGTCCCTAGGGCGTTCCTCAAGGCATCTGATTAGATAAAAGCCTTGGTTGAGGACCCTCAGCCTGGCGGACAGCTGGGCACCTGGGCTATCCCTCAGCCCTCCTGGAGGGATGGTAGTGCCAGAAGAGGGACATCTCACTTTTCTCAGGCTGCTGTCACAAGTGCCATGAACTAGGTGGCTAAAAACACCAGGAACCGCTCTCTCAGCCCTGCAGGCTGAAACCTCAAGTGCGTGGTCCGTTCTGGTGGGTCAGTCCTGGCTCTGGGGCACCTGTCCCTTGGCCAGCAAGGCTTCGGTGTTCAGTGCCTCCTCAGTCACCCTATGGCCTGCTCTGTCTCTCTTCCCATGGCACACTCCCCTTCTATCTGTGCCCACACCACCCTTCTAAAGACACCAGCCATCCTGGACTAAAGGTCCACCCACTGCAGTCGGCCTCATTCAGTTTAAATGATTCTGCTTGCAGTAATGCTTTTGCAAAAAGTTCATGTTCCCAGGTACCTGGGATTAGGACTTCAAGGTATCTTTTTGGGTCACACAGCTCAACCCATAATGTGGAACACAGATTCCCTTGGCAAGGAAGTTAATGGTGTGGAAAATAATTCCAAAAAATGCCTCCTTCCTCTTCTCCTAGCCACCCAGTATTAGTGGTGCCCAGGTGAGTCCCCAGTTCTGGTCAACTCTCGCTGGAGTACTAGTGGGAGGCCTCTTGAGTCTCATGAGCTTCACTTCACACATAGAAGCGTAGTTTCCAGTTGAAGCAACTATGGCCCTCAGTCTGCCCCCCGGGATGTCTCTTGAATCCAAGGTACCCCTCTGCCTGGCTTCTAGCATGTGCAAGGACTGGATGGAGGAAGGAAGGAAGGAAGGGGACTTCTGGGGCCATCTGACAAGGTACCTGTCTCTGCTGGCCATTGAAATGGAGAGGGGTGGAACGGAAGGGTTCCCGACCTTCTGCCAACACACACTTCATGTATTTTCTTCCTGTGAGCAATAGGTTTTGAACAACTGTAAATAGTGTCACTTATTAAATGGGGTTTACATTTTGAGTCTATGGTACCTATGATACTGCCAGTGAGTTGATGGCCATCATGTGATAATAGTGAAAAAGCCAGGACTCTTGGTGTCTGAAGTTGTTCAATTCTTCTTTATCGAGAGAATATAAAATTCATCTGGATTTTCAGAATAACAGAGAGTTCATGCTACACCATTTTGTTTGTACCTTTGAGGAGTCCCTTTCCATAGCACCCTAAGGTGGATTGTGGATTGCTCCTTGATAGGATGTCACTGATGGAAAGTACTGTTGAGGACTGCACAGTGGGGCTTGTGGTTTCTGAAGCTCAAATGTGGTGAAGAGCAGAGCAGAACCCCTGCCCCCAGTGGGCCAGGCCCAAGACGGAGAAGGGCAGAGTGAGCCTGAAGACTCAGTATCTCCTTCTTGAATTTGCCGGTCTGATAAGCAGTCCCACCTTCCAGGGCTGACTGAACAAGGGCCGGAGAGGGGCCTGGAGGTAGGAAGTGACTGGGGCTCTGCCCCTTGGAGGAAAACCAAGAATGAGCCATAAGCATGCCTTTCTATATGACACTGTAGGCACACTAAGGCCTGTGGGCCAAATCTGGCCCCCAGCCAGTTTTGATAAAGTTTTATTAGAACATAGCCACACCCATTCATTTCTCTATCCTCCCTGTGTAGGATGTCGTGGTTGATTGATAGTGACAGAGCCCCTGGGACAGGAGAGTTCCCACCTGGCCCTTCACAGAGAAAGTCGCTGACTCCTGCTCTAATGCCTTACTGCCGCCTGGAAAATGGGAATTGTCTTTAGAATACATTCATTCAAATGGGATTTTATGTGTTTAAAGCATTTCATGGCCGTTTTGATTAGCTGGGATTACAGGCAAATTCAAGTCCTTGAGCTTTGTGTATGCCAAAAGGAAATTATGCAACTGAAATAAATATTAATTAAAATCTAAAGAAAAGAGCCTTAAAAGCAACAAGAACAGCAAAAGGCATTTCAAAGTCCATTTGTACCAATGTTCACACCATGGTATTGGGATTATGGGCACTGGTATTTGATCAACTCCAGGGCTCCAGGAGCAGTTTCTCCAACCTTGGGATCATTGGTCATAAAGAGTGTGAATTCTGTACTACAGGTTTGCTGAAGGACCAAACTGCCCCAAAATTCATTGCAGGTACGTTCAGCCCCTAACAAAGCTGATCAAATTACTTCCTAAGTCAATTTCCTTGGAGCACAGTTAACAGTAGTCAGTGTGTTGGTTAGCATCCCAGGCTGAGGAGTCCCGGGTGGAAGTATCAGCGCTACGGTGACTAGCTATGGAGCCTTCACAAGTCACAGCCTCTCTGTCTCACTTTGCCATTCTAGGACAGATCAAACAGAACCGACCTCATGGACCACTTATGAAAATGAATGTAATTAGCATGCATATAGTGGCTCACAGTAAGCCCTGGGTCAGTGGAGCTCTAATTACTATTTGGTTTTTAATTTTTAATCTTTTAATTATCTTTTTTTAAAGTTAATAGATCACACAAAAAGTTACATTAAAAAACATAAGAGGTTCCCATATACTCCACTCCCCACTCCCATCAATTTTTTAGTTGTATTTTTTAAAGATACATAGATCACAAAAAATGTTACATTCAAAAAATATAAGAGGTTCCCATATACCCACACCCCACTCACTCCACTCCTCCCACATCATCAACCTCTTTCATTAGTGTGGCACATTCATTCTATTTGGTGAATACATTTTGGAGCACTGCTGCACCCCATAGACTAATTGGCTTTGGCTAGTGATGGTCAGTGCCCTTTTGCTAAGGATTGCGTCCACAGGGTCAAGTCTTTCCTTCCTGATCTGGTCACTGTCAGAGAGGCACATGATAGAACCTTCAACCTGGGGGCTTAAATAAGCAGTTCTAGGGCATTGTCAGACTAGCCCTGGCAAAGTGAGACAGTGGCTAAAAGTAAAGATAGACTTCCCATGCCAAGGTGTGTGTGTGTGTGTGTGTGTGTATGTGTGGCAGGGAGGCTCTGCTCAGTCCAGTCTCAGGAACCCAGGTGGAGGGAGGGTCACCAGTCAGGCTGTTGTCCTTTCAGTGTGAAGTCTTTGGAGCTCCTGGCCATGGGTGCTTACATGCTTCTGCCTGAAGAGTCACACATGGCTCCTTGATCACATGCAAGCACCTAGCAGAGGAGCAGGGACGGTTATTCCTGTGGGTGGCCGGGAGTGCAGGAGAATTGGCTATTGGTGCCATCTACCACTCAGCTGATCCTGAAGTGCCCTCCAGGGTTGGGTCTCTGGCTCCATTTCCCACTGCTAGAAAGCCCTTGCTTCTCCTACCAAGTGCCCTTTCTCAACCAGCAGCTCTATCTGCAGTACCAAGGTCTCCTCCACTGTCACATCGATTTCCTACCCCCAGCACCACCAACATCAGCAACCCTCCTTCTGTGTCACCCTGCACTTTGTTCACACCTCAGCTATTTCCTGAGGGAAAAGTGATGGTACACAACAAGGGCCAAACCAGTATCAGGAAACACTGAATTTCAACAATACTCAAAACACAAAGGGCCAAATGGATATCAAGAGAGAAAGGTAAATGGAGTTTGTTTTGTTTTGTGTTTTTATTTTTTTAATTCATTTTTTAAAATATTACATTAAAAAAATATGAGGTCTGCATGTACCCCCCATCCCCCTAACCCCACTACTCCCCCCATAGCAACATTCTCCTCCATCATCATGACACATTCATTGCATTTGGTAAATACATCTCTGAGCATCACTGCACCTCATGGTCAATGGTCCACATCATAGCCCACACTCTCCCACGTTCCATCCAGTGGGCCATGGGAAGATCTACAATGTCCAGTAATTGTCCCTGCAGCACCACCCAGGACAACTCCAAGTCCCGAGAATGCCTCCACATCTCATCTCTTACTCCCATTCCCCACACCCAGCAGCCACCATGTCCACTTTTTCCATACCAATGCCACATTTTCTTTGAATACTAACCACAATAGTTCATGAATAGAATATCAGCAAATCCACTCTAATCCATATTCTATCCCTCCATCCTGTGGACCTTAGATTGGTTGTGTCCATTCCACATCTATGTCAACAGGGGGCTCAGATTCCACATGGATGCTGGATGAATTCCTCCTGCTTTCATTTGTAGGTACTCTAGGCTCCATGGTGTGGTGATTGACCTTCTTCATCTCCATGTTATCTGAGTGGGATAAGTCCAATAAATCAGAGTGTAGGAGCTGAAGTCTGTTGAGGCTCAGGGCCTGACTATCACGTGGTCAGTCCAGAGATTTAGATGCCCTAGAAATATCTTAAACCCCAGCACCAACTACAATTCTGATAAAGTAACAGGAAATGCTTGTGAAAAGAGATCACATCTGAGTCCAGCTCTATCACACAGAAACACAAACTCCAAAGAAGGGCAAACTGACATGGCACTGAACTCCATCTGCCATGACCATAAGACCTGTGGGTCTCTGTAGCCCTCAGAAGAACCAATACCTGCGGTTGTATCTACTTTATCTGTCTCTGAGACTCTGCTCAGGTGTGCATAATGGCAAACCCTCTGATAACATCCAGGCTCTTTTTTAGAGACTCATAGCCATATAATCTCATTTGTCCTTTCCATTTTGCCCTTGATTTAGGCCAAAAAGCATTTTTAACTCCTGTTATTATATGTAGACAGGGATATTCTGCTGGTCCGAGTTGAACCATTTATTCAAGGTCATTGTCTAGTTACGTCATCAGCTGGTACTCGGTAGTGATCCCTCAGCACCAGGGAGGCTCATCCCCAGGAGTCATTTCCCATGCTGCTGAAGGCAATGCATTTACATGCTGAGTTTGGCTTCGAGACTTGCCATATTTGAGCAACACAGAGGCTCTCAGGAGGTAACTCTTAGGCACACTACTGCTTTAGGCCTTGCTCTTATTTCAGGTGCACAGACTCACAAGCATAGTCATTAGTATCAGGGGCTCATTGTTGGAACTTCATTCCTTTTTCGTCTTTGCCGTTGCACTTGGGGGATTGTTGCTGTTCCCTTAGGGACTGTGATAGAGCTCCCTGGTTAGGAATTCAGCACTCCCTCAGTTGTTATTTTTAATTGTTTCCACTAAGAAAATATCCAAACATATATGCCCTGTAGAACTCCCTGTCAACCATATGTCCCCTGTCAATAACATACCACACCAGTATTCCTCTGCTGCCATTGTTGAACTACTCTGTGATCCAAAACTTCCTGAAAAGTGAAGCCCAATATATTGCCAGTTTCCCTTAATAGTAAGATGGAATATAGCGATGAGTTTAAAGGTTAGATATAGAGTACATACTACTTTGGAAAAATTCAACATCCTATCTTTTTCTTTTCTTTTTTCTAATTAATAAGCTTATCTTCACAAGAGTTTTAGATCACAGTAATTCATATATACAATATACAGTACTCCCACATATCCAACAGAAAACCTTTTCCCTTCCACAGCAATAATCTTTTAACATAGTCATACCATATTTACTGAAACTGATGTACAGACATTGAGACAATACCTTTCAAACAAGGTAACATTTGTGTTTACATTGTGGTTTATACTTTAGGCTATACGATTTTCTAAATTTATAGTTATCTTATGTTTTACATAATGATTTACATTTTAGGCTATCAGCCCTTATGTATTTTTGGTGTAATTTTTCATGTCTTATATCCATCCTTGCGTACTCTTATGAAAAACTTCTATTGCCCTCACAGGTATGTTGGTTCCATCTATTCAATACCAATTTCCCCCTCCCCTTAGGGCCTACAGTGACAGTCCATCTTCATTTCTTGAAGAGCCATGTTCAGAGATACTTGCAACAGTGTTGAGGGCTTGACATGCTCAACTGCCCTAATGCCCTGGGAGCCACCATTTCTCTTGAGAGATACAGTTCCCTCTATTTGATGGCATCAGTCCTCCCCAGGATGTGGGTATACCTTCACTCTCATTATATGGGTCTCTACCCAGTGATATAAACCTCTCTGGCAAAATGAGAATTCACATATTCCCTAGGAGTCTGTCCTGCATCAGATTATCCCCTTTAAGGAAGTTAAACAAGTAACTTCCCTTATTATATTTTTGAAAAGGTTTTCTCAGCATTATACTCTCAACCAAATACCTGACAATCTTCTATGTTCGTATGTTGCCCCAAACTCCCCCCAATTTCTTGGCAATATTACCCATTTGCCTATCCCTAGCCCCCCTAAAGCCCACAAAGCCCCACCCAAAGGTAACCCTATGCCCCAATTTTATCCCTTCTGGGTACACATATTTACCTCCAGCTTATCACAGATTTCACCCATGTAGATGTCAGCTTACATCCTTCCTCTACACCACGATTTCCTGTAAGCCTATCATACAGTCTCTAGCTCTCTAAGGCACCTTGTGTTTACTTATTTCATATCATTAATGTCATGTAGTATTTGTCCTTCAATACCTGGGTTGCTTCACACAATATAAGGTTCTCAAGATTCATCCATGTTATCACATGTGTTTGTAGTGTATTTGTTCTTAAAGCCAAGTAGTATTCCATTGTATGTATATATCACATTTTCTTGATCCATTCATCTGTTGATGGGCACTTGGGTTGATTCCAACTTTTGGCAATAGTGAACAATGCTGCTATGAACATTGGTGTGCATCTATCAGTTTGTGTCCTTGTTTTCAGTTCTGCTGCGTATATACCCAGCAGCGGAATTGCTGGGTCATATGGCAAATCTATGGTTAGCTTTGAGCAACAGCCAAACTGTCCTCCAGAATGGTTGGATCCTTCTGCATTTCCACCAGCAGTGGATGAGTGTTCCCATTCCTCCACATCCTCTCCAGCATTTGTACTCTTCTGTTTTTTTCATAGCTGCCAATTTTATGGGAGTAAGATGGTATCTCATTGTAGTTTTGATTTGCATTTCCCTGATAGCTAGAGATTTGGAGCATTTTTTCATGTCCTTTTTAGCCATTTGTATTTCTTCTTTGGAGAAGTGTCTGTTTAAACCTTTCCCCCATTTTTTAAATGGGTTGTTTATCTTTTTATTTTCAAGATATAGGATTTCTTTATATATGCAAGTTATAAGTCTCCTATCTGATATATGTTCACCAAATATTTTCTCCCATTGTGTAGGCTCCCTTTTTAGTTTCTTGACAAACTCCTTTGAGGTCCAGAAGGCTTTAATTTTCAGGAAGTCCCATTTATCTATTTGTTCTTTTGCTGCGTGTGCTTTTGTTGTGAAGTTCATGAAGCCATTTCCTATTTCTTGACTCTTATATTTAGGTCTTTGATCCATCTTGAGTTGATCTTTGTATAAGGTGTGAGATGGTAATCCTCTTTCATTCTTTTACATATGGATATCCAGTTCTCCAAGCACTATTTGTTGAATAGGCCTTTCTCTCCCTGTTGAGAGTGTATGGTGGCTTTATCAAATATTATATGGCTATATATATGAGAATCTATGTCAGAACTCTCAGTTCGGTTCCATTGGTCTGTGTGTCTCTCCTTATGCCAATACCATGCTCTTTTCACTACTGTAGCTTTGTAGTATGTTTTGAAGTCAGGTAGTGTGATTCCTCCAATTATATTTTTCTTTTTCAATACGTCTTTGACTATTCCGGGTCTCTTTCCTTTCCAAATAAATTTCACAATTACTTTTTTCTAGTTCCTTAAAAACTGCTGTGTTGATTTTTATTGGGATTGCATTGAATGTGTAGATCAGTTTTGGTAGGATAGACATCTTAATAATATTTAGTCTTCCTATCCAAGAACAGGGAATATTCTTCCATTTATTTAGGTCTTCTTTGATTTCCTTGAACAATCTTGTGTAGTTCTGTGTGTATAAGTTCTTTACCTCTTTAGTTAAGTTTATTCCTAGGTATTTGATTTTTTTATTGACTATTGTAAATGGTATTTGTTTCTTGATTTCCTCCTGAGCTTGCTCATTATTGTTGTACAGAAATGCTACTGATTTTTGCGCATTGATATTATAACCAGCGACTTTACTAAACTCATGAGTTCGAGAAGCATTCTTGGAGACCTCTCAGGGTTTTCTATGTATAGGATCATGTCATCTGCAAATAATGAAATTTTTACTTCCTTGTTTCCAATTTGAATGCCTTTTATATCTGGTTCTTCCCTCAGTCCTTGAGCAAGTACTTCTAAGACAATGTTTAATAGATGACGTGATAGTGGACATCCTTGTCTTGTTCCTGATCTTAGAGGAAGAATTTTAGGATTTCACCATTGTAAACGATGTTGGCTGTAGGTTTTTCATATATACTCTTTATCATGTTCAAAAAATTTCCTTGTATTCCAATCTTTTGCAGTGTTTTTATCATGAAAGGGTGCTGTATTTTGTCAAATGCTTTTCCTGCATCTATAAATATAATCATGTCATTTTTTTCATTCAATCTGTTTAGATGGTGTATTACTTTCATTGATTTTCTTATGTTGAACCATCCTTACATACCTGGCATGAATCCCAATTGGTCATGGTGTATAATTCGTTTAATGTGTTGTTGAATATGGTTAGCAAGTATTTGTTAGGTATTTTTGCATCTAAGTTCATTAGAGAAATTGGTTTGTAATTTTCCTTTTGTGGTGTCTTTGTTTGGCTTTGGTACTAGAGTATTGTTTATTGTTGGCATCATAGAATGAGTTTGAAAATGTTCCTTCTGTTTCAGTTTTTTGGAAGAGTTTTAGCAAGATTGGTGTTAGTTCTTTCTGGAATGTTTTGTAGAATTCACCTGTGAAGCCATCTGGCCCTGGGCTCTTCTTAGTTGTGAGGTTTTTAAAGACTGATTCTATCTCTTTACTTGTGATTGGTTTGTTGAGATCAGTAATTTCTTCTTTTGTCAGTATAGGCTGCTTATGTGTTTCTATGAATTTCTCCATTTCCTCTGAATCGTCATTTTTGTTGGAACATACTTTTTCAAAGTATCCTCTTATGATAGACTTTATTTCCATTATACAGATGGGGCTCACTGCCATGTCAGATGGCCCTTCTTTGGAGTTGGTGTTTCTGCATGATGGAACTGGACTCAGAGGGGATCTCTTTTCACAAGACTCGCATGCTACTTTACTGGAATTGTAGTTGGTGCTGGGGTTTGAAATATATTTGGGGGATTTGAATCTCTGGACTGACAATATGATAGCCAGGCCCTGAGCCTCAACAGACTTCAACTCCTACACTCTGATTTATTAGACTTACCCCACTCAGCTAACATGGAGTTGAAGAAGGTCAACCACCACACCATGGAGCCTAGAGTGTCTACAACTGAAAGCAGGAGGAGTGCATCCAGTATCCATGTGGAATCCAAGCCCCCACTTGACATAGATGTGCAATAGACACAACCAATCCAATGTCCACAGAGAAAATGTGACATGGGCGTGAGAAGGGTGGCCATGGTGGCTGCTGGGTGCGGGAAATGGGAGAAAGAGATGAGATGGGGAGGCGTTTTCGGGACATGGAGTTGTCCTGGGTGGTGCTTCATGGACAATTACGGGACATTGTAGATCCCCCCAGGGCCCACTGGATGGAACGTGGGAGAGTGTGGGCTATGATGTGGGCCATTGACTATGGGGCGCAGTGATGCTCAGGGATGTACTTACCAGGTGCAATGGATGTGTCATGATGATGGGAGAGAGTGTTGCTGTGGGGGGAGTGGGGGGTGGGGGCGGTGGGTTTGAATGGGACCTCAAATTTTTTGAATGTAATATTAAAAAAAAAAAGTCTCCCATTATAGTCGTAGAGGCATCTATTCTTACCCTTAGTTTTTCCAGTGTTCGCCTCACGTATTTGGAGGCGCCCTAGTTAGGAGCATAAATATTTATGATTGTTCATTCTTCTTGAGAGATTGTCCCTTTCACTAATATGTAGTATCCTTCTTTGTCTCTCACAATTGTTTTGCAATTAAAGTCCATTTTGTCTGATAAAAATATAGCTACTGCTGCTTTTTTTGTTTTGTTTTTGTTGTTTGCTTTTAAGATTGTTTTCCACCTATTCACTTTCATCCTCCATGAATCCCTGGGTCTAAGATGTGTTTCTTGTAGACAGCATATAGATGGGTCATATTTCCTTATCCAATGTCTCAGTCTGAATCTTTTGATAGGTGAGCTTAATCCATTGACATTCAGTGTTATTACTTTCAAGGAATTATTTATGTTAGCCATATTTTGATTGGACTTGTGTTTGTCATATTTTATTTGTTTTTTTCCTTCTCTTTTTGTCTTTTTTGTTGCTCTTACACTCTCCTCAAACTCTGTCTCTCCTGTATTTTCCTTTCTTCCTGCAGAGCTCCTTTTAGTATTTCTTGAAGGGGAGGTTTCTTGTTGGCATACTCTTTCAATTTCTGCTTATCTGTGAATATTTTGAACTCTCCATCATTTTTGAATGCTAGTTTAGCTTGGTAGAGTATTCTGGGTTGGAATTTTTTCTTTTAGTACATTGACTATAGCATACCACTGCCTTCTTGCCTCCATGGTTTCAGATGAGAAATCAGCACTTAATCTTATGGACCCTCCTTGTATGTGATCATTTTCTTTTTTCTTAATGCTTTTAGAATTTTCTCTTTGTCTTGAGCATTGGATAATATGACAAGCATATGTCCTGGGGTGGGGCTGTTGGGATTTATGATGTTTGGGGTGCATTGTCCTTCCTGGATATGTACATCTGTCTCTCTCAGTAGATTTGGGAAATTTTCAGCCATTATTTCCTGCAACACCCCTTCTGACCCCTCTCCCTTCTCTACTCCTTCTGGGATGTCTATAATTCGTATGTTTGTGCATTCTGCATTGTCATTCAGGTCCCTAAGTCCTAGCTGGAATTTTTCTATCTTTTTATCGATGAATTCTAATATCTGTTTGCTTTCCGATGTACTGCCTTCTACGTTGCTAATTCTCTCCTCTGCCTCTTCTAATCTGCTATTTGCTGCGGGTGTATTTTTTATTTCTTGAACTGTGGTGTTCATTCCCATCATATCTGTTATCTTTTTGTGTATGTCTGCAATTTCCTCTCCAAGTGCTTTCTTCATATTTTTAAACTCTTCCTTTACTTCATTAAGTTGGTCTCTAATATATGTTCTGAGATCTTTAATTACTTGTCCAATGTTCTGCCCCTTCCTGGTTTTTAGTTTGTTCATTGGATTCAGCATGTTTTCCTGATTATTCTTTTGGTTTGTAGCTTTTTTTCGCTGTCTGGCCATCGTTTAATCTTCATGAGTTTAATCATCCTTAGTTTCTTTGTCTAGTCTAGGGGATTAATTAGTTGATGTTCTTGCATAAGTGTCCTATCTTCTCTTTGTAACTTTGTTCTTCTTATTCTAATTTCTTGTTGCTGGATGAGTTCACTTTGAAGGAAAATATTAGGGCCAGGGAAAGGAAATTGTATAAGAAGAGAAAATGTTTAAAGTAGTATTGGTAATAAATGTTAACAGAGCAACAATATGAGATCTGGGAGAATGGATATTAGATTCATGTAAGTTGTGTAGAGTTATAGCAGTAATTAAAGTATCTGTAATGAGACAGTCAACTGATTATGGGGAGAATATAGTATGAATTAAAAGGCCAGTGTTTTCATGAGAGAGGAAAGAGAAAAGAAAGACAATAGTATCAAGAGTGGATAAAAGACAGAAAGCAGAACAAAGGTATTAGAAAATACAAGTTAGACAATTTGGGGACCAAAGAAATGGAGGTGGAATGTAAGAAAAACAGTAGATGGTGGTGGATAGAAAGATGTGGGGGAAAGAGGTTAGTGTAGGTGACCAAAATCAATTCACACAGAACTGAGTAAATGGAGGATGAGGAAACACAGCAAATGTGAGGCCCTCACTGCAGCACCTATTGTAAAAATAAAATAATATAAAATAGGAAGAAAAAGAGAGAAAAGAAAAAAACGAGAAGGAAAAAAGGGGTGGGCAAAGAAAAGAGAGGGAAACAAGCAAGAAAAAGAAAAGAAGAAAGAAAAAAAAAAACCCAATAAACAAAAAAGGACCTTGGGGGATACAATGGGAGAAAAGACCAGGAGATAATGCAATATTAGCAACCAAGACAGTTAAAAAAAAAAAAAAAGGAAAAAAAAAACCACAAACACCAAGGGCTAGGACAGTCAAGGACCTTGATGGCCCTCAGGGCATGGAGGATTCAGGGATAGGAAGTCTGTGATATTGCAGACTCAAGAGGTGTGAGTCTCTGGGGTGTGAGCCACCAGGGTTTAGGGGGCACAGACCTGGGAACCACGAATACAGTTAACAGGGAGCCTGGGAGCACCACAGTGCAACACAGCCTTCAGGGATCTCCACAGCTGGGCACCAGCCCTATGGGGAGGGGTCACGCCCACAAACTCTGACCTCTATGTCAGAAACCCAAAATTCCCCCTCTCACAAGAGTCTCTTCTGTCACTGTCTCACCAAGTCAACTTCAGGACACCTCCTGCCCTGCAAGCCCCTGAAACAGCCTGCTGGGGATGCCACTGTACTATAGACAATTCAGGGACTGCCGCAGATGGGCCGCCAGCCCTACGAGAAGGGGCTCTAGCCAGAAGCTCTGAGCTCCATCTCAGAAATCAAAAATTCCACATCTCGCAAAAATCTCCGTCTTTGTCTAATTGGCTTCCAGACACCTCCCATCCTGCAAGTCCCTGGAACAGCCTGCTGGGGGCATCGCTGTACTACAAGCAGTTTGGGGATGCGGTAGATGGGCTGTCTGCTCTATTGGGATGCGCTCTAGCTGGAAGCTCTGATCTCTGTGTCAGAAACCAAAAATTCCACGTCTCGCAAGAATGCCTCCATCTCTGTCTCACCAAATCGACTTCCAGACACCTCCCACCCTGCAAGCCCCCAAATAGCCCACTCAGGTCTTGGGAATTCCCTGGTTCAGCAAAGTCTCCAGGACTGCCCACCCCAGGGGGAAGCTTCGTATGAGCAGCTCCAATCTCCATGAAAGAGACCCACAATTCTACATTATACACGAATCTTCTTTTTCACCGTGCCACTAATTTGATATCCAGACACCTCCTGCCCTGCATATGCCTGAAACAGCCCAGTCCAGCAAAATTCCAACCCTATTCAGCTGCTTCTTTGCAGGAGAGGTTCTAAGGTGCACTCACTCAGATGCCGTCTTGCCTGAGTATAGCCTTGCTTTGTGTTTTAAAAGCAACATCCTTTGTGAAACAAGAACTCCCTTGAGAAATGGTAATAATGAAATACCAATAAACCCAGAAGTTCCGTTTTGTGGTAGCATCTAAATTTGGATCAGTTTTATTAATGACATTCTGCTTCAATCCATAAAGTAGTGAAAGAAAAAAAAAGAGGAAAGAAGAAAAATTGATGACACAAATCAAGGAAAAGCAGATTTTTCAGTTTGATTAGTTGTTGGAAATGGATAACCATGTTATTAACTGAGGTTGACTGGTGATGAATATTATTTTCTTTATTTTTCTGTGATAAAAAATTTCATTTTGTTCTGCAAAAGTTCTGAAGACACGAAACCTCACAAAGAAGAGCTGTCTAACATTCTGATAACATCCACCAGCATTGTTAAGGAAGGTTATTCTGAGCTAAGATAGGCTCTTGGTAACTAATCCAGGGTTTGGGAGGCAGGCATTGCTGCTTTCTTATCATTCGTACATTAAAGAGAGTTTTAGAACTAATCAGAAGGAGAAGAAATGGGCATTTTTCTGTCATGTTGCATATCATACTCTATTATGCTGATTTTCTCCAGCTTAGGGAACAAAATAAAGTGCCATTTGCTCTCACATTCAGTGTAGGGTGATTGCATGTTCTGTTCTTGAGTCCCTTCTTCCCCTTTAGGATCTTCCCCTCAGAATAAGAACCCTAGGGACTTACTCAGCCTAGAAGGATCAGAGGAAAGCACAAGCCCAGCCTCTTCCATGAGGACCTTCCCTTTCCCTGTTCCCCTGCTGTTAGTGCTTCCCCCAGCTGGCTGACCTACTGCCCTATCCACTTTGGCACCAGGCTTTCAGGTGTGAGAGAGGAAGGTGCCTCCCACCTCTCCACCAGGTGTCTGGAGGCCTGGTCTATGTGTTCTCCAGCCACATATGTGTTCCACGGGTGGGCTGGCCAGGAGTGACTTAAGCCACAGAATGACCAGGAACCTAGCTCCCTTCTAAGTCCTTAATTTTCTGGGCATATGGAAGTGGTGTGAGTGATGGAGAGCATGTTATCTTTCTTTCTTGCCAGCTGGCCTCAAGTGGGCTGGGCAGTAACTCTGAACCTCTGGATTCCAGAACTTTGCCTGTCAGGAGACCAAGTTCCTTCTTTGGAGAATTGACCTTCCATCATCCCAGGAGTGTGGGTGGGGTGCTTGGGCTTCCTTGGGTTCCTGAAGGGCCTTCTGGTCTAGGGGCTTACCTACAAAGTTTCCTTCTAGAGGACATAACACTGCTAGCTAGAGGTGACTCTCGGCCAATCAACATCCTACGTTATGTATGTTAAAGATAATGTGATCTCTCCATGGTGCATTACGTTTTTTAAACTGTTGGATTTTATTTGATTTAATTCAAATATCTTTAATTTTTATATAGTGTAGCCATTTGATATTGTTTATGAATTCCAAACATAGATATTGGATTATGTTTGTAAACTGGTCTGTTCCTCTGGGCATGATAGATTGTATTAACTTCATAGGTTTCATTTTTACGTATTAAATTATGATCAGGGGTTTGAATGGCCCATGTCAGTAGGACATTGAGTCTTCACCTCCTTGGTGGGCAGGGACTCAGCAAGAAAAAGACATGGCAAAGGAAGTAGTTGGAGTTTTGATGCTGGAACTTGGGGAAGTAAACACACAGGAGAAGAACACAGAGTAATAGAGATGGCTCCTTAGACATGGCAGAGGCCTGGGAAGAGAGATAACCTGAGGGTCTACAGCTGACCTTGTGGAGAGACCAGAAAATCCAAGCCCATAAAGTAACAAGTGCCAGACAGAGAGACAAGCCTTATGCCAGTCTACATCTGAGACCAGAAGAAGCTGGGACCATGGAGTGTGAAGAAGAAGCTTGAATCCTCACAGAGACCAGCAGCCATCTTGCTCCAACATGTGGCAACAGACTTTTGTAAGGGAAGTAACTTACACTTTATGATCATGTGACTTTAAGCTTCTACCCAAAATAAACCCTCTTTGTAAATACCAACAGCTTTCTGGTACTTTGCATCAGTACCCCTTTAGTTGACTAATACATATAGTCAAAGTGGTTGATATTTTTTTGTGATTTCTCCCCATTGCTTTGATGATTAGAAGACCCTTAGAGCTGTTTTTCACCGTTTAAAATCCATCCAGAATTTTCTTTTGTCTACAATGAAGTGGGAAGATACAAGTTTATTTTTAACCTAAAGAGCTATCCAACTTTCACAGTACCAAATACTGAAAATTTTATCACTGGCCATTGTTTGGGCTTCTTGTTAACCTAGGAGTGTAGGAGCCATACTGGAGGTGATGCTTTCCACAGAAGTGAAGGCACAGTGGACCAGGGCACCCTGTGACCATCCCAGAAGTGGACAAGCTTGAAGGCAGCTGTGGGAGGAAGCTCGGGTATGGTGGGCTGGTTCTGGCTAGCCGTGGTGTGGGAGCAGGAGCCCTGATCCCATGCTGGGAGGTTTTCTGTCCTCCCCGTCCTGTAAAGTGACTTGGAGCACAGGCACACCAGGATTTCCAGCAGCCGTGGGACAAGTTCCTTTAGTATGGCACCCCTGGAATTCTCAAGAACTTTAAGACAATACTAAGGATTGCCTTGTTGGCCTTATCAGGTGGCTGTGGACAACAACCAGGCTGACTTATCTTCACACCGCTCCCAGAATGACCAGGTGTCTTGCACAGGATGGAAGGTGTGTGAAGGGTCTGTAGAGACTCAATTGAAGCTGCTTTCACCCAATCTGAGTTCCTGGAGTCAGTGAGCATGGGGGTTACTGGGTTTTCCAACATACTCTGCATATGTGCTGCATTCTCTTCACTGTACTTTCTGCCTTGTGCCTTGCAGTTGGTAGAAATGCTTCCTAGCATTACTACCCAGAGGAAAAAAGTAATGCAAAGACAAGCTTAGGTAACCTGGCATCGAGACCTGATACTTCCCAAATCCAGCAAGAACAAGTGTCTGAGTTCACTGTTGGGAGTATCTAAGCAGCCAGAGTGATATACATGGCTAACCAGGAGAGGATTAAAGAACAGCTAGCATATGCATTTCTTCATTTTTTATTAGATAATGAGGCAGATGTACTTTCCCTTTAAGGACAAGCTGGGGTGAACAAATGGAGATATTAAAAGATGATAGCTGATGGGTGGGGCAAGATGGCATCTGAGTGAATGTACTTCATAATTGCGCCCTCAGAAGAGCAGCTGAGTAGGGTTGGAATCTTGCTGCAGTGGGCTGTTTTGGGAACTTGCAAGGCAGGAGGTGTTTGGACATTGATTTGGAGAGACAGATATCATGCTTGCTAAGGTAGAATTGTAGGTTTCTAGCACCGAGGTCGGAAGTTGTGGAGAGGTGGGACTCTTCCCCCTTAGGCATTCCCTGGACTGTCAGTAGTGTGGTGGCATTCCTAGGCACTGTGTTCCCCAGAAGCATGGTCTCCAGATCCATGTCCCCTAAGCCACCACAGCAGATGTTCCACAGACCTACATACCCTAAGTCTACAATATCCCAGACTTCCCACTCCCAAATCCAGAGCTCCCTGCAGTAAAAGAATACACTAGCCATTCAGTTTTGGACTGACTCTGTGAGTTGGAGGGTTTGGGTGGGAGGTGCAGAGGGGCAAAATGAGTGCGGGTTCATTTTCAGGTCCTGACCCCCTTTGTTTTTTGAACTTGGAGGAGCATACCAGCTGGCTTGGGGAAAGCTGGGGAAGAAAGGAGAGGCAAATCTGCCGAGAAAGCCCTATTTACCTAAAAATGCTGGGTTAGGAAACTTGGTCTGGAAGAAGGTGGAGTCAGAAAATCAACTGCCCCTCCTGTAGCACACCTAAGGGTGATAGCTGTAAGATGTGTTTTGAAAACTTCCATTAGCATATTTGGGGTTCCTGGTGAGGTGGGGGCACTCTGTCTTTGGAAATTAAGACACATTGTTTTCTCTGGTGATTTGGTACACCAAGGACCCACTTGAACCTCCTACTGGACACCTCACACAGCTTCCCTGCTGCCCTGGGAGAGAGGGAAGTGAGAAAGGGAGAAAGGGGGAAGGTCAGACTCCTAAGCATTTAATTTAAACACAGAAAGGATTCCTTGCTTGAAATTTCGGTCTTTTTTATTGGTTTATTTTCTTATTTTTTCCCTCCTCTTTATACCCCCACAGCTCTTTCCTCCTCCTCCTCCTCCTCTTCTTCTTTTTCTTCATCTTCCTGTTATTCTTGCTTGCATTTCCACCCCCGTGTCCCCCCCTTCCCTCCCTTTTTTCCTTCTCTTCTTTTTTTAATAGTAGGTGTTCCAGGAAGTGATTCACATTTGCTGTGTTTCCTCATCCTCGATTT